>NC_092126.1:62751922-63060172 GCF_043159975.1 Macaca nemestrina | reverse complement strand
TGAGTAATCTTATTGATTCCCATTTTGCATTCCCAATTAATATTGCTTAAAGGGTGGATTTACATGCCTTCTGTTTCACGTTACTTGATAGAGGAAACGCTCTCCAGTCAGATGTAATATCAGTCCCCATAATACATTCTGGCAAATGAGACACAACTACTTAACATAAAGCTCGTTTGGGGCCAGGTGTGGTGGCTCATATCTGTAATCCCAGCACTTTGGGAAGCCAAGGCAGGCGGATCACCTGAGGTCAGGAATTCAAGACCAGCCTGGCCAACATGGCGAAACCCCGTCTTTACTAAAAATACAAAAAATTAGCCGGTGTCCCAGCTATTCGGGAGGGTGGGGCAGGAGAATCGCTTGAACCCAGGGGGCAGACTTTACAGTGAGCTGAGATCGCACCACTGCACTCCAGCCTGGTCAACAAGAGCAAAAACTCCGTCTAAAAAAAAAAAAAAAACTTGTTTAAATATACAAAGTTTCATCCAAAACTTTCACCTTAATGCCATTAGCTCTTGCATTTCTATATCCTCTCAATCTAGTTGTCACTCCCATTAGGACTTTGTTTTCTTTTTTTTTTTTTTCCTTTTTTTGAGACACAGTCTCACTCTGTTGCCCAGGCTGGAGTTCAGTGGCGTGATGTCGGCTCACTGCAACCTCCTCCTCCCAGATTCAAATGATTCTCCTGCTTCAGCCTCCCAAATAGCTAGTATTACAGGCATGCGCCACCACTCCCAGCTAATTTTTTGTAGTTTTAGGAGAGGTGGGGTTTTACCATGTTGGCCAGGCTGGTCTCAAACTCCTAACCTCAAGTGATCTGCCCACCTCAGCATCCCAAAATGCTGGGATTACAGGTGTGAGCCTGGCCCCATTAGGACTTTCAGTAGTAGGTGGGTGAAGTGTTCCGGTCAGACATAGTATCTATTCCCATGAAACATTCAGGTAAAGGAGACACAACCTCTTCACATAAAGTCTGTTTAAACTCTCCAGTTTTCATTCAAACTTTCACCTTTCTTCTACCAACGCTTGCACTTCTGTACTCTTTCAATTTAATTGTAGTCTCCTTTAGGACTTCACCAGGGGGTTTTGGACCAAAGTACATGGCACTTTTGCATCAAGGTGTCTAGAGTCTTCTTCTCTCTACTCCCTGACCATTTTGCCTATTCATGTGCTTAAGGTGTTGGGTCTGCAGCTCAGAATTGAGCCAAGGAACCCAGGCTCTTTCCTGAATCTTTTTCTTGATTAAATTGGTAGACCATTGCTCCAGGTAATTCAAGGTCAGGTTTCTTGTTGCCATCTTTGCCTTTCTGCTTTCCAAATTCTTCCAAACTAAGATGAATAAAGCAGATTTGCTTAGCACTCTTAAATTTTGGGGCACTAGCAGGACCGCCCCATTGGTCCACCCAACCTCTGTGTTTTGATCCCAGACTCCCACACTGCTATGATGAGTCCCTTGACTCTCTCCTTTCTCTTTCCCTTTCATTTTACCCCCATCAGCATTTGCTTTTTCACCCCATTTCTTTAAAAAACAACCAAAAAAACTTTTGTTTTAGGTTCAGGGTACATGTGTAGGTTTGTTACATTGGTAAACGTTGTGTCATAGGGGTTTATTGTACAGATTATTTCATCACCTAGTTACTAAGCCTAGTACTCAATAATTATTTTTTCTGATCCTCTCCCTCCTCCCACTCTTCACCCTCAAGCCCCCAGTCTCTGTTTCCCTCTTTGTGTCCATGAGTTCTCATTATTTAGCTCCCACTTATAAGTGAGAACATGTGGTAATTGGTTTTCTCTTTCTGCATTAGTTTGTTAAGGATAATGGCCTCCAGCTCCATCAACATTCCCGCAAAGGACATGATCTATTCTTTTTTATGGCTGGACAGTATTCCATGGTGTATATGTACAACATTTTCTTTATCAGATCTGTCATTGATGGGCATTTAAGTTGACTCCATGTCTTTGCCATTGTGGATAGGTGTTGCAGTGAACATTTGCATGCATATGTCTTTGTGGCAGACTGATTTATATTCCTTTGGGTATACACCCAGTAATGGGATTGCTGGGTTGAATGGTAGTTCTGTTTTTAGCTCTTTGAGGAATTGCCACACTCCTCTCCACAATGATTGAACTAATTTACACTCCCACCAACAGTGTTAAACTATTCCCTTTTCTCCACAACTCACCAGCATCTGTTATTTTTTGACTTTTTAATAATAGCCATTCTGACTGGTATGAAATGGTATCTCATTGTGGTTTTGATTTATATTTCTCTAATGATCAGTGATACTGTGCTTTCGTTCATATGTTTTTTTGGCCACATGTATGTCTTCTTTTAAGTTCCTGTCCTTTACCCAATTTTTAATGGTTTTTTTTTCTTAAAAATTTGTTAAGTTCCTTATAGATGTTGGATATTAGAGTTTTGTCAGATGCACAGTTTGCAGATATTTTCTCCTATTCTGTAGGTTGTCTGTTTACTCTGTTGATAGTTTCTTTTGCTGTGCAGGTCTTAAATTTAATTAGATTCTATTTGTCAATTTTTGCTTTTGTTGTGATTGCTTTTGGCATCTTTGTCATGAAATCTTTCCTTGTTCCCATGTCCAGAATGGTATTGCCTAGGTTGTCTTCCAGGGTTTTTATAGTTTTGTTTGCTGTGTTTTCTTTCTCTTTTTTTTTTTTTTTTGAGATGGAGTCTCGCTCTGTCACCCAGGCTAGCGTGCAGTGACGTGATCTCGGTTCACTGCAAGCTCCACCTCCCAGGTTCACGTCATTCTCCTGCCTCGGCCTCCCGAGTAGCTGGGACTACAGGCACAGGCCGCCACGCCTGGCTAATTTTCTATATTTTTAGTAGAGACGAGGTTTCACTGTGTTATCCAGGATGGCCTCAATCTCCTGACCTTGTGATCCGCCCGCCTTGGCCTCCCAAAGTGCTGGGATTACAGGCGTGAGCCACCAAGCCCGGACCACACTGTATTTCTTAATAACTGTTTAAAGATTTTTTTCCCAGTTTGAATGAGTTTCTAGACACTTCCCTCTGTCTGTCCCCATTCTTTTATGGATCATTTTAGTCTTTTTCATGATTTGTTTCAGCATAACTTTTTCCTTTGAAAATGACTCTGAGGCTAGTGCCTGTTCCTTGAACTGGCAAGAATCCAGTATCTTTCCCAACACATTCGTTCCTTCATTTGGGGCCCTGAGGCTAGAGGCCATAATTTAGACTGGCCAGAATTTATATTTGATTCATCTCTTCCTTTCATTTTTAGCTGTTATATTATAGATAGCAATTACCAAGAGATTGTATATTTCTCTTTTTTCTTACTGTTTTGCATTTTCCTATGCATTTAGTGAGCCAGTTCCCAGAAGATGTATGCATTATCTCTAAATTTCATCGGTAACTTTTGCCTCCAATAACTGATTGCAGCATAGCTGGTGTTTCGTGTCCTGGGGGACCCCATGGCCACTGAGGAATCAGAAGTTCTTCATCCCCTGCCCTTTCATCTTTCTCTTCCCAAACCATATGTTTCAGTAACCTGATACCAACTATTCCATTTTCATCTCAGCTGGGTATACTGCAATTCATTTCTACACTACCCGGAGTTAATGCAGACACCAAAGCTTAAGGGCACAGTCTTCCACAAGACTGCTCCTATTTCAGATGACAGTCACAAGTCTAACGCTCCCCCAACCCCACTGCAGCTGCCTACTTTCCTGACCAACTAGCTGCAAATTCAGGGATTCCCACAATGCCTTCAAGTTTGATAATTCACTAAAATGACTCACAGAACTCAGGAAAGCTATACTTATTATTACAGTTTTATTATAAAGGATGGACACAGAGTTTCTGTTCCCTCTCCTCTCAGGACACATCATCTTCTCTGCTCATCAATGTATTCAGTAACCAGGAAGCTCCACTGAGCTTTGGCATTCAGAATTTGTATGGGGTTTTATTACATTGGCATGGTTAATTAAATCATTGGCCACGTGATGAACCCAGTCTCCAGCACGCTTCCCATCTCCAGAGACTGGGAACCTGAAAGTTCAGACCCTTTAACCACTTGCTTGATCTGATTATCAGCCCCTATCCTGAAGCTATTTAGGGGCCCATCAAGAGTCTCCTCACTAGCAATAATACAGCTACTCACTCAGGAAAGTCTCAGCATTTTTGAAGCTTCAGGACAAAGACCAGATAAATTATTGATTATACCAGCGTAGCATATTAATAACAGAAAACTGAGCAGCACATAACATGTTGCCTGGCATTATAGTAGACATTCAACATGTTTTTCCTTTGTGGAATATGATGGTCTATTATTGGGGTCTAGAAACTGACACCCCAAAATATGGTGCTTTGACATGCTGTGCTGAAGTTCCCTTATCTACCTCAACTTCGGACCCACCAAAGAAGACAACAATTCTCTCTGGTCCCTTCCTTGAGTTTTCATTAACTAAACTCATATTGCAGGAAGAAATACAGGAAGCTGTCAACACACCTGAGCAGACTTTTGTCACAAACCATTGTGTGCTCTGTGGGCCCAACAGACGGTTCCAGGCCACTGAATGTTCTTCATGCCCACTGAATTCCCTTAGAAATCATTTACTACCCATTCTAAAACCATCCACACTTCCCTATCTCCATTTCCCTTAAGAAGGGGAAGAAGTGGCTTTTAACCATCTGCACCCCATTGTATGGTAGGGTAATCACTCTCTGATTCTCCCCCATGTAAGTTAATAAAATTGTATACCATTGTATACCATTCTCCTATTAATCTGCCTTTTATGAGTTGATTTTCAGCTAACCTTCAAAGGACAAAGAGGATGTTTTCCTTTGGCCTCTACTCTATGGTGTTGTATTAGTTTAAATCAAAGTTATCAGAATTATAAATTACATTCACATTTGGACTTCCCATTGTTGAGCATTGATGCCATACCATTAGTAAAAATTCTAATTAGGGAATGTGTTTTAGGAAGAAGTATTCAGTTTTATTGTTTTCATAAGAAATGTGACCACATTAATAAATTAAAATTGGATGCTGCTGCTCTTCTGTGCTGAATTATTTAACTCTCTGTGGTCTAGAGAGGTAAATAATTTCTCATAAGGATTATAATAGTTTCACTGAATTTTACCAGTAAAAATTCTAATATAACACATTAATTAATGTTCTACTTTTTTTTCAAGTAATCTTCCTCTTTGAGGCATCAACTGGAAAGCCTTTAGGTGATGGAAAGTTTCTTTCTCATAAGGTAATGGACATTAACTACTTCTAATGTAAATAGCCGCTGTTTATTTACTTCCTTTTCAAAATTAATGTTTTCATTTTAAAGAGGGCACAAAGGAATTTAGTTTTTTATTTAAAATCAATGTGCATTCTCCATTGACTGTTTCGCCTAAAAATGTCACAGTCAAAGACTAAGCACTGGTAAAGTTCGTGATAGGAAGCTATACATGCAAATTAGTTGAATAAAAGGATCTGACTTATATGTCTGTTGTCAAACTCTTCACTGCTTTTCAGTTGCATGTTCTTTTTTGATTAAAATTTTAGCACCTGTCAGTAAATAAAAATGTATTTGTGTTTCTAAATATCTTGCAGTTTTCTCATTGACCTGTTCTTAGCCAGCATTTTCTTTAGGTTTTAAGACTGTAGTAAGAAATCTCTATACAAAGTACAAAAGACCCTGAATTTTAAGTTGTTTATTGGTTTCTGATTTTTAGCCTTAGAAAAAGAAGCACATTGCGTTGAGTTATCCTTCTAAATTACTGATATGCTAGGGTTTAGAGACACTTTTAGTTTTATTAATACTGCTAGTGAAATGTTACTCAAAATTACATATATTTTTTGTAATTAATTTTGTTTGTTTGTTTGTTTTTGGAAGAGACAGGGTTTCGCCATGTTGCCCAGGCTGGTCTCGAACTCCTGAGCTCAAGCAATCCACTCACCTCAGCCCTGCAAAGTGCTAGGATTACCGATGTGAGCCACCACGCCTGGCCCTAGTTTTAAATTTGAATAACAAACACATTCATATGGTTCAAAAATCAAAAAGCATTAAAAAGTATACAGTGGTAGTCTCCCTACTATACCTATTATTCATCACTGTAGTGCCTCTCCACCAAATAAGTAACCATTGTTATTAATCTCTTATATATTCTTCCAGAGATTTTTAGTGTATGTGCCAACAAAACTGATATATGTTCTCTTCCTCCCCTTTTACAAAAATGTAACAAAGAGTTTTACACTTTGCTTTTTTCATGTAATACTCTCTTTCTGGAGATGATTCCATATCTATACACAAAGTGCTTTCTCAACCCTTTTTCCTCCCACTGTATGGTATAACATTTTATGTATGTATCAGAATTTAAACTGTTTCCAATCTTTTGCCATTAATATTACAGTATTGCCAAGATGAATTACCTTGCATATACATCTTCTTGTACATGTGCCAATGTAACTGTGGGATCTATTCTTGAAATATTGTTGCTGGGTCAAAGGATATGAGAATTTGTAATTTTAATAAATATTGTAAAGTCATCTTCCAAAGAGAGTTTATCAGTTTACTTTTGCACTGGTAATATATGAGGTGCTTATTTCTCTATAACCTCTCTGTTATTGTATTTTAAATCAAAACTATGTAAGCAGAGTTTTTCCTCTTCAGTAAGATTAAGCATATCAAAAGGAGTAAATTTTTCAGCTTTTCAAGATGCAGTCATTTTTGTTAGTAGGATTGAAAGGAGAGTCAATTAATAAGGTTAAATATTTATTTTAATTTTATAACTCTTTCTATAACACTTTTCCTAAGTGTAAGAATTTCCTAAGAAATTTACAATTAAAATAATTTAATTGTACATAAAATTTACAATTTACAATTTAATTTACAATTAAAATTAAGAAATTTATAATTTCCTACTTATAAGAATGAAAGTGTCTTCTACATGTCACACTTCACCCCAATTACATTTGTATGCAATACAAAGGATTTTTAAATTTTACATTCTATTAAATAATAGAAAAATCACCCACTCTATTTTATTTTATATGTGGAAGAGATTCATATCCAAGATCTTCCCAAATAATAACAGAGCTCAAACTAGAACTCAAGTCTGTGTATTAGTAAATGAATATTGATTAGTGTAGGGCAAGGGAGATGGTTCTAATGAACACAAAACTGCTTTTATGTTCCACTAGAAAGAGTAACCCAGGCGGAATAGAACCTATGTGGAGGTGGTAGGACTTGACGAGAGGAAAATGGGGGAAGCCCTGCTGAATGAAGTGAGGGAGCCCCTCTTCCCCATGTACATAGGCATTATTATAATTAGTGTCCATCTTTGATTTTTAATTTCTTAGGAGAGTCATATCTGTTTAGCAGTATTTTTAAAAGAATACACTAGGTTCTGATGATGATGGTGATGATGACGATGATAAGCAATTCTTTATTGTTAACATTTCCATTTTGAAAATACCTAGAGTTATATTTCATGCATGCCTTGATATATATGAAACCAGATTCTTTTCTTCCTTAAAATATAAATTATGGTATTCTAGAAAGAGCTGAATTTTTAAAAATGTATTATGAACTGGTATATGATTGGTTCATCAATTTGGATAAAAGTATATGTGTATTTTTGTTTTACTTTAAAAAGTGTTTTTTATAGTTCATTTTGGTACAATGACTTGATGTTGTGGTCATGATTCTTGTTGAATTCACAATTCCTACCAAAGTCTTCAGACATTGTAGGAAGTAAATAAATCTTTCTTGGTTTGAATTAAAATGAATCTATATTGAAACATTTTCAAGTTATAGTAAAATTCATCTCACTAGCAGATGAAAAACAATGATCTTGGAGTTAGAAGTCTGAGTTGCAAGTTTATATATACTTGATACTGGCTTTTTCTGAGCAAAATTGCTCAGTGAGTATGAGTCTAGTCTTCTGATTTGTAAATTAAGTATAGTAATACCTACAGTACAAGCTTGTTTCCTGTTTTGCAAGAATGAATGTGAGAGAATCTGTAGAATTTAAGGCCCTGGACACATGATGTATTTCCACATATTTCCAAAATTTGTTTTTACAAATATTTTACAGATAGTTGTTAGGCAACTTATTAATCAAAATAGACCTCTCATATGATACTCAGAATTGCCTGACCCTTTCACCCTGACTACGAAAGGTAGGTCAGGACAGATGGGAGTGTTTCTCAGCCTGCAGAGTATCAAAATATATGTTATTTTATTGTATTTTAAGAGGTGTCTTTTCCTTGGATGTCAAGCAAATATACTTTAGTGCAGCTTTTGAACGATTAATGTGTTGGCAGTTTAAAATTATTTAACAGGGACATTTTATCATTATAAATGTGTAAATGACATTTAATTGATCTTAAAGGGAATGATTTTATAATTAATTAAAATGATCTTATGTCAAACACTAAAACTAACCCAGTATTTACATTTTTTAAAAATTTTAGAATGAAATCTTGGAAATTGCTCTGGATCAAAAAGGACTTACCAATGATAGAAAAATTGCTTTCATTGATAAAAATAGAGATCTCTGTATCACTTCTGTGAAACGATTTGGGAAGGAAGAACAAATTATCAAGCTTGGTAAAATAATTTGAATACATTTTAAGTTTTAATTGTCAACTTTCTTATATTTACTGTAATAAATAATTTGAATGAATCTGGAAATGTTTTAATGTTTTGATCTTGTAATACTTCTTAGCTACTTAACCCATTTTTTAAAGAGTAGGAGTGAAAGTTTATTAAAAGCTTTATTTTTAAATTTTTATTGTGTTTTATTTGAGATAGGGTCTCACTCTGTCACCTATGCTGGAGTGCAGTGGCAAGATCAAGGCTCACCGTAACTTCTGCCTCCTGGGCTCAAGTGATTCTCCTGCCTCAGCCTCCCAAGTAGCTAGGACAACAGGCATGTGCCACCACATCTAGCTAATTTTTTTTGTATTTTGGTAGAAACAAGGTTTCACCATGTTGCCCAGGCTTGTCTCGAACTCCTGAGCTCAAGCCATCCACCTGCCTTGGTCTCTTAAGGTGCTGAGATTACAGGCATGACCCACCGGGCCCGGCCTATTCAAAAGATTTAGAGCAGGAAAGAAAGGAAATAGAGTAAACCTGGAAGAGGGCAAGCAGGCAGCTTGAGAGATCAAATGCACTCTTTGATCTTTGACTTGGGGTTTTATACTTTGGCATGCTTCTGGGGAGTTGCAACCCTTCTGCCCTGATTCTTTCCTTGGGTAGGCTGTCCACATGCCCAGTGGCCTGCCAGCACCTGGGAGGGGCCACATGCACAGTGTGTTTACTGAAGTTATACACATGCTCACTTGAGGCATTTTTCCCTTACCACTCCAATGTTTCTAGAGGAAGTTTGTATACCAATTAAACTCCTCCACCATTTTACCTGTTAGTACGCATGTGTGAGCCCACTCACCTAGTTCTTGAGATCTTATTGAGAAGCTACTGATTTCCAGTTTTGGCGTTTATATTGAGAGACTACCTTTCCCTGGCACTGGCTGCAACCAATTATTATTTTAGAGAGACAGCTTAACAACAGCCTGACCATCACCTGATGGTCATCTGACATTCCTGGTGCTGGTGGCAGGGGCCTCTCCTGCCTTGCTCATGTCTGCCTGACTACCTGCTGTAACATTTCCACCCTCAAGAGTCCAAGACCCCAATTCTATGGGGAAAATGGACAAAAGTCAGTCTTCTGTAACTGCTTCCTGCTGACAGAGAGACAGTGGTGGTTATTCTGTGGATCTTGGCCTCTTGCTAGCTGTCAGGGCAGGGTGGCTCTGTGGGTTGGTGAAAGCGGTATACAGCTAGGTCCAAGGGAGACAAGGGAGGACTTCACTCTGTCATGTCCCACTGACGGGCAGACTAGGGGTACCCTGTAGAAGAGTGACTCTTGAATATTGAGGGGACGGTATTCCTCACTGAGGATCATCTGGAACTTGATGGCCTGAAGACAAGAGGATTAACTGAATAGCAAGTCTTTAGCTGCTGCAGCTAAATTGTCACTGAAAGAAAGATTTGCAAATTTAAAATATAAGGGTTCTAAGTAAAGCATTCAAATATTTCTGTAAATTATTGTGTGATTCTTTTGTATGTGTTTTTCACCATTATAGAATCAGAAAGTAGAGTCATATCTAACAGAAATTTTGTGGGATTTTGTTTGTCAGGCATTTTAAAGATCTATTCTTAATTCTTACATATTAAAGCTAATAGCACATTAACATTCTTTTTAAATTAAGGAACAATGGTGCATACTTTGGCATGGAATGATACATGTAATATCCTTTGTGGACTTCAAGATACTCGATTTATAGTGTGGTATTACCCCAATACAGTTTATGTGGACAGAGACATTTTGCCTAAAACATTATATGAAAGGGATGCAAGGTAACATTTTACTGCATATAATTCTGTATTGTAGTAAATAAAACTCTGAGTATCATGTTTTTGCTTCTATTTTCAATCCTGCAAGGTGTTTTTCGCATCAGTCAGATTTATTGATGAATAAATTGTTCGGCTAAAGCTAGCTTGAGACTTAAGTGACAGAATCAAGTTGAAAGTGTGGTATGATATGAATTATTTATTTGTCCCCTATATGAATATAATTTTCAAGCTTAATATTGTGTAATGGTAGCTCAGGTAGTTTTCTCAGTGTGATCAAGTGATTTTAGTCTAGTCACTCTTAAGATTTTTCAGGATGCACAACCTGTGACAGCTAGCCAACTCTGTCACAGATTATCATTGACTTTAATACTTTCAAGAATGTAAATGTTTCTAGAATTGAATTTTTGGTTGATATTAAAAGTAGGAAAGGACCAAAGTTACTGAAATTTGTTAAAATTTATATGCTTCAGAAAATCAAAGCATTTATATTCCTAAATTCTCTAAGAAATAGCAAGGAGATCTCTTATTCTTGACAAAATAGGAATACAAAGGCTTCTTAATTCTAGGCCTTAGCTTAGTTTCCAAATCTGTTTTGAGTTCATTTTTAGTATTCAGATTCAAACCCTTAAAACCAGAGAAGCATCAAAATAAAACAGTGTATTTTTAAAAGTATTTGAACTAATGAAAAGAAGTTAGTCACTTTCTTTAAAGGTCATCTCTTTATTTATTTATTTTTAGAGTCAAGATCACACTCTGTTGCCAAAGCTGGAATGCAGTGGTGTAATCATGGCTCACTGCAGCCTGGGCTTAAGTGATCTTCCCAAGTAGTTAAGGCTGTAAGGGAGGACTTAACTACTTCCCAAGTAGTTAAGGCTGTAAGTGAGTCACTGTGCCTGGCTCACCTCTTTTTATTCTGAGAAAATAGTCTTGGAATTTAGTTTACTTTTTATTGGTTTACCTTTTAATACTTTTAAAAGCTAAAGCTATATTAATTATTGTTGTGATTTATCTTAAGCCTCAGAAAAAAAAAGATGATTTCAAATGCTCTTAGGAATAGCTCTCAAATATGTAATAATTTTTGCTACTTTATATACCAAGTTATATTCAAATGTTTATATTCAAAGTTAATTCCAGGGAGAATGTATGTATTCAAATAAATACATCGAAGTTTTTTTGAACATATACATTCTCCCCGGAGTTAACTTTTGGGGTTGTGCCTTTTGGAGATTGGAGACTCCCTGTATATTTCATGGTCCACTCCCCAGATTTAATATACATGAAAAATTTTGCTCAGAATACAACTTTAAATTGTACTTTGCTTTTTTTTTCCCAACAGTGAATTTAGTAAAAATCCCCATATTGTGAGTTTTGTTGGAAATCAAGTAACTATTAGAAGAGCTGATGGCTCCCTGGTTCACATCAGCATATCACCATATCCTGCTATTCTCCATGAATATGTAAGCAGTTCAAAATGGGAAGATGCTGTAAGACTTTGTCGCTTTGTTAAGGTAATTTACATTTTAGATTCATAGTTGTATATATATTTCATAGTAGTTTACCTTTGTGCAAAATGAGCAATGATAATAGGCTTAAAGGCTGGAAAATTGTGAATAAGGTCATGTCTTTTGTTTTATAAGTAAAGACATGAGCAATACAGAGGAATACATGTTGCTGTGTGATTTATTCTCTGAAGAAGCTATAAAATTTAAACTGTTTTTCCATACTGGCACATATAAAAATCTTCTGTGGAACTTCTTTGAAAGTCAGATTCCCAAGTTCTACTCCCATAGAGATTCTAATTCATTATATCTGGATTGAGGCCCAGCCATATTTTTTAATTTCCTCAGATGATTGTTTTGTACAGCTAAGGTTAAGAATCTCTGCTTTCGATCAGCCTTTTTCCAACTTGGTTGAATCTAGTATTTTTCCAACATGTGTGACCGTAGACCTTTTTAATTGACTATCAGTGAACATTCCTTAGAATACACTTTTGTGAAATAACTTTTAGATGCTTTTTTTAAACAATGGGTTGTTGTTGGTGAATAGCATCATTGTCTGGGGTAAATACCCAGAGTTTGTCATCTCACACCAAGAAAATTAAGGACGGACACATGTGGGTAGGTTAAGGAGTGGAAAGTGTAATAGGCAGAAGAAAGGAGAGAGGAGAGCAGCTCCTTGCCAGACAGAGGCATCCAAAAAGGGAAAAGTGGCAGACTGCAGCAGATTTCATAGGCAGGCTTGAGGAGGCTGTGTCTGATTTACATAGTGCTCACAGATTGGTTTGACCAGGTGTGACATTTACATAGCACAGGAAAGGCTGGTTGCCCCACCCTAATCTTATTATGCAAATAGACTTTGCACTTGGCCAGTGCCATCTTGTCTACTCCTTACTGTACATATGGCTGGCAAAAAGAGAAGATGGAGCTGCCGTTTTGAACATGCCTAGTCCCAGGTAGTATATTGCTATGGGCACAACTACTGGCATTCACTCATGCAAGCTTCCAGTTTGCTTGTTTGTGTCTGCAGCTCTATTTTACAGGCTGCTCTTTGTTAGAAAAGAAAATGATTTGGGGGCTGCTTTTCATTAAAAGGAAAACCTTATCATGAAGGACTTCTATACCCTCACTATCTGCCTAAATAATTTCTTCTTAACTGTAGCAATCTGCCATAATATCATTGTTTGATAACTTCACTATTTCTTTGGTTCCCTATAAATTACATTATTTGACACCTCATCAAAAAGACTGGAAGGTTTATAACCTTGAGTTATTATTTTAAATTCAGAAATAAATCCTTAATAACTCAAAATTGAAAATTTCAGAAAATTTCTTTCAAAAGTTTTCTGTGTATTAATATATTTTAACAAAATGGCCACAATGAAATTTCCACATTATTAGTTTTTTTCAATGCCATGCTCAGTAATTTTTATTTTTTAAATTAAAATATCATTTTGGTATGAGTATTTAAATCACTGCTTATTTTAAGGCAGTTCAGTCACATAGTTAAGATAATTGTTCTCATACTTCACTTTAGGAGCAAACCATGTGGGCTTGTCTAGCTGCTATGGCAGTTGCTAATCGAGATATGACTACTGCAGAAATAGCCTATGCAGCAATTGGTGAAGTAAGTAATTAATGTTTACATATATGTACATGTGTTTTTTCTTAGCATAATTTGTTATATTTCTGTTACTATCTACTTCAATATTTTTCTTTTCTTTTTTTAGATTGATAAGGTTCAGTACATCAATTCTATAAAAAGTCTTCCATCTAAAGAATCAAAAATGGCCCACATACTACTTTTTAGTGGGAACATACAGGAGGCTGAAATAGTACTTCTTCAGGCTGGCCTTGTTTATCAAGCAATCCAGATCAATATTAATCTCTACAACTGGGAAAGGTAATAAGAATGCTTTCCATCAATTCCAAAATCTGTTTGACCTTAATGTATTTTTCCATCTACCACTTAGTAAATTACATTTTCACTGTATTTTAGTTTCTGAACACCACAGAATTTATTCATGTTTATATTTGTGAATAGTTTGCAATTTATTTCTTCTCTGAACTTTCGACTGATTAAAAGTTGGGGTGTGAAGAATGAGAGGCTAGGATGTTTCCTAAATTTTTGGTTTTAGTAACTGGAAAGATCATGACACCATACCGTTTGCAGATTTGGTAGAGAAGATAGTGAGTTTCATTTTAGCCAAGTTGAATTTGAAATACTCGCAAAGAGATATAATTGTTGATTAAATGGACCTGGAGCTCATAAGAAAGATCTGAGCTAGAGGTTTAGATTTAGGAGTCATTAGCAAATGGATAGTAGTTGAAGCCAGAGAAATGGATGCAATTGTCTGGGGAATGTGTGGAATGAAAAGACATCCACTACATTATGAGATGGATGAAAGAAAAGAAAGACACCAAATGTTATTCCATAAAGCAGCCAGACAGGCAGAAAAAAGAAGAACCAAGAGAGATGTATAGTGCTAGGGAAGAAAGAGGAAAGGATTGGTGATTCCTTGCATTTGGCTCTCAGACAGATTGCTTTCTGAGGCAAAGTGGCATGCTGCTCTTCTCTGTGACATAAGAGGTTCCTCATTCTCTCAGGTACATGTCTCTCAGTGAACAAAACTATAGTTTTTATATACTCCTGAAGTTACTATGTTATGGAATTGACGCATTTTTCCAGGTTTGAAATGTCTTTCATGATCTTTGTTTCTGCCTGGGTGAAAAACAACCCCTGTATCTGTCAATTACAAGGCCCTTTACTTAAACTTCCTTAGACTAGAATTTCTATAAATATTTTATGTCTGTCTTTCCCTTGACTGAAAGTAACAAAAATGGCAGACGGTTTATTTTATGATTGACATACTGTAGTCTCCTTATTTAATTTATGCCTAATGATCTATACTATTCATATAATTTAGCTACTCTGTTTTTGTCTTTTATTAACACAAATTCATTGTCATTGTTTAGCTGTACAAAGGATCATGAAAGATGTTTTTAATTCTATAAAAATAAATAGGCTGCGGGGTGCAGTGGCTTACACGCTTGTAATCCCAACACTTTGGGAGGCTGAGGCAGGCAGATCACAAGGTCAGGAGTTTGAGACCAGCCTGGCCAATATGGTGAAACCCCATCTCTACTAAAAATACAAAAAAAAGCAGCCGGGCACGGTGGCGCATGCCTGTAATCCCAGCTACTCAGAAGGCTGAGGCAGGAGAATTGCTTGAACCTGGAGTTCCAACCTGTGCGACCAGACCGAGACTCCATCTAAATAAATAAATAAATAAATAGGCCATTATCTTTGTCCTGAATTTATTCATAATTCATAAAGTTTAAGGTAACTAGTTTAGAAAGTATGAATATTTTAAAAATTTTATGTTAAATAACTTACAGAAAATTGTATGTATCATTATCAAGCTAACAGAGTTCTATGAGAAATGGGGAAGAATTGTGTTTATAGCATTCTTTTGACCAGTGTTTTTGAAAAAATATGTTGAAATCATAGATACTGCTCTTGCTATAGTATTCTGAATACTGTACAATTTGATTTAAAAAATTTAAGATAATGGTCTTTATCTTAAAAAACTTATAACCTAATTAGGAATTCCATTTTATTGTCATTAATAATAGTCAAATGTCAAAATGATGAAGAGTATTGCACATAGAATGAATATTAACTACCTACTATGTGAAAGTAATGTAAAATGTTTCTGCTGTTCAGGAAGCATATAATCTGTAAGGGGAAACATAAATATCTGCAAATATAAATATTTAGAGAGAGAAACAGTAATCCAGTAAAAAAATATAAACAATGGTACCAGCAGTATATAATTAACTGCTTGGTGACCATTAATAATCATTTTGCAGCATTCCTTCTTTTAGATTGATGTGGTTCAGTACATCAATTCTACAAAAAAACTTCCATCTAAAGAATCAAAAATGACCCACATACTAATGTTTAGTGGGAACATACAGAGGTTGAAATAGTACTTCTTCACACTGACCTCCACTTATCGAGTTGTTATGATGTGCTAGGAATTAATTGTGCTAGACGCTTTCTATATATCATGTCGTTAGGTTATCTCAGCAACTCCAGAAGTTTAGATATTACCAGCCCCGTTTTATAATTTAGGAGATTGAGGTTTACTTATAAATAAGCACAAAATCTAGGATTCGAACCTCCAAGTTGTCTAATATCAAAGAAGAGCTCAGTTTATCACCAGGCAATCAATTATCTATGGCTGGTACCATTGCATATGTTGTTTTGGTTTTTTTTTTGAGATGGAGTCTCGCTCTGTCACCCAAGCTGGAGTGCGGTGGTGCAATCTCAGCTCACTGCAACTTCTGCCTCCTGGGTTTAAGTGATTCTCCTACTTCAGCCACCCAAGTAGCTGGGATTACAGGCTAATTTTTGTACTTGTAGAGATGGGCTTTCACCATGTTGGCCAGGCTGGTCTCAAACTCCTGACCTCAAGCGATCTGCCTGCCCTGGCCTCCCAAAGCAAAGGGATTACAGGCGTGAGCCACTGTACCCGGCCATGCTTATGTTGTTTCTACTGGATTACTATTTATCTCTTTATTTATCTTTGCAGATATTAAATCGTCTTTCCCCTTACAGATTATATGCTTCCTGAAGAGCAGAAACATTTCACATTATCTGTACATAGTAGGTAGTTAATATTCATGCTCTTACTCTCTATGCAATACCCTTCATCATTTTGCAGCATTCCTCCTCTTCAAACATTTATTGGGTGTAGATACGTGCAGTGAGTGAGTAGGTATCATAGAACAAAGTGAGGAAATTTGCCTCTGATGGCCTATAATATAACCTTCTGAACATTTCTTGTACCTCCTTGACCCAAATGAAACCTACCTTTATTTGGAAGAGAAGGTAGAGAAGAGAACACCACTTCTCTACCAGTCCTCTCAAATGGAGTCAATTTTTTCTCTCCACTCTACATTCCTTAGGATCCAGTGTGAGTGGAGTTGGTGTCCTTTTTGCCTCCCTCATCCTTACTTCCCTATCTTATAAAATCTCCAATCATTTAAGGCTTATATCATGTGTCTCTACTTATTTTTTGCTAAGACCTCAAACTTTCCCTGCTATCCTTATATCTTGTTCCCCACGTGCCCCCCCTTCACCTTCCAATTCTCATAAGTGACCTTGACTTGAGATTATTAGATCTCAGGGAGAGGGAAAAGAAGAGGGTCAAAGAAGATGTAATGAGGAAAGAGAATGAATTCCGGGTGCTCCTGCGTTCCTCTTATCTCCTGACATCTCCTTTTCCTGTGTTTCTTGTTTTTACCTAACTGTAAGCCAGTCGGTTGGTCAGGTGCTGGTAGAGATCTCTGAGTCTACCTGATAAGATGATAAAGATCCCAGAGCATTATTCCTGGATTCTGACCATTATTTATACACTACACTATCTATACACTTAAGACTCCAAAATATGCATCTCTCATCTAGCCTTCTGTTCTGCCCATATTTGCTTCCAGAATCAATTCTCCAACTGCCTACTTAACATTTCCATTAGATATCTCACATTTTTTAGCTCAAATTTATGTTTATTCCCTCATAAACCTGGTCTTCTTCCAGACTAATCTATCTTATCATTCTTTCAGCTGTACAAAGCTGGAAATCTAGAAGTCACTTTTGACATTTTCCTCACCTTCCCCCTCCCTATTATCAACCACTTCCCTCCCAAATACCTCTAATACTCATCCACTCATCCACTTCAGTACCATTATGTAAGTTGATTCAAGTTTTTCTGCTTAATGTCATCACTGATCTCCCTATATCTGCTCTGTCTCTTTCCTACCCATTATTCACTCAGCAGTCATAGTGATCTTTTCACAATGGAAATCTGATCATATCACTCTTGACCTCTGATTCACTTCAATGAAACCCACTTCAGTGAAATTCATAGTTTCCCATTGCTTTTAGCATAAATATCAAGATTGGATAAGAAGGGATTGCAAATATTCAGCAAAAGTAATTATAGCTGCTCAGAAACTCTCAGGAAACTTATATATTATTTTCATTTCTAAGTTCTACAGATATTTCTGAAACAATTTGGAGTATTTGTTCCAACTGCACATTCATTCATTCATTCAACAGATAATTGAGTATAATCCCTTGGTATCCATGAGATGGGTAAGGATTGGTTCCAGGACCCCCAGGATACCAAAATCTGGAATGCTCAAGTTCTTTATATAAGATGGCGTAGTACTTACATATAACCTATGCACAGGGCTTGAATTTGTTTGCGTACCTTAGGTACAGGGAAGGCCCACATTGAATATGTGTATAGTAAAGAACTGTACTAGATTTTTTTGTAGGGAGTATAAGGTAATGGTTAAGCTGTGTAACAATTTGAATTTGTTTACCTTTAATTGACTTTCTACATCCAGTTCATAAGCATAAGACCCAGTGGGGAGTGGGATATACAAGTTTAATGTTCACGAGAGATCCTAGACATTGAGGGAAAGCCAGTAAAGGAATTATCAGCCTACAGATAGTAGTTGAGGCCATGAGTATGGCTAAGGTTAATCACGAAAACTTAAGAAAAGAGAGCAGCAAGCAGATATCTGCTGAATACCAATATTTAAGGGTGTGCTTTAAGAAGAGAATTTAGCAATAGAAATCAGAAGGGATGAAAAAGATGGAATTTTTAAAAAATTGTTCATTATGGAAAATTTCAAACACATACAAAAGTAGAGAGAATAGTGTAATGAATCTGACTGTACCCATCATTCACCCCAACAATGATCAATTTGTGAACAATTTCTACCCTTACCCTACCATTTATTTTAAAGCGGACCCCAGTCATCTCATTTTTTCTGTAAATATTTCAGTATGTATCTCTAAATTTTTTTTAACATAACCACAATATTGTGGTCATACCCTAAAAAGTTGACAGTAATTATATTCCGTGTTCTTATTTCTCTTGTTTCACTCATAAGTACTTTGTTTTGTTTTGTGGTTTGTTTGAAATAGAATTCAGTAAAGATCCACACATTGTGATTGGTTGATATGTTCTTAAATTTATTTTAATCTACAGCTTCTCCTATTCTTTTTTTGTGTTTTCTTGCAATTTTCCCATTGAAGAAACTGGACCTATAGAATTTATCATAGTGTGGACATTATTGGATCTTTGGACAAAGATTGCATCTTTGTGGTATACTTTAACATAGTCTGCTGTCCCCTGAATTAGTTGCAAATTGGTTGTTGAATATAGGAACTTGATTAGATTTAGGGTTTTTTTTTGTTTGTTTTGGTTTTTTTTGGTAAGACTTCATTATAGTAGTGTTATGTTTTTGTAATGACTGGCTGTAGTAGTTTTTCATGGTATTTTTTGTGATGTTAGTAGCCATTGATGATCATTGCCCAAATGTATTAATTTGAGCTTACAAAATGGTGATATTCTATCATTCCAGAAGGATAGAACTTGTTAGATGCTAAATACATTAGATTGTTTTTAATATTCCTGAATTTCTATATTTGTTTAATCCTCTAGAAGGGAACAGATTTTGTTTTGTTCATATGTGATATTCCACTTGAGAAGCATAGTCTTGCTGGTTTATGTTTCTGTCTTTCATATTTGAATTTGAAAATTGCCTGCAACCTAATAAGGTACAGCTCTTGAAGAGTTATAGGTAAGCAAGTTATCTGTTTGCTATCCACTTTGGACATTTCATAGTAGTCTGTTCTCAAAAACTGAAGTTGAGAGAGGTAGAAACTAGAAACTCCAAATATGCATATTAATCCTTTATGATCCTTTATGTGCATATTAATAAAAATAATTTCTAATCTACCAGTTATACAAAGTGATTTTGCTTCATTCAAGTTATGCAAAATCATATTTTGAAGTTATAACATCTTTTTATATAACTTCCTTCTATTTAAAATACATGGATTTATTCCAGCCTTAGAATCTAATGTCACATTTGTTTGGTTGCCAAATAACCATTTTAAAATTAGAGACATACTGTTCCCAAAACCCTTATATAATTTGGAGTAAGTTCCCTCCTAAATGTGGAGAAGAAACATTTTTTTACCCAGTGTGTGCTTTTAGAGAACATTTAAAATAGCACATATCATTTGAATGTTTACCCTTAGCCATTGCTATTCAATCAATTGATACATATTTTATAATAATAATAATAATGACAATGATAGATAATTCTTAGGACCTAGCATCTAAATGTAGGATTAGACATCATATTCTATTCTTTCTACATAATTAAATGTATTGATGTTTCATACCATAGTATCTCTTTTGAAATTTTGGAAAAGCTCCAACCCAGAATGGATGCTTTTATGTACTCCCCACTGAGAATACTTTCAGTTTTGCACAATCAAGATCTCCTTCCCTCATCATGTACAATCATAAAGAAAGAATGGGAGATGGAGCTTCTAAGGTGACAAAAAAGTAGCTCACCAGTCTCCACTCACACATACACCACTGGAATCAGAGCCTTAGGGATGTACATGGGGGTTTAAATGGGAGAGGGTTAGCAGAACTGAAGCATCTTTACTTCCGTTTCTCCTTTTTTGAGCCTCTGTGAATTGCTTTTTGCCTTCTTTATCTTCCACTTTTCCCCTCTATATTCTAGTAATTTTACATTCTTTTCTGCCTGTTTTTTTTGTTTTTTTTTTTTCTGAAAGACTTAAGGTCACAGAGGAATGAGGGAACTTTGTGAGAATGAGTGATGGTAGCAAATACTGACCCTTGGATTTCACAATATATTATGTCAATATATATATAAGAAATCATTTTGCCTAATTTTGGCGTTACCATTTGTATTATATGTAACTTACACTCATAGTTTTTTCATGTTAAGTGTTTAATATCTCTCAAAAGTCTATCAGTTGTCAATCAATAACATACACCGTGTCTAAAATACTTTTTAAAGTGACTATTTAGTTTGATCAATAGTAAGGCAAACCAGGCCAGGCATGGTGGCTCACGGCTGTAATCCCAGCACTTTGGGAGGCCAATGCAGGCAGATCACTTGAGGTCAGGAGTTCAAGACCAGCCTGGCCAACGTGGTGAAACCCCGTCTCTACTAAAAATACAAAAATTAATTTGGTATGGTGGCAGATGCCTGTATTTCCAGCTACTTGGGAGGCTGAGGCAGGAGAATTGCTTGAACCCTGGCGACAGAGGTTACAGTGAGCCAAAATCATGCCACTGCACTCCAGCCTGGGTGGCAGAATGAGACTCCATCTCAAAAAAAAAAAAAAAAAATAGTAAGCCAAACCAAAGCATGCTGAAAATGAACCAGATTTTCCTACTGAAGAGTCTAGTTGCAAAAAATCTAATCAGTAGTCAGCTTTGCTAAAACAAGAGATTTATAATAGTTGGCTCTGATAAATCCTGACTGGAATATTCAGAAGTCATATGTCATATTAGAAAGAAAGAGAACTTGAGAAATAATGTGCTTTTGACTATTATGATGACTGTTATCTTATTTTGAAACAAGATGACAGTGAACAGTGTAAGAGAACTGTCGTCCCCTGGATTGTTCCCGACTCAACTAATATGAGTTATGCACAGGATTGCAGTGGCTGAGGTGCTGTCCAAAACCCACATGTAAAAGTAAGCCTGGAACTGAAGATTAATCTTTTTGTTTTCCTGCAAATTATCGTCGGTATATATATTTTATGTCTTTAGTTTATACCACTGTTTTCAGCAGCAATTTATTTAGTTCTCATCTACCATTTAAATAAAATATTACTTTAAAAATAACTTGCATAAATATTGATTGAATTATAAAACTTAAATGACTGTCAACTTTTCCTGAGACTCAGATGGCAAAAGGCATTTTGTCAGACTTCTTAGCCTCAATTTATTATTTTCATAAGATTTTTAATTTGCTATTATAATAATGTAAAGATACCAGTTTTTAATTTTATAAATTCTGTATAGACTTATGAAAATGGTCAAAATAATGGGACCACTTACATTGTGGGGAAGTTCATTCACTTGAATTACAGGATGATTTCAAAAAATTTTCTTTTTTTTTTTTTTTTTTGGAGTCTTGCTCTGTCACCCAGGCTGGAGTGCAGTGGCATGATCTCAGCTCACTGTGACTTCCACCTCCCAGGTTCAAGTGATTCTCCAGCCTCAGCCTCCCAAGTAACTGGAATTACAGGCATGTGCCACCACGCCCAGCTAATTTTTGTATTTCTAGTAGAGACAGGGTTTCGTCATGTTGGCCAGGCTAGTCTTGAACTCCTGGCCTCAAGTCATCCACCCACCTTGGCCTCCCAAAGTGCTGGGATTACAGGCATGAACCACTGTACCCAGCCTCAAAAATATTTTCAATGAATATTTACCACATATATACTCTGTAGTACTCACCAAAGAGAAATATCTCCCTTCAAGAAGTGTATTGCCTAGTGGAGAAAGCAGACTCATAACAATTGTACTATAAGCATGCTGTAATAATAGTATATATATATAAATGGTATGAAGCATAGATAAGACAATAGTCATTTATTTCTACAAGAGGAGCTGGTCAGGGAGAAGAGGCCTCATTTGATCTGACACAAACAATGTTAATAATCTGTTTTATTTCTCATTATAGGGCACTGGAATTGGCTGTAAAATACAAAACACATGTTGATACAGTTCTTGCTTACCGTCAAAAGTTTTTGGAGACATTTGGTAAACAGGAAACTAATAAACGATACTTGCATTATGCAGAAGGCGTAAGTATTTCACAATTTTGTATAATAATACATACGGTTTATAAGTATATGTCATATTCATCCTAATGAGACAAAATGTGAATGATTCAAATTTTGAATCTTTTAACCTCTAAAAGAATTACTTTTTGCCTTATGACATCTTATTTTGACTATGTAATTCTAGTACTAAAATTTTTTCTGGAATCTCGCAGGCATGTTTTGATTAACTCAAGTCTGTCATCATAATATTCCATTTGTTCTAAGGTTGGGTGCTATTTGATATTTTTCGATAAATAATATAGATGGGTGGAATAAAAGCTTCTAACTCTTAAATTTTACCTGCCACCAGCTGCCTCTTCTGCTGCAGGGGAAATATGTATGCACAGAGGGCACTGACCAGAAAATGCATAGTTGGTCACTTTGTTTTAGAGAGCTAGGTTGCACCTCCTAGAAGTGCCTAGCCTAGGTAGATTTCACTACCTAGAACCAAAGAAGACTCAGCCTTTGCCTCCCAGGCTCCTACCAGCATCTCAGATTTTATTACTCTAATTAGAAGAAAGTCATTCTGGGATGCAGTGGTACATGCCTGTAGTCTCAGCTACTTGGGAGGCTGAGGCAGGAGGATTGCTTGAGCCCAAGAGTTCAAGGCCAGCCTAGGCAACATAGTAAGACCCTTCCTCTAAATAAATAGATAAAAACAAAAAGAAGGAAGTCATTCCAGTATAGATCAGCCCACAAGGAGACCCAGAATGAGTTTGCCCCATTGCCTAGAGCATAACTGATTGTAGCCACTTACCGAGATTATTTTAGGCTCAGACAGCAGAAACAGAGCTCATGTCACTAACCATATAGATCCAAGAGACTTGACTCCTAAAAGCTATGATTACAAGATAGGGCTGACCTTTCTTTCAGCTCCGTGAACCACTTTAGCCTTTCATTCATTCATTTATTCAAAAATTATTTATGATGTCTCACTCTGGCCTAGACAGTATGCTAGGGGTTAAAATCAGATACAGCGTCTTGTGTCTCTGTGGAGCTAATAGATTATGTGGGAACACACCTTCTTGGTATAGAATAAAATGGAATGTTCTGATTGATCCTAGGGGCAGACTGGGTTAGAGGAGCCTCAGGAAGAGGAGAGAAGATAGAGAGAAGGCACCCACAATTTCTATTAAAACCAACATTATCTACTTACTGTATTTATAATATGTAGTGTCTTGATCTACAATTTTGCACTTCAGAACAATTTTCATGTTAGTGAGACCTTTAAGACCATTCTTAGAGTTTAGCAGTGTAACTTCAACATCTAGATCCAGGATAGCTACAAGTTGTGGATTTCATGGTAGAAAGGAGATATGTTTTATAGAAGATCCACAAACCTTTTTTTGATTTCATTTTGAACCTGTTTAGTACTGAAGTGAATCCTGGGAGTCTGGGCATACTGTACTATTAGGACAAACACAGCATCCCTGGGATCTCTGGGGCTACACTCTGATTCATAGTACATGACAGCAACCACCACCAAAACAGTGCTAAGCAACCCAAAGAACTGTGACACAAAGATAAGGAGATCTGATCTTTGTGTCACAGTTTTGAAAATATGGCCATATGTTAAAACTAAGCACCCACCTTGTTTATTGTGTAATTTTAAAGCAGATTAAGCTACTCTGCTTTTTCCTCCTCCTCATCATCAATATTTTTTCAATAGTCACATTTGATACTTTTGAGAACATAAGAAATATAGTTCTGATCAGGTGTGGTGGCTCAAGCCTATAATCCCAACACTTTGTGAGGCTGAGGCAGTAGGATCACTTGAGCCCAGGAGTTTGAGACCAACTTAGGCAACATAGTGAGATCCCACCTGTACAAAAAATTTTAAAATTAGCTGGACATGGTGGCTTATGCTTGTAGTCCCAGCTACTTGGGAGGCTGAGGTAGGAGGATCACCTGAGCCTGGGAGGTCAAAAGGTGGAGTGAGTTGAGATCATGTCACTGCACTCCAGCCTAGGTGACAGAGTGAGATCCTGTCAGAATGAAAGAAAGGAGAGAGAGAGAAAGAAGGAAGGGAGGGAGGGAGGGAGGGAAGAGAAAGAAAAGAAAGTCCTTACTATAAAGGAAATTATATTTTAGATAGCAAAAACTTCTCAACATCCTTATAATCTTTTTCATTATACATATATTCAACTATTACCAAAATATAATACTTTAATCATAAGAGTACCAGAACAACATGGCTTTCTTAGGTATTTTAGGGGTTTTTTTCATCCAGAAACTTTGTAGGTTACTTTGACTCCCTAGGGTACTATGTTCTAGTTTCCTACTTTTCTTCATAAATATCATTTGGAGTTAACTAAAAATCATAAAGCAGTATTTTACGATGAAATATATTTTTTTTCTTAAAAATTTCGTACCAGTGAAATAAAATGTAACCCTAGGAGAATAGCTCTTGGGGATATCTGCATTACTTGCTGATCTTTTGGTTTCATTTAGGTCTATAATCTAGTCATAATATACATCCATATTTATCTTTGCCAGACTTACAATTATATAAACCCTTTATTTCAGAACTAAGAGTTAAATAGAAAAGGGTCACTTAAAAATAACATTGAGAAATTTATTCTAGATACCTGGTGATTTTGGTGGGCTCACAATGCATGCCATCTGGAAATTTAGAAATGAATGGAATCTACCATATGGGAAGAAGTGAGAAGTTTGATAGACACTTAGTTTATGAGCCCTGAAATGTTATTTGGCCATTTCTAATTTAAAATATGGCAATCTGGGATTCTTACAAGGAGTACTGTTTTCCAAGAACCCTGATATTTAGAGTCATTGTGCTTGGTCTACAATAGTGTTCTGTAAATATTTATAAGACAAATTATAAATCTAGCAAATAAAATCCACTCAAAGTATACATTTATTATACTAAATATATACTCTGCACAGGAAGAAAAGTAGATCTGGGAAATACTTCAAACATTTTGCTAGGAAAAAGAAAAAGAGTGAAAGAAATCAAACTCATGAGCAGGATTTCAGAAAGTTTAGAATTTTGAAGATCTGAGTCAACACTCTACTTAGGACAAACCACTTTAGGCTTAGCTACTACCGAAAAGCTGCTTTACAGGTTTAACTTTGGAGGAATTGCTAATAGTGAGGAGTTGTTAGCTGATTACTGATTTGCTTGGTAATTATTTACCTTTTATTCATTCAGTATTTATTGAGTGCCTCCTGCAGACAATGTTTTCTCCTTAGTGCTTGGGATATAATAGTAAATGTGACAGACACTAGCCCTGGCTTTATGAAGTTTATATTCAAATGGAGGTGACAGTTATATAGGTAATTGTTCATTTCAATTGTGGTAATTGCCTTGAAGGAGATGTATGTGGTGCTCTAAGACTTTATGAATGGGAGTCCTGACCTAGAGTGAGGCAATCAGCAGAGACTTTTCTTGCAAAGCACATGATATTTGAACTCAGCCCTAGAGGATGAATAGTAGAAGCTCACTGCAGGGTAGAGGTTGGGTGGGAGATGAGGATTACAAGTTCCAGGCAGAGGGAAGGCTTTGAAGTAGGAAAGAGTAAAAGCAATGGAGGGGTTGAGTTTAGGGTTTCATAGGGCAAATTAAATAAAGAGAAGCCTTTGGAGGTAAATAACATGATCCCTTTTCCCTTCTAAAATCCTGATTCGGCCAGGCGCAGTGGCTTACGCCCGTAATCCCAACACTTTGGGAGGCCGAGATGGGAGGATTGCTTGAGTCTCAGAGTTTGGAGACCAGCCTGGGCAACATGGCAAAACCCTGTCTCTACCAAAAAAAAAGAAAAAGTTAGTTGGACATGGTGTTGTGCACCTGTAGTTCCAGCCACTCTGGAAGCTTAGGTGGGAGAATCACTTGAGCCCAGGAGGCAGAGGTTGCAGTTAGCTGAGGTTGCACCACTGCACTCCAACCTGGGCCACAGAGTGAGACTCCACCTCAAAATAAAATAAAATAAAATAAAATGCTGATCTCTGGCCAGGCACAGTGTCTCATGCCTGTAATCCCAACACTTTGGGAGGCTGAGGTGGGAGGATTGGTTGAGTCTAAGAGTTTGGAGACCAGCCTGGGTGACATGGCAAAATCTTGTCTCTACAAAAAATAAATAAATTAATTAATTAAATAAAATAAAAATAAAAATAAAATTAACTGGGCATGGTGGCATGCACCTGTAGTTCCAGCTACTCTGGAAACTTAGGTGGGAGAATCACTTGAGCCCAGGAGGCAGAGGTTTCAGTGAGCCAAGGTCATGCCACTGCACTCCAACCTGGGCAACAGAGCAAGACTCCGTCTCCCGAAAAATAAAATCCTGATTCCTGGCTGTCCACAGTGGCTCACGCCTGTAATCCCAACAGTTTGGGAGGCTGAGGTGGGAGGATCACTTGAGCCCAGGAGTTCAAGACCAGCCTGGGCAATATAGTGAGACCTTGTCTTTACTAAAAATAAATAGGCTGGAAACGGTGGCTCACGCCTGTAATCCCAGCACTTTGGGAGGCTGAGGTGGGCAGATCACAAGGTCAGGAGATCGAGACCATCCTAACACAGTGAAACCGCATCTCTACTAAAAATACAAAAAATTAGCGGGTGTAGTGGCATGCACCTGTAGTCCCGGTTACTTGGGAGACTGAGGCAGGAGAATCACTTGAACCTGGGATTTGGAGGTTGCAGTGAGCCAAGATCATGTCACTGCACTCCAGTATGGGTGACAGAGTGAGACTCCGTCTCAAAAAATAATAATAATAAAATAAAAATAAATAATCAATAAAATAAAATCCAGATTCCTAAAAATAAATGGAAACAATAGTTTTTACAAAATTATCTTACGATTTTGCTAGTCAGTTGAAGGAGATGATAATAAGAGCAAATGTATGAGTTATTGTATGAATGAGGAAGAATCCCGAGTGACTGCTCTGGGCCCTGGGTGGTTGGAATACTGGTTGGGAAAAGACATTGAAAGATCTTAGTACCAAGCTAAGAGAATAGACTTCGTAATGAAGGCAATGAGAAGACTTGGAGATTTGTAATCAAGAGAATGACTTGAAATATAACGTCAGACGTGAAAGATAGCTTAGAGGAGAGCGTGATGACTAGGAGAATAGTTAGGAAGTTACTATAATAATCCCACTAGGAAATGGAAAGGGTACGATTAATGTAAGAAAAATTTTAGAAGTAAAATTAAGAGAACAGTTGTGGCTGGGGGTGGGAGGAGAGGTGGTGAGGTAAGACAAGGCATTTGAGAATGACTTCAACATTTCTAGTGTGGGCAGCTGATAGATGGGAATGCCATTAATCTAAAGAATACATAAGAATATACACATTTTGGACCTTTGAGTTTGAGTACATGAAAATATGCCATTTTGTATGTGTTTAGAGTGTCTATTAGGTGTCCAGAAGGAGGTGTCTAGAAGGCAATTAGAAATACAAATATGAACACAAAAGGATATTAACAAGGGAGAAACAAGGGCTAGAAAACTAACTTTATTGCCTTGATCATATAGGTATAGTTGAAGCTATAAGAATTGATATTTCTTAGGGAAAGTGTGAGAAAGCTTTGGTTGGATGCTGGTGAATATTAACAGTTAAGAGGTTGTTGAAGGAAACCAAAATATGACACCCCAAAATATGCCTCTTGGAGATGTGTATTTTTGAGCTAAAGACAATTAAGCAGCAGCAAATAGAAGAGCTCTATTCTCCCCCTTTTCCTCCTACAGACAGAATATAAATTCTCCTTTACTAGAGACAACTCTTGTCAGCTCAGAGACAACTCCAGAGAAATCTACCAAAAAACCTTACTGTATGGCTGTGCGTGGTAGCTCACCCTTGTAATCTCAGCACTTTGGGAGACCAAGGCAGGAGGATCACGTAAGCCAAGCCCAGGAGTTCAGGACAAGCCTGGGTAACAAAGTGAGACCTTGTCTCTTCAAAAAATTTTAAAAATTAGCTAGGTGTGATAGCATATGCCTGTGGTCCCAGCAGGAGGTCGAGGCTGCAATGAGCCATGTTTGGGCCACTGCACACCGGCCTGGGTGACAGAGCAAGACCCTGTCTCAAAAATAGAACAAACTTCACTTGATTAGTTTCTTCCCATATATTTTTTTCCCGTGGTTTCCAATCTCTGGAAGCCTAAAACTGCTTTCACTTCTCTAAAAACAGTCTTGTCACATCTTTAAAATTTATTGTTCTTTGTTGAAAATGCTATGTAGGCCAGAGTTCCAAGACGCTGTTTTGAGTTACCTTTCATTGAGACTTTTCCCTGCTGTGATGTACACTGCACATATTATTGTACTGGCTTGTTTTTCTCTTTTTAATCTGTCTTTTGTTACAGGGGTCTGTCCCATCAGTAAACTTACAAGCGTTGAGGATAAATTATATTTCTTCTCCAACATTGTCTAGGGAGCAGAATGTAGGGGAAAAAAGAGAAAGAAAGAAGCAGCATTTAGAAAGGAGAGCAGAAGCCAGAAGAGAGTGGTATTATACAGTCTGAGAGATTTTTCAAAGAGCAGTGGTCAGCAAGGTCCAGAGAAGGCTGTTATCCCAGGGCCGTCCGTGTACTTCTCCATATCACCATGCCCTTCCCCAGATATACACATGGGTTCACTCACTCATCTCCTTCAAGCCCCCCCCCTTTTTTTTTTTTTTTTTTTTTGAGACAGAGTCTCACTTTGTTGCCCAGGCTGGAGTGCAATGGCACAATGACAGCTCACTGCAGCCTCAACATATCAGACTCAAGCAATCCTCCCACCTGAGCCCTCTAAGTTGATGTGACTCGAGATGAATGCCACCAAGCCCAGCTAATTTTTAAATTTTTTTGTCTAGACAGGGGCTCACTATGTTGCCCAGGCTGGTCTCGAACTCCTGGGCTCAAGCAATCCTCTTGCCTTGGCCTCCCGTCAAGTAAACTGATGACATTGCAACCTCCTATTCTATTCCTGGTGCTCACTATCTCCCTTCTCTATTTTCAAAATCTTTACCGCTTCTGGCATACTAGATATATTTTTTGTTTTATTTATTATCTGCCTCTTCCATTTTTATCTGTCTTTGTTTATTATCTCTCTATGAAGACAGTGATTTTTATTTTTTTGTTCACTGGTGAATCCTTGTACATCAGACAATTCTTGATATATACTAAGCACTAAATATTCGTTGAATGAAAAATTGAATCATACAGAGAAGGTATATACGATAAGGACTGAAAACAGCTGATGGTGGCTTTAGTGCAAAGTTCCTAAAGTGTCACAGGATCAGAATTATAGTGGACTGCGAAGAGAAGGAGAGTCAGGAATGAGAAGAGTAAGGGATGGTAGCTTGCAGGGAGAAGACAGAATAGAGAGCCAAGGATGATGAGAGCGAGCCATTGAAAAGAAAGACACTTAATGTGTGAGGAATAATTGAAGTCAAATGTCCTAGAGGAGTCAAAGAAAATGGAATCAGGGACATATGTTAAGAGGTTGGCCTGAGACGGAAGAGAAAGATAATGATGGGTGTAAATATAGGTAAGTTCATGAATGCAAGGAAGGAAAATAAAGTGAATTCATACCTGATGGCCACTATATTCTCTGTAAAGTAGGAAGCTGATCTTCAGCTGAGAGGAAGAGAAATGTGTTAGAGGATGAAGAGCCTTTTGGTATGATTTTGAAATTGTGTCTATATGAGTAAGAATTGGCTAGTGAGTAGAATAAGGAGTGCCAGATAATATTGGCACTCCCTATACAAGCAAAAGATGGATTTTAGTGTAGAAATCACTTGACAACTATCAGAGAACATTCTTATCTAAAACCTGCTATTAAAAATATTCTAATCCTAGAACTAAATTATCTGCAGAACACTTTTTAAAACTGGATCAATGCCAAAGTGAAAGTGAAACATTTATTTTCAGTAGGACAGCTATCCACTGACACCCTTATTTGTAGTATAACAAGTAACTAATACAGATATCATCAATTTACTTGCAACAGAGCAACAGTTGTTCAGTATACTATCAATGTATGTTTTTATTGTGATTGATTTGAGAAATGTATGTAAGTCAATTTAAGGCTGGAAGAAACCCAAAGCATTCATCAAGTTTCATCTTCTCTGTGTTTTGTTAGACATAGAAAGGAGTGCTTTGCCATTTAAAAAATATCAGATTTTGCCCTGATTGAAAAAATGAGTCTTTCAAATAATCTAACATCTGGTTGGCTTTTCAGTGAGCTGTCACTTGCATCTTAACACAGACATTTTTCTTCTATGAGTAAGAAGAATTCTTTTTTTAATCCATCTATTTTATGTATTATACGTAAGTATATGGCATTGTTTTTTTAAATAAAGGTGAGCCTCCCAATATTATTGTATGGGAGTCTAAGTCTCTTTGTAAGTCTCTAAGGACTTGCTTTATGAATCTGGGTGCTCCTGTATTGGGTGCATATATATTTAGGATAGTTGGCTCTTCCTGTTGAATTGATCCCTTTACCATTATGTAATGGCCTTCTTTGTCTCTTTTGATCTTTGATGGTTTAAAGTCTGTTTTATCAGAGACTAGGATTGCAACCCCTGCTTTTTTTTGTTCTCCGTTTGCTTGGTAGATCTTCCTCCATCCCTTTATTTTGAGCCTATGTGTGTCTCTGCATGTGAGATGGGTCTCCTGAATACAGCAGACTGATGGGTCTTGACTCTTTATCCAGTTTGCCAGTCTGTGTCTTTTAATTGGACCATTTAGTCCATTTACATTTAAGGTTAAGATTGTTATGTGTGAACTTGATCCTGTCGTTATGATATTAACTGGTTATTTTGCTCGTTAGTTGATGCAGTTTCTTCCTAGCATTGATAGTCTTTACATTTTGGCATGTTTTTGCAATGGCTGGTACCGGTTGTTCCTTTTCATGTTTAGTGCTTCCTTCAGGGTCTCTTGTAAGGCAGGCCTGGTGGTGACAAAATCTCTAAGCATTTGCTTATCTGTAAAGGATTTTATTTCTCCTTCACTTATGAAACTTAGTTTGGCTGGATATGAAATTCTGGGTTGAAAATTCTTTTCTTTAAGAATGTTGAATATTGGCCCCCACTCTATTCTGGCTTGTAGAGTTTCTGCCGAGAGATCTGCTGTTAGTCTGATGGGCTTCCCTTTGTGGGTAACTCGACCTTTCTCTCTGGCTGCCCTTAACAGTTTTTCCTTCATTTCAACTTTGGTGAATCTGACAATTATGTGCCTTAGAGTTGCTCTTCTCGAGGAGTATCTTTGTGGCGTTCTCTGTATTTCCTGAGTTTGAATGTTGGCCTGCCTTACTAGGTTGGGGAAGTTCTCCTGGATGATATCCTGAAGAGTGTTTTCCAACTTGGTTCCATTTTCCCCCTCACTTTCAGGCACCCCAATCAGACGTAGATTTGGTCTTTTCACACAATCCCATCCTTCTTGAAGGCTTTGTTCATTTCTTTTTCTTCTTTTTTCTTTAGACTTCTCTTCTCACTTCATTTCATTCATTTGATCCTCAATCGCTGATACTCTTCCTTCCAGTTGATCGAGTCAGTTACTGAAGCTTGTGCATTTGTCACGTATTTCTCGTGTCATGGTTTTTATCTCTGTCAGTTCGTTTATGGCCTTCTCTGCATTGGTTATTCTAGTTATCCATTCTTCCATTCTTTTTTCAAGATTTTTAGTTTCTTTCTGCTGGGTACGTAATTCCTACTTTAGCTCTGAGAAGTTTGATCGACTGAAGCCTTCTTCTCTCAACTCGTCAAAGTCATTCTCCGTCCAGCTTCGATCTGTTGCTGGCGATGAGCTGTGCTCCTTTGGAGAGGGAGATGCACTCTTATTTTTTGAATTTCCAGCTTTTCTGCCCTGCTTTTTCCCCATCTTTGTGGTTTTATCTGCCTTTGGTCTTTGATGATGGTGACGTACTGATGGGGTTTTGGTGTGGGTGTCCTTTCTGTTTGTTAGTTTTCCTTCTAACAGTCAGGACCCTCAGCTGTAGGTCTGTTGGAGATTGCTTGAGGTCCACTCTAGACCCTGTTTGCCTGGGTATCAGCAGCGGAGGCTGCAGAAGATAGAATATTGCTGAACAGCGAGTGTACCTGTCTGATTCTTGCTTCGGAAGCTTAGTCTCAGGGGTGTACCCCGCCATGTGAGGTGTGGGGTGTCAGTCTGCCCCTAGTGGGGGATGTCTCCCAGTTAGGCTACTCAGGGGTCAGGGACCCACTTGAGCAGGCAGTCTGTCTGTTCTCAGATCTCAACCTCCGTGTTGGGAGATCCACTGCTCTCTTCAAAGCTGTCAGACAGGGTCGTTTGCATCTGCAGAGGTTTCTGCTGCTTTTTTTTTGTTTAGCTGTGCCTTGTCCCCAGAGGTGGAGTCTACAGAGACAGGCAGGCCTCCTTGAGCTGCAGTAGGCTCCACCCAGTTCGAGCTTCCCAGGGGCTTTGTTTACCTACTTAAGTCTAACACCCCACTGTGAACATTAGACAGATCAATGAGACAGAAAGTTAACAAGGATATCCAGGAATTGAACTCAACTCTGCACCAAGCGGACCTAATAGACACCTACAGAACTCTCCAACCCAAATCAACAGAATACACATTCTTCTCAGCACCACATCACACTTATTCCAAAATTGACCACATAGTTGGAAGTAAAGCACTCCTCAGGAAATATAAAAGAACAGAAATTATAACAAACTGTCTCTCAGACCACAGTGCAATCAAACTAGAACTCAGGACTAAGAAACTCAATCAGAACTGCTCAACTACATGGAAACTGAACAACCTGCTCCTGAATGACTACTGGGTACATAACAAAATGAAAGCAGAAATAAAGATGTTCTTTGAAACCAATGAGAACAAAGATACAACATACCAGAATCTCTGGAACACATTTAAAGCAGTGTGTAGAGGGAAATTTATGGCACTAAATGCCCACAAGAGAAAGCTGGAAAGATCTAAAATTGACACCCTAACATCACAATTAAAAGAACTAGAGAAGCAAGAGCAAACACATTCAAAAGCTAGCAGAAGGCGAGAAATAACTAAGATCAGAGCAGAACTGAAGGAGATAGAGACACAAAAAACCCTCCAAAAAAATCAATGAATCCAGGAGCTGGTTTTTTGAAAAGATCAACAAAATTCATAGACCACTAGCAAGACTAATAAAGAAGAAAAGAGAGAAGAATCAAATAGATGCAATAAAAAATGATAAAGGGGATATCACCACCGACCCCACAGAAATACAAACTACCATCAGAGAATACTATAAACACCTCTACGCAAATAAACTAGAAAATCTAGAAGAAATGGATAATTTCCTGGACACTTACAGTCTCCCAAGCCTAAACCAGGAAGAAGTTGAATCCCTGAATAGACCAATAGCAGGCTCTGAAATTGAGGCAATAATTAATAGCCTACCAACCAAAAAAGTCCAGGACCAGATGGATTCACAGCTGAATTCTACCAGAGGTACAAGGAAGAGCTAGTACGATTCCTTCTGAAACTATTCCAATCAATAGAAAAAGAGGGAATCCTCCCTAACTCATTTTACGAGGCCAACATCATCCTGATACCAAAGCCTGGCAGAGACACAACAAAACAAGAGAGTTTTAGACCAATATCCCTGATGAACATCAATGCAAAAATCCTCAATAAAATACTGGCAAACCGAATCCAGCAGCACATCAAAAAGCTTATCCACCATGATCAAGTGGGCTTCATCCCTGGGATACAAGGCTGGTTCAACATATGCAAATCAATAAACGTAATCCAGCATATAAACAGAACCAAAGACAAAAACCACATGATTATCTCAATAGATGCAGAAAAGGCCTTTGACAAAATTCAACAACCCTTCATGCTAAAAACTCTCAATAAATTCGGTATTGATGGAACGTATCTCAAAATAATAAGAGATATTTATGACAAACCCACAGCCAATATCGTACTGAATGGGCAAAAACTGAAAACATTCCCTTTGAAAACTGGCACAAGACAGGGATGCCCTCTCTCACCACTCCTATTCAACATAGTGTTGGAAGTTCTGGCTAGGGCAATCAGGCAAGAGAAAGAAATAAAGGGTATTCAGTTAGGAAAAGAAGAAGTCAAATTGTCCCTGTTTGCAGATGACATGATTGTATATTTAGAAAACCCCATCATCTCAGCCCAAAATCTCCTTAAGCTGATAAGCAACTTCAGCAAAGTCTCAGGATACAAAATTAATGTGCAAAAATCACAAGCATTCTTATACACCAGTAACAGACAAACAGAGAGCCAAATCAGGAATGAACTTCCATTCACAATTGCTTCAAAGAGAATAAAATACCTAGGAATCCAACTTACAAGGGATGTAAAGGACCTCTTCAAGGAGAAGTACAAACCACTGCTCAGTGAAATAAAAGAGGACACAAACAAATGGAAGAACATACCATGCTCGTGGATAGGAAGAATCAATATCATGAAAATGGCCATACTGCCCAAGGTAATTTATAGATTCAATGCCATCCCCATCAAGCTACCAATGAGTTTCTTCACAGAATTGGAAAAAACTGCTTTAAAGTTCGTATGAAACCAAAAAAAGAGTCAGGACTGCCAAGACAATGCTAAACAAAAAGAACAAAGCTGGAGGTATCACACTACCTGACTTCAAACTATACTACAAGGCTACAGTAACCAAAACAGTATGGTACTGATACCAAAACAGAGATATAGACCAATGGAACAGAACAGAGACCTCAGAAATAATACCAAACATCTACAGCCATCTGATCTTTGACAAACCTGAGAGAAACAAGAAATGGGGAAAGGATTCCCTATTTAATAAATGGTGCTGGGAAAATTGGCTAGCCATAAGTAGAAAGCTGAAACTGGATCCTTTCCCTACTCCTTCTATGAAAAGTAATTCAAGATAGATTAGAGACTTAAATGTTAGACCTAATACCATAAAAACCCTAGAAGAAAACCTATGTAATACCATTCAGGACATAGGCATGGGGAAAGACTTCATGTCTAAAACACCAAAAGCAACGGCAACAAAAGCCAAAATTGACAAATGGGATCTAATTAAACTAAAGAGCTTCTGCACAGCAAAAGAAACTACCATCAGAGTGAACAAGCAACCTACAGAATGAGAGAAAATTTTTGCAATCTACTCATCTGACAAAGGGCTAATATCCAGAACCTACAAAGAACTCAAACAAATCTACAAGAAAAAAACAACCCCATCAAAAAGTGGGCAAAAGATATGAACAGACATTTCTCAAAAGAAAACATGCATACAGCCAACAGACACATGAAAAAATGCTCATCATCACTGGCCATGAGAGAAATGCAATCAAAACCACAATGAGATACCATCTCACACCAGTTAGAATGGCAGTCATTAAAAAGTCAGGAAACAACAGGTGCTGGAGAGGATGTGGAGAAATAGGAACGCTTTTACACTGTTGGTGGGATTGTAAACTAGTTCAACCATTATGGAAAACAGTATGGCAATTCCTCAAGGATCTAGAACTAGAAGTACCATATGACCCAGCCGTCCCATTACTGGGTATATACCCATAGGATTATAAATCATGCTGCTATAAAGACACATGCACACGTATGTTCATTGTGGCACTATTCACAATAGCAAAGACTTGGAATCAACCCAAATGTCCATCAGTGACAGACTGGATTAAGAAAATGTGGCACATATACACCATGGAATACTATGCAGCCATAAAAAAGGATGAGTTTGTGTCCTTTGTAGAGACATGGATGCAGCTGGAAACCATCATTCTCAGCAAACTATCACAAGAACAGAAAACCAAACATCGCATGTTCTCGCTCATATGTGGGAAACGAACAATGAGATCAATTGGACTCGGGAAGGGGAACATCACACACTGGGGCCTATTTTGGGTAGGGGGGAGGGATTGCATTGGGAGTTATACCTGATGTAAATGACGAGTTGATGGGTGCTGACGAGTTGATGGGTGCAGCACACCAACATGGCACAAGTATACATATGTAACAAACCTGCACGTGTACCCTAGAACTTAAAGTATAGTAATAAAAAATAAAAATAAAAAAATAAAGGTGAGCCAAAATATTTACAAATTGCTTCACAACAATTCAGATATGGGATATTGGAATTTAAAAAAATACTTAATTTCTTTAACCTCAATCATAAGATAAAAGAGGCACGAAGTCCTATTAAAGTTAAATTAACCCCTCACTTAAGATAAATCTGTTCAAGCAGACTGAGGGTCCCTCAGTCTTCTTTAATGCTACTTATTCCATTCAGCTCCCCTAAACAGAGGTGAAAACCTCTTCACATCTGGCTCAGGCTCAGGGGTTTGGATTTATTTCCTGTAAATCAGAGTTAGTTTAATCTATGACCCAATTTTTTCCATATCTTGCCTCAGAAAGGATAAACATTCCTAAACTAGTGATCTCCAAACTTTGTTAAGTGGTAGAATGTGCTTTCCTAAACAAGTTGCTCATAGAACTCAGGGGCAGAGTCTATTCCTAGTAAGTCTAATGAACTTAGGAGAGGAATAGGGCTGGGCTAGAGGAGGGGAGACTGCATAACGGATAGAAGGGAAGCAAACAAATAAAAATGTGTGTATTTTGCAATTATTCTTTTCATGTGTTTCCCAGTCTTGCTTTCCCTTCGCTTTCTCTAACATCTTTTCCTCATTGTCTTAATGACCACCATGTCTTACTTTAAGAGTTGGTGCAAAGGAGTCACTTTCACAGAATATGCTTAGGGGAAGCTAAGGAATCCCCGTCTTTCCTCATAACTAGGCTTCCAGTGGAAACTTCAGTTTATAAGATGTGAAACCTATTTGAAAAACGGCTTGGTAACCAGAGTCCTGTCCGTTTTTTCCTCGTTTGGAAGACAGCAGTCCATCTCATCCCTTACCTTGTCCCTGAGCACCTGTGCACAATCCTAAGGCTCCATGGGACTGTTTAGATGCACCTTTATAAATAGCTGTGACTAGATTTTGGTCTTTTGAATCACAATGAGAGTCTTTGCTTTTTATTATATAATTCTTATTTTTTGGTCTTATTCTTAAAACTACTTTGTGAGCATTATTTGTTTTTGTTTTTTTGAGACAGGGCCTTGCTCTGTCACCCAGGCTGGAGTGCAATGGTGCGATCACCGCTCACTGTAGCCTTGACCTCGAGGGCTTATTTGATTCTCCCACCTCAGCTGCCCTAATAGCTGGGACTACAGGTGTGTGGCACCACACCCAGCTACTTTTTTTATTTTTTGTATTTATTTTCCCGTCTTGGAATATTGCCACATTGCCCCAGGATGTTGTCAAACTCCTAGACTCAAGCAATCCACCCACCTCAGCCTTCCATAGTATTGGGATTACAGGAGTAAGCCACTATGCCTGGCCAAGCATTATTTCTTCTTCTTAACTTTGATGTTCTCTTTTTCTCTAATCTTTTGGAAGTCACACATTCTATCTATTTACTCTTGGTTACTTTGGAGTAAACAAAAATGTCTTATACTATCTAAGCATATTTCTTCTTTTTTTTTTTCTATTGCAGCTCCAAATAGATTGGGAGAAAATCAAAGCCAAAATTGAGATGGAAATTACAAAAGAAAGAGAGCAATCATCAAGCAGCCAATCCAGCAAGAGTATGGGTCTAAAGCCCTAAATGCCATGCTTATCTTTAAGAAGTTTTATCTTTTGAAATAATTCTGATTAACCAAGGGTAAGCATGTTTTGGTTGCTAAAGAAAAAAGCATAATCTTTAAATGAGTATAAGTACTTGCTGTGTATTTAACGTAAAAGTACATTCAGAAAGATGAAACACAAAGTAACTGATGTATTTCCATCTTTTATATTTTTTAGTCCAATAATTAGCAAAATGTTACTATATACGTAAGATATACCTGTGTAGTGTTGATTATATTTCAGTTTTTTGCCCATTACTTCATCCCTAAATCTTCAGCATGAACAAATATTGATGTTGATAATAAAACAATGGACTCTTTGAAATGTATGTTACCATTAATTTCTATTTGACCTCTAAATTGTAAAGTGCCTCCAAAAGTTTATTTATTTATAGAACAAAAATACATGAGGATGGATTTGTACAAATGTATAAAATGCAGCTATTTATACACCAAGTTCATAGCAGCATTACTGGAATAGCAAAAGATGGAAACAACTCAAGTGTCTATCATGAATGGATAAACAAATGTGCTATAATACATGCAATGGAATATTATTTAGCCTTAAGAAGGAATGAAATTCTGATAAATGCTACCTCAGGATAAACCTTGAAAACACTATGCTAAGGGAAAGAAGCCAGATACAAAAGGTCAAATAAGAAGCCACTTTTATGAGGTGCCAGCAAAGGCAAGTTCATAGAGACAGAAAGGAGAATAGTGGTTACCAGGGACTGCAGGCAGGAGGAAATGGGGGGGTTATTGTTTAACGGGTACATAGTTTCTGTTTGGGATGAACAAATTCTGGAAATGGATAGCGATGATGGTTGCTCAACATCGTGAATGTTAATGCCACTGAATTGTACCCATGAAAATGGTTAAAATTGTAAATTTTTTTGTGTATATTTTATCATAATTTCAAAAATATATCTAGAATGGGCAAGAGGTAGTCTCCTCATTCCTCTCTTGACTTGAGAATGGTCAGGCAATAGGCCCTGAAGTCTGAATTTGTGAAAATTTCCTTGGGTGATAAACCTGTTTGATTACTGTTAATTTAGTATATCCCAAAGTTATTACCACATAATCTTTTAAACAATAAAACAAACACCCCTTAGAAAGTCTTCTATAAACCCGTTTCTGAAAATGGTACATTATAGGGTGGGTATAGATGCATATATATGGGATTATGTATGTTACATATATATATATACACACAAAGGGATAGAGGGATTACCTCTCTTAACTCCCATTTTAATTACTATGTCTAGGTTTTTTAAATAAAAATATTTTCTTTTTAACATGTTTCTTTTCTTTTCCGGAATGTTGGAATATTCTGTTCTTGATCCAGATGAAATCTGATTGAGTAGTGTACTCATAAGTTGTACTGTTTATATGTTTCCTATATTGTTATATTTCAATGAGAAGTTTAAAATGTTTAAAAATAAAAAATGGTTAAAAGGGTTTTGTGTTATGTATATTTTACCACAATAAATGCAAAAAATGAAAAGTCTGTGTTCTAAACAACGATTCTCTCATATCCTGGAATTCAATCCATTTCTGACACTAACTACCTGGAGTTAGAAACAGGTCCCACAAGTTAAAGGGCAAGGTTCCCAAAAATACTACTATTTATTTATTTATTTATTTATTTATTTATTTATTTATTTATTTTTTGAGACAGAGTCTGACTCTGTCGCCCAGGCTGGAGTGCAGTGACCCGATCGCAGCTCACTGCAACCTCCGTCTCCCAGGTTCAAGCCATTCTTGTGACTCCGCCTCCTAAGTAGCTGTGATTACAAGTGCCCACCACCACGCCCAGCTAATTTTTGTGTTTTTAGTACAGATGGGGTTTCACCAGGTTGGCCAGGCTGGTCTCAAACTCCTGAATTCCTGACCTCAAGTGATCCGTGCTCCTCGGTCTCCCCAAGTGCTGGAATTATAGGCATGAGCCACTGCACCTGGCCTAAGACTGCCCTTATTTTAGACTCCAGCCACAATCAGAGTCCCCAGGCTACTCACACTTGTGTCTGACTTGGCTGCACATTTGGAGGCTCCCTTGACCCCACTTTAAGTTTGATAATCTGCTAGAAAGATTCACAGAACTCACAGAAACACGTTACTTACAATTACAGTTTTATTAAAGTAATACAACTCAGGAACAGCCACATGGAAGACATGCATGGTCTGGGAAGAAGTTGGGGGAGGGAACGTGGAGGGAACACAGAACATCCATGTCCTCTTCTTGTGGAATCCAGGCATGTCATCTTCCTAGCACATCAATGTGTTCACCCACTAGGAAGTTCCCCTGAGCCTTACTTTTCTGAAGTTTTGTTTGTTTCTTTTTAAATTAGGATTTCATTACATGGGCATAATTGATTAAAACATTGGCCATGCAATTAAACTCAGTCTCCAGCCCCCTCCTCTGCCCAGAGGTCTAGTGGCTTAAACTTCAATTACGTGGTCAGTTTTTCTGGCAGTCAGCCCCATTCTGAAGCTATCTAGACGTTCTCCGCCAGTAGTCACCTTTTTGGCATAATGAAGATATTCTTATCACTCAGGAAATTCCAAGGACTTTGGAAGATCTATGCCAGGAACCGTCCTTCACAAGACCATATATATTCTTCGTATATCACAGACCACCCCCTTGTATTTGACCCAGGATTCTTTATAGCAAAAAGATCGTACCTGACTGAGCATAACTGATACTCTTAAGTATTTGCATCTCTCCCTGTGTAAGCAAAGCCCAGTCCAGAGTGCCTACTCATGTTAGGACCCATTTGTAGCTCGCCCATGGCCACTGGCATCAGTGTAAGTTGTTCTCCATGTGTAGGGCCTTCTCCCTGGGGAATCTGCCCCCTGGCCATCTATCTGGAGTCTCTGTCTCTCTTTTTGGCAGACAGAACAATTTTTATTGGTGGTTTTTTCCTCAGAAGATGTAAGAGGAACATGTCTATGTTCACCCTATCTATGTATTGCTGCAGCTCCCCAGAGTCATTTTATGGACCCAGCTGGTTATACCAAGTGAATAAACTGGATATCTGCTCATCGACTCCAATCACCTTTTGATGCTGGAAGGGAGGTCCTCTTATGAGCACTGACATGTCTTACGTTAATGCACCACTCAAATTCCCACAATGATTTCCACAGAGCCATGCTGTGTCAGGGCAGGGCATCCCTTTACTAGACCAATCTCCCATTGCTCTTCTGCCTGACCATATGACCAGGCCACTGGCCACCACAAATGAGTACATAGAAACCCAAACATAAGAATAAACAGCATGCAATACAGCCCACCAAGCTGATTTGTTTTTACATTCTATGCTGGGTGTGCTGGCTCATGCCTGTAATCCCGGCACTTTGGAAGGCCGAGGCAGGGGAATTGCTTGAGCCCAGGAGTTTGAGAGCAGCCTGGACAACATGATGAAACCCCATCTCTACAAAAAAGCCAGGCGTGGTGGCATGCATCTGTAGTCCCAGCTCCTCAAGAGGGAGGATTGCTTGAGCCAGGGAAGTAGAGGCTGCAGTTGAGCCATGATCATGCCACTGCACTCCAACCTGGGTGACAGAGCAAGATGCTGTCTCAGAAAAAAATTTTTTTTTGTTTTACATTTTTTGATCAGAGTAATGATATTGTCTGATCACATTGGAACTGCTATCCATAAACCAAACAGCTATTTATTGATCAAACAAGAGCTGTTTATGGCATATTGTCCAAGTGATGACAGAATCTGGCAGATCCTTGGGGACTTCCAAAGACAGTCCTAGGGGAAAAGTGTCTACCGGCTGATGAATACACTGCATCCCCCCAGTATGTATTCCTATACAAATCATTTCCACTTTATTATGGAACCCTTCCACTTTCTTCCTCATTAGTGTTTCTCTGACATCAACCCAGACATGATAGATACTACAGGTTTCAAGATTATTTTATGTCCTTCAGTCATAGAGGCAGTTTCAATTAATGTCTGATAGCAAGCTATTAAATGCCCCTCAAATGGGAATTCTCTAGTCTGACATCTAAATGGTCCCGTCGTTGTTGCTGTGAGGCGCTCATAGGCTTTTGCATAAGCCCTCTGCTCTACACAGGGCAATTACACCAAGAATTTGTCCAGACCAACACTCCGGCTTCTATTATGGACTGGGTGGGGTTGGGAATCTCATTCATCCTCGTTTATCCTGTCCAATAAATATGGTTTGATGGGTGGATTTACATGGCTTGTTTTACTGTTGTCAAATGCAAATCATTAGATTTAGAAAATAAGATTAAGTATAGAGTTTATTTGAGTGAAAAGCTCGAGGATAGCCACCCAGAAAACACAGATTCTGAAGGAATGGGGTCAGTGCTCTAAAGTGGAGAAGTTAAGGTTTCATTTATAAAGGCAGAGACAAAGAAATTTAAAAGGGTTATAGCATTTTCCATATAAGGTCAGCCTCCTCATGCCTGTAATCTCAATAATTTGGGAGGCCAAGATGGTAGGATAGCTTGATGCCAGGAGTTTGAGACCAGCCTGGGCAATATAATGAGACCCTGTCTCTGTTTAAAAAAAAAAAAAAAAAAAAAATCCTCCAAATTGGGATAAATAAAGCAGACATTTAGGAGTTCTTTTAGTGTTGGAGGCCCAGGAGAGGGGGTCCCATTGGTCCACCCAACCTCCTATAGAGCTATATTAAGATCTTTATTTCAACCCATCAGTGCCCATTTTATTCATCCCATTTCTTAATAACCATCTAAAAATTTCCACCCTACTGGAATGAATCCTCTGTTTCTGCTGTCTCTTCTCATTGTCTTGTTGATTAATGTTCTTGATATCTTTATGACCCACATCAAGAAGCAGAGACAGCAAATCCGATAAGCCTTCTCTGTTGTTGAATTCTGCAAGAGAAAGTTTACATGGGGTGCCCTTGCAAACGGGGTCCCTTGAATCACAGCATTTACCATGACTGAGTAATGGGCATATTCAGTAGATAAATATCCTGATAATCATAATTCCAGTTCCAGTGGTTTGCATACAAAGCATATCAGCCTCTTCATCTGGGCTATTTCACTTGGCATTTATAGAGAGAATCAGAAAGTCCTTCTCAGGGTAAATACACTCTTTACAGTGGCTTTTATCCAGTCTGCCAGGCCAGCTGTTCCCTCTGGAATAACCTGCTGTGTGTCTGGATCACATAAACCTTCTATGATTTTTCCATAGTGAGCTGTGGGTCCTGTATCAATCCAAACATAATCTTCTGCATTGCAGCATTCAAAACCAAAGGTACTGCCCCTAAATTAGATACTCTCACAGTCCACTTTGGTAAAGATTCTTCAGGAGACTGATAACTATTCACAAAATGAAACAGCTCCTTCACACTATACCTACTGATTTCAGTAGTTTTCTGGGTTTGCCCTCCCATGACATGAAGTACCCTCTTACTGACCAGAGCTACCTTCTGTTGTCCTAGCATAATTGTTCCTTTTGGGGGTTGCCTAAGGCTAGTGGCCATAGCTGAGACTTACCAAAATCTGAGTTTGGTTCAAGGTCAACATCCACCCTAGCATTTTCTTTCACTCTCACTTTAGCTATTATAGATACAGTCAAGGGATTGTATGTTTACTATATTTCTTATTATTTTGCATTTCTTTATGTCCCCTGTGAAAGGAAAATAAATCCCGGGACCCCAAAATCACTGAGCCAAAGGAAAAGTCAAGCTGGGAACTATGGGCAAACATGCCTTCCATTTTATTCCTAAATAAGATAGTTGCAAAGAGAAAAAGCTACATACCTCCCTCACAATTAGCCCACAATGAAATTCCTTGTGGACAAAAGACAGAAAAAGTCATCCCTCTGAGGCTCACCTGAGACAAATGCGTACCTGATTGCAGAAATCCCGTATTTCTCCCCTATTGTTTATGTAAAAATGCGGATTCACTGAGTAAGACTAAACTGTGTATTCAGTGGAAGGCTGAACCAAGGACTCAAAAGAATGCAACCTTTTGTCTCTTATCTACTTAGGACCTGGGAGCCCCTGCCTCAAGCTGTCCCTCCTTACCTGATAGAACCAATGTACATCTTACACATATTGATTGTGTCTCGTGTCTCCCTAAAATGTGTAAAAGCAAGCTATACACTGACCACCTTGGGCACATGTTGTAAGGACCTCCTGAGGCTGCGTCACAGGGGCGTCCCTAACCTTGGCAAAATAAACTTTCTAAATTGATTGAGACCTGTCTCAGATACATTTTGGTTTATAATTCAAATGATTCCCTTCCTTTGGAGTTGAGTCTACCACCATTTCTAAATTCCACCGATAATTTTTACCTTTGGTAACTGATTGCAGCACAGTGCAGTCTCATATCATGAGTTATCAGGTAGCTATCAAGAAACTAGATTCCTCATCCGCCACCCATTCATTCTTTCTTTTCCCAAGCCAAGTTTCTGTGAATCAGGGCCATTCTAGAAATCCCGTATTTCTGATACACACAAAAAAATGTGTTCTAACCACAATTCTCTGACACCAGCTGGGTGTCCTACAATTTAATTCAATTTTGACACTAAGTACCTGGAGTTAGAAGCAGATCCCACAAGTTGAAGGGTAAAGACCCCAACAAGACTGCCCTTACTTCAAAGGCTAGCCAAATGGGTTCTCCGACTTACCAAGACTTGTGTCCAACTTGGCTACACATTTGGCGGTTCCCACGACCCGCCTTCTGGTTTGACAATTTGCTAGAATTACTCACAGAACTCATTGAAATGCTATACTTATGATTACAGTTTTATTATAAAGAATACAACTCAGAAACAACTAAATATAAGAAATGCAATTTTAAACAAGTTGTAAAGCAAATATACCTTAGGAAATGGTTTACTATAGTAAAATATTTCCGTGTGTCCCTATTGAAGAAAGTCTTCAAATGTCTGTCATTTTGTACATACAGAAAATATATACCTTTCTGAAAATGAAGTACGCTACATAAATCCCGTTTGGAGAATACCTCAAATATGTTTTCCTTATTAATCCTTATACTGACAAAATTCAGAATTTACAACGTACATAGCATTAAGAGGTAATATGCAGCAATAAAAATGTATGGATTCATGTTATTTACCAAGAACTCCTTGTTAATTTGTGGGTAGGATTTTGGGAAAATCACTTGTCAGAATTTCTTTTAGAACTATCTGCAGAAACCAAAGAAGGACATGCAGCAGCTCTTTTGGAAAGACTCATCATCTTCTTGTTCTTAGCTTGTATATCTTCAGTGTCTTCTGCTCAGTGGTAAGTGATATCTGGGCCAGAAAATTTGTGAGGTTCTCCCAACCTTTTACAGTCTCTAACAAAGTCAATTAAAAAAAATTCTGTCTGCTTTACTCTTAAGTTACTCTGTCCCTGTGAATTGGCTTGAGCTGCTGGAGTATTACTGGCTGGCCATTTGCAACCCAGGGGATCAAACACTCACTGTGCATTATGCATAAATTTTTAAATGTAGTAATTTCTAAAACAGTCCACTTCAAAACAACCATTTTGAAACAATTTAGAGCAATTCATGCTTTCAGACAGTTCCAGATGTTCTAGATTATCTGAAACTCTTTTTTACTCTAGTAATCTATGGTGAAGAAACTTTCACATTAAAATTTTTTATACTTTTAATTGAAAAAACATTTTAATTCCATGGAAATGATTATGACACATTATTTTCCTAGTAAGGTGAGTATAAAGTAGTGGCTCTAAGCTCCTTTTCATTTTGAGAGTATTATCGCCAAAATAGAGAGCTTAAAACAACTCAGTCCAGAAGCAATAAAATATCTACCTAAAGTGTGTTTTCTTGTCTTCAAGTCAAGGGCTGTACCAGAAGGCTACTAATTTAGCCAGTAAATGAGTAAACAAATAATGTTTACTTCTATAAAACATCAATAGAGTTTGTAAACCAAGATCCTCCACGTGATTAGCATTAAATGGGATTGCTTGTGAATAGATTCTATTTAATAGTCATAATGACTAAACACTGAATATTTATATAACCAAATAATTACTATTCAGGTCCACAATCCCACATATAAAATCCCTGGGTCACATCTGTTTCAGAATTCAAATCTGTTTAAGAAAAATGGTGTGTATTCCAAAGTTCTTGGTAACACATATGTTGTTACAGAACATCCCCAGCAGGGTCACAGCGATCATTCCCTAAACACATCAGTATTTCTGCCGTGTAACACATGAATATTTATATTAAGTGGTATAAATAAAAATAGTAGCTTCTCTTCAGGTTTTCTAGTTTTTCTTCAGGTTTTGCTGCCAAATGAGTTCAGATTGGGTCAGTTATGAAAAAACTTTTTGTAGTTCATAAATTTGCAGTTCATAAGTTGTGAATATGAGATTATAGATTTGTCCTGGAGGAACTGGATTAAAAATTGGGATGTATACATGGGCTTGGGATGAAAGGAAAGGTAAAAAAGGCTAAATCTTCATTTTTTCATAGTGGAGAGACAATAGATACTGTTCCCCCACCATTGGTAAATAATAAGCATGTTATTTATTAATAGGTGGGTTAAGGTAAATACCAAAAGAGCCAACTAAAAGAGCTAAAAGTGATTGCTTCTGTGGAGGGGAAGGTTGAGAAGAATGGATCCAGTACTACTGTTTTTCACAACAAACCTTATAGAAGTATTTGCCTACTTAAATATGTGCATGTATAACTTCAATAAAAATAAACACTGACCTTAGAAAAAAAAGATGGGAGAAAATATGCAGACCACCTATTTGACAAAAGACCTGCATATAGAACTTACCAAGAACCATCAAATCTTAACAGTAAAAAAAAAAACAACAAGCAATCCAATAAGAAAATGGTCAAGGGACATAAACAGACATTTCACCACAGAGGATATACAGATAGCAAATACACACATGAAAAGAAGCTCAACAGCTTAGCAATTAGGGAAATGCAAATTAAAACCATGCCAATCAGAATGACTGAAATAGCCAGTGATAACAAATGCTGGCAAGGATGCAGAGAAACTGGATCACTTACATTTCACTGGTGAGAATATAAAAATGCCATAGTCACTATGGAAAGAAATATGGCAGCCTCTTACAAAACTGTACCTGCACTTACCATATGACCAAGCAATTGCACTCTTGGGCATTTATCCCAGAGAAATGGAAACTTATGTTCGAGTAAAAATCTGTATGCAAAAGTTTGTAGTAGCTGAACTCTTAATAGCCAAGAACTGAAAGCAACTCAAATATCTTTCAATGAGTGAATGCTTCAACAAACTATGGTACATCTATATCACGGAACACTACTCAGTAGTAAAAAGAAAACAACCGGCACAACAACCTAGGTGGATCTCTACGGAATTATTCCAAGTGAGAAAGGCAATCTCAAAAGGTTAGACACTGTATGAGTCCATTTATATAACATTCTTGAAATGACAAAATATTAAGATGGAAAACAGATTAATGGTTGCCAGAAATTAAGAAGTGGTGAGAGGGAGAATGGATGTGGCTCTAAGGCTAAAAGGTAGCACCAGAAAGCCCTGGGATGATAGAAGAGTTCTGTGTCTTGATTGCGGTGATGGTTACATGAAGCTACCAAATGATTATATTGCACATAAACAAAAACCTTAGGTGAAAAATAGTACTATATATTTACTCTGGGTACATCCATGTGGAGCAAAAATATACAGAGAAAATTCTGGAAATATACTTACCAAACATTGGTTAAATCTCGATTTAGAGGAGTAGGCAGCGATTGAGGACCAAGATAGCAGAGGGGACTTTGTTGCAATGTTCTCTTCTTTCTTTCCTTCCTTCCTTCTTTTTAAAGGAAGATGTATTTGTTATTACTTGAGTTGAAAACGTAAACAAAAAAGACTGGAAGGTTTTAGTTCATTGGAGTATTTCAGTGTAGTGAGTTAAAGGACAGATTTTAAGACTGAATTTTCTCCAATGTGTGTTTAAATATCACTTCCATAATTTTATTTTTATTAAAAAATATTTTTGATCAATTTTGAACATTTCTATTTCACAAGAAACCCTGTACTCTATTGCAGGAAGTCAGGGACCCCAAACGGAGGGACTGGCTGAAGCTGTGGCAGAAGAACATAAATTGTGAAGATTTCATAGACATTTATTAGTTCCCCAAATTAATACTTTTTAAATTTCTTACTCCTGTCTTTACTGCAATCTCTGAACATAAATTGTGAAGATTTCATGGACACTTATCACTTCCCCAATCAATATCCTTGTGATTTCCTATGCTGGTCTTTACTTTAATCTCTTAATCCAGTCATCTTCTTTGTAAACTCCGAGGAGGATATATGTCGCCTCAGGACCCTGTGATGATTGCGTTAACTGCACAAATTGTTTGTAGAGCGTGTGTGTTTGAACAATATGAAATCTGGGCATCTTGAAAAAAGAACAGGATAACAGCAATGTCCAGGGAACAAGAGAGATAAGACTTCTGACTGCCAGTGAGCCAGACGGAACAGAGCCATATTTCTCTTCTTTCAAAGGCAAATAGGAGAAATATTGCTGAATTCTTTTTCTCAGCAAGAAACATCCCTGAGAAAGAGAATGCGCCCTGAGGGTAGGTCTATAGACGGCCCACTTAAGGTGGCTGCCTGTTAGGATTGAAGCCGAAGGGATGAAATAAGCCCAGGTCTCCTGAAGCGCTCCCAGGCTTATTAGGATGAGGAAATTCCCGCCTGATAAATTTTGGTCTGCTTTCAAACCCTGTTTCCTGATAAGATGTTATCAATGACAATACGTGCCCAAAACTTCATTAGCAATTTTAATTTCGCCCCATCCGGTGGTCCTGTGATCTCGCCCTGCCTCCATTTGCTTTGTGATATTTTATTACTTTGTGAAGTATGTGATCTCTGTGACCCACACCCTATTCGTGCACTCCCTCCCCTTTTGAAAATTGATAATAAAAACTTGCTGATTTTACGGCTCAGAGAGCATCATGGAACCTGCCTACATGTGATGTCTCCCCCGGACACCCAGCTTTAAAATTTCTCTCTCTTGTACTCTTTCCCTTTATTTCTCAAACCAGCTGAGATGTTTAGGGAAATAGAAAAGAATCCACGTTAAATATCGGGGGTGGGGTTCCCTGATAGTACCCATTAAAAGTGAATCCTCATCTCCTCCCCTATCTCCCACCCAGCCCTAGGAAACTACTAATCATCTTTCTCTCTTTACAGATTTTCCTCTCTTGGGCATTTAATTTAAATGGAATTATACAATGTGTGGTCTTTTGTAACTGGCCTCTTTCACTTAGCACAATGTTTTTAAGGTTTATGCATGTTGTAGCATGTATCAGTTCTTTCTTTTATTGCTGAATAATATTCCACTGTGTTTATATGCCACAGTTTATTTATCCATTCATCAGTTGGTAGACATTTGGGTGATATCTACTTTTGCTTGGGCTATCATATGTAAAGGCGTTATGAACATTTTACACAAGTTATTGAGTAATATATTTTCCTTTTCTTTTCTTTTCTTTCTTTCTTTCTTTTCTTTTTTTTTTTTTTTTTTTTTTTTTTTGAGACAGAGCCTTGCTCTGTTGCCAAGGCTGGAGTGCAGTGGTATGATCTTGGCTCACTGCAACCTCTGCCTCCCAGGTTCAAGCAATTCTCCTGCCTCAGCCTCCCAAGTAGCTGGGTCTACAGGCGTATGCCACCGTGCCTAGCTAATTTTTGTATTTTTAGTAGAAATGGGTTTTCACCGTGTTGGCCAGGCTGGTCTCGAACTCCTGACCTCAAATGATCCACCTGCCTTGGCCTTCCAAAGTGCTGGGATTACAGGTGTGAGCCACTGTGCCTGGCTGAGTAGTAGGTTTTCATTTCTCTTGGATATATTACTGAGGATTGTAATTGTTGGGTCATATAGTAACTCTATGTTTACTCTTTTTTTTTTTTTTGACAGAGTCTTACTCTGTTGCCCAGGCTGAAGTGCAGTGTCATAATCACGGCTTCCTGCAGCCTTGATTTTCTGGGCTTAGATTATTCTCCTACCTCAGCATCCTGAATAGCTGGGACTACAGGCATGCAGGCATGTGCCCAGCTAATTTTTGTATTTTTTGTAGAGATGGGGTTTTGCCATGTTGCCTAGGCTGGTCTCGAACTCCTGGCTCAAGCAATCTGCCTGCCTCAGCCTCCCAAGGTGCCTGGATTACAGGTGTGAGCCACCACACCCAGCCTATGTTTAATCTTTTGATGAACTGACAGGCTTTTCCAAAGTGGCTGCATTATTTTACATTTCCACCAGTAGTATATAAAGATTCCAACCAATGTCTTTCTTTCCTTTCTTTCCTTTCCTTTCTTTCCTTTCCTTCCTTTCCTTTCTTTCCTTCCCTTCCTTTCCTTCCTTCCATCCTTCCTTCCCTCCGTCTCTCTCTTTTTTCTTTCTTTTCTTTCTATTTCTTTCTCTCTTTCTTTCTCTCTCTCTCGTTCTTTCTTCTCTTTCTCTCTCTCTTTTTTTCTGCCAGTATTGTATGTGGCTAAGCTCAGACATCCTTAGTGTCATTTATTATTTATTTATTTATATTTCAATAGGTTTTGGGGGAAGACGTGGTGTTTGGTTACATGAATAAATTATTTAGTGGTGATTTCTGAGACTTTGGCGCACCCATCACCTGAGCAGCGTACACTGCACCCAATGTATAGTCTTGTATACCTCATCTCCCTCCCACCCTTTCCGTCGAGTTCCCAAAGTCCATTGTGTTAGTTTTATGCCTTTGCGTCCACATAGCTTAGTTCCCATTTATAAGTGAGAACATATGATATTTGGTTTTCCATTCCTAAGTTACTTCATTTAGAATAATGGTCTCCAATTCCATCCAGTTTGCTGCAAATGCCATTATTTCATTCCTTTTTATGGCTGAGCAGTATTACACACACACACACACATATATAATCACATTTTCTTTATCCCTTCATTGATTAATGGGCATTTGGGCTGGTTCCATATTTTTACAATTGCGAATTCCGCTGCTATAAGCATGCATATGAAAGTATCTTTTTCATATAATGTCTTCTTTTCCTCTGGGTAGATACCCAGTAATGGGATTGCTAGATCAAATGGTAGATCTTCTTTTAGTACTTTAAGGGATCTCCACACTGTTTCCCATAGTGGCTGTACTAGTTTACATTCCCACTAGCAGTGTAAAAATGTTCCCTCTTCACCACATTCACTCCAACATCTATTTTTTTTTTATGGCCATTCTTGTAGGAGTGAGGTGGTATCGCATTGTGGTTTTGATTTGCATTTCCCTGATCATTGGTGATGCTGAGCATTTTTTTCATGTTTGTTGGCCATTAGTATATTTTATTTTGAGAATTGTCTATTCATGTCCTTAAACCAATTTTTGATGGGGTGGTTTGTTTTTTTCTTGCTGACTTGTTTGAGTTCCTTGTAGATTCTGGATATTAGTCCTTTGCCAGATGTATAGATTGTGAAAATTTTCTCCCACTCTAAGGATTGTCTCTTTACTCTGCTGATTGTTTCTTTGGCTCTGCAGAAGCTTTTTAGCTTAATTAAGTCTCATGTATTTATTCTTATTTTTGTTGCATTTGCTTTTGGGTTCTTGGTCATGAAACCTTTGCCTAAGCCAATCTCTAGAAGGGTTTGTCCGATGTTATCTTCTAAAATTTTTATGGTTTCAGGTCTTAGATTTAAGTCCTTGATCCATCTTTGTTGGGAAAAAGCTGAGTGTTGGTAAAAAGAATAACTGAGGCAGGGCTTGCATGTCTGATGTAATGTCCTCTGGAATGTGTCTAGACTTGCCAGCTCCTTGCTTCTAGCCCTCTTAGGCTCTTTGATTGATTGTATTCCCATTATCTCAAGTAGCAGAACATGTTCCATATAAATGCTAAATCGTCATAGCTGTAGATCATGTGCCTGCCCTTTTGACCCCCATAGTGGCCGTACTAGTTTACATTCCCACCAGCAGTGTAAAAATGTTCCTTTTTCACCACCTGTTTCTTTGTTGGATTACCAATAAATAGTGTGGGCTCCCAGAGCTTGGGGCCTTCGCAGCCTCCACAGTTGTACTGGCCCCCTGGTCCTACTTTCCTTCTCAAACTGTCTTTTTCTCAATCCTTTGACTCCACTGGACTTCATCGCCCCCATGACGTGGTGTTGGGTCTGATCACCCCAACACATCTTGAGTTAATTTTTGTATAAGGTGAGAGATGAGGATCCAGTTTCCTTCTTCTACATGTTGTTTGCTGGTTATCCCAGCACCATTTGTTGAATAGGGTATCCATTCCCCACTTCAGGTTTTTGTTTGCTTTGTCGAAGATCAGTTGGCTGTAAGTATTTGGCTTTATTTCTGGGTTCTCTATTCTGTTTCATTGGTCTGTATGCCTATTTTCATATCAGTACCATGCGGTTTTGGTGACTATGACCTTATGGTGTAGTTTAAAGTCAAGTAATGTGATGACTCCAGATTTATTCTTTTTGCTTAGTCTTGCTTGGCTATGTGGGGTCCTTTTTTGTTCCATATGAACTTTATGATTGTTTTTTCTAGTTCTGTGAAGAATGATGGTGGTATTTTGATGGGAATTGCATTGAATTTGTAGATTGCTTTTGGCAGTATGGTCATTTTCACAATAGTGATTCTACCCATCTATGAACATGGAAAGTGTTTCCATTTGTTTGTGTCATCTATGATTTCTTTTAGCAGTGTTTTGTAGTTTTCTTGTAAAAGTCTTTCACCTCCTTGGTTAGGTATATCCCTAAGTATTTTATTTTATTTTTTTTGCAGCAGTTGTAAATGGGGTTGTGTTCTTGATTTGATTCTCAGCTTGGTCACTGTCGGTGCATAGCAATGCTACTGATTTGTGCACATTAATTTTGTATCCTGAAACTTTACTGAATTCATTTATCATATCTAGGAGCTTTTCAGATGAATCTTTAGGGTTTTCTAGCTATATAATCATAACATCAACAAACAGCAACACTTTGACTTCCTCTTTACTGATTTGGATGCCCCTTATTTCTTACTCTTGTCTGATTGCTATGGTTAGGACTTCCAGTACTACGTTGAATAAAAGTGATGAAAGTGGGCGTCCTTGTCTTGTTCCAGTTCTCAGGAGGAATGCTCTCAACTTTTCCCCATTCAATACAATGTTAGCTGAGGGTTTGTCATAGATGGCTTTTATTATATTAAGGTATGTCTGTTCTGTGCTGATTTTGCTGAGAGTTTTAATCATAAAGGGATGCTGGATTTTGTCAAATGCTTCTTCCACATCTATTGAGATGATCATGTGATTTTTGTTTTTAATTCTGTTTATGTGGTGTATCACATTTACTAACTTGTATATGTTAAATCATCCCTGCATCCCTGGTATGAAACCCACTTGATTATGGTGGATTATCTTTTTGATACGCTGTCGGATTTAGTTAGCTAGTATTTTGTTGAGCATTTTTGCGTCTGTAGTTTTCCTTTTTTTTTGTTATGTCCTTTCCTGGTTTTTGCATCATGGTGATACTGGCTTCATAGAATGATTTAGGGAGGAGTCCCTCTTTCTCTATCCTGTGGAATAGTGTTAATAGGACTGGTACCAATTCTTCTTCTTTTTTTTTTTTTTAGATGAAGTCTGGCTGTGTTGTCCAGGCTGGAGTGCAGTGGCATGATCTTGGCTCACTGCAACCTCTGCCTCCTGGGTTCAAGTGATTCTCCTGTCTCAGCCTCCCAAGTAGCTAGGATTACAGGCACATGCCACCACGCCCGGCTAATTTTTGTACTTTTAATAGAGAGAGGGTTTCGCCATATTGGCCAGGCTGGTCTTGAATGCCTGACCTCAAGTGATCCACCCACCTCAGCCTCCCAAAGTGCTGAGATTACAGGCATGGGCCACCGTGCCTGGTCCCAATTCTTCTTTGAATGTCTGATATAATTCAGCTGTGAATCCGTCTGGTCCTGGACTTTTTTTTTGTTGGCAATTTTAAAATTACCATTTCAATCTCACTGCTTGTTATTGGTCTGTTCAGAGTTTCTATTTCTTCCTGGTTTAATCTAGGAGGCTTGTTTATTTCCAGGAATTTATCCATCTCCTCTAGGTTTTCTAGTTTATGCGCATAAAGGTGTTCATAGTAGCCTTGAATGATCTTCTGTATTTCTGTGGTATTGATTGTAATGTCTCCCTTTTCGTTTCTAATTGAGCTTACTTGGATCTTCTCTCTTTTCTAGGTTAATCTTTTTTTCTTGGTCTATCGATTTATCTTTTCAAAGAGCCAGCTTTTTGTTTCATTTGTCTTCTGTATTTTTGTTTGTTTGTTTTAATTTCATTTAGCTTCCGCTCTGATCTTTGTTATTTTCTTTTCTTCTGCTGGATTCAGGTTTGGTTTGCTCTTGTTTAGTTCCTTGAGGTGTGACCTTAGATTGTCTATTTGTGTGCTTTCATATTTTTTGATGTAGCCATTTAAGGCCGTAAAATTTTCTCTTAGCACCACTTTTGCTGTATCCCAGAGATTTTGATAGGTTGTGTCACTATTATTGTTCAGTTGAAATAATTTTTAATTTCCATCTTGATTTCACTGTTGACCCAATGATCATTCAAGAGCAGGTTATTTAATTTCCATGTATTTGCATAGTTTTGAAGATTCCTTTTGGAGTTGATTTCCAATTTTTTTTCACTGTAGTCTGAGAGAGTACTTGATATACTTTCGATTTTCTTAAATTTGTTGAGACTTGTCTTGTTGTCTATCATATGGTCTATCTTGGAGAAAGTTCCATGTGTTGATGAACAGAATGTATATTCTGCAGTTGTTGGGTAGAATGTTCTGTAAATATCTGCTAAGTCCATTTGTTGTAGGGTATAGTTTAAGTTCATTATTTCTTTGCTGACTTTCTGTCTTGATGACCTGTCTAGTGCTGTCAGTGGAGTATTGAATTCCCCCATTATTATTGTGTTGCTGTCTGTCTCATTTCCTAGGTCTAGTAGTAATTGTTTTATAGATTTGGGAGCTCCAGTGTTAGGTGCATGCATATTTAGGATTGTGATATTTTCCTGTTGAACAAGTCCTTTTTATCATTATATAATGACCCTCTTTGTCTTTTTTAACTGCTGTTGCTTTAAAGTTTGTTTTGTCTGACATAAGAGCTACTCCTGCTCACTTTTGTGTCCATTCACATGGAATATCTTTCTCCACCCCTTTACCTTAAGTTTATGTGAGTCCTTATGTTAGGTGAGTCTCTTGAAGACAGGAGATACTTGGTTGATGAATTCTTTTCCATTCTGCCATTCTGGTTCTTTTAAGTGGAGCATTTAGGTCATTCACTTTCAATGTTATTATTGAGATGTAAGGTACTGTTCTGTTCATCATGCTATTTGTTGCCAAAATACTTTTTTTTCTTTTACATTGTGTTGTTTTAAAGGTCCTCTCAGACTTATGTTTTAAGGAGGTTTTATTTTGGTGTGTCTTGAGGAATTTGTTTCAAGACTTAGAGCTGCTTTTAGTAGTTCTGATAGTATTGGCTTGGTAATGACATATTCTCTCAGCATTTGTTTGTTTGAAAAAGACTGTATCTTTCCTTCATTTATAAAGCTTAGTTTCACCAAATACAAAACTCTTGGCTGATGATCATTTTGTTTAAGGAGCCTAAAGATAGAACCCCAATCCCTTTGAGCTTGTAGGGTTTCTGCTGAGAAATCTGCTGTTAATCTGATAGGTTTTCCTGTATAGGTTACCTGGTGCTTTTGCCTCCACAGCTTTTAAAATTATTTACTTCATCTTGACTTTAGATAACCTGATGACTGTGTGACTAGGTGATGATCTTTTTGTGATGAGTGTTCCCAGGTGTTCTTTCCACTTCTTGTATTTGGATGTGTAGTTCTCTAGCAAGGCCAAGGAAATTTTCCTCAATTATTCCCTCAAATATGTTTTCCAAACTTTTAGATTTCTCTTCTTCCTCAGGAACACCAATTATTCTTAGATTTGGTCATTTAACATAATCCCAAATTTCTTGGAGGCTTTGTTTGTTAAATTCTTTTCTCTTTGTCTCTGTTGAATTGGGTTAATTTGAAAGCCTTGTCTTCAAGCTCTGAAATTCTTTCTTCTGCTTGTTCAATTCTATTACTGAGACTTTCTACTGAATTTTGCATTTTTCTAAATGTCTCCTTCATTTCCAGAAGTTGTGATTGTTTTTTCCTTATGCTCGTTGGATATGAATTCTAAATTTCTTTTCAAAGAATCAATACGTCAGTATGTTCAATTCTTTGCCTTCTACTTTTAAACTTAACTTCCTCATAAAGCAACCTTTTTTGATTACCTGCTCCACCCTGACTCATTCCAATTGCCTGCTACCTGCTGTGCCCTAACTCATTCTCCACCCTGCATGACCAATTTTTCCAGCCAAACCACTCACCCCATCACTCTCTTTAAATTAGCCAATCGGAATTAGTTTAGCCTGTGTGGTCTAATCCTAACCAATAGGGGAACGATACAGCAGCAGGGGCCACGTGTGTCAGGGATAAGAACCCCTTCCTCTCCCTTGTCCAAGTATGCACTCATCATTGCTCCATCCATAAGAGTGTACCCTTCTATAAAAGTACCTTGCCTTGCTGAGAATTAAAAAGAAAATTTTATATTCAAGTGCTATTTCTTTTGAGGCACAGAAACTTTATTTATAACACTCTCTATTCCTCTGGAGATTTTTTCATCCATATCCTATGATATTTAAAAAATTTCTTTGAGTTTATATTCACCTTTTTCTGGTGCCTCCTTGAGTAGCTTAATAATTGACCTTTTGAATTCTTTTTCTGGCAATTCAGAGATTTCTTCTCAGTTTAGATCCATTGCTGGTGAGCTAGTGTGATCTTTTGGGGGTGTTAAAGAACCTTGTTCTGTCATATTACCAGAATTGTTTTTCTGGTTCCTTCTCATTTGGGTAGACTATGTCAGAGGGAAGATCTGGGGCTCAAGGGCTGCCGTTCAGATTCTTTCGTCCCACAGGGTGCTCCCTGGATGTGAGTGCTCAGAGAAGAGGCTTCCTGAGAGCCAAGCTAGATTGAGATACAACAATCTAGCTGCCCAGTGGAGCTACCAGGCTCTGGCATGGTACTGGGGAGTCTCTGCAAAGAGTCCTGTGATGTGATCCATCTTCAGGTCTCTCAGCCTTGGATACCAGCACCTGCTCCAGTGGAGGTAGCAGGAGAGTGAAGTGGACTCTGTGAGGGTCCTTTGTTGTGTTGTTGCTTATTGGTTGGCCTCTAGCCGGGAGGTGGTGCTTCCAGCTGCAGTATTATAGGGAGGATACAAGCTTGTCCTAAGGTCACCTGGATAAGTTTCTCAGGCAGTGGGTGGGGTTATAGGGCTACCAAGAGATTATGTCCTTTGTCTTCAGCTACCAGGGCAGGTAGAGAAAGTCCATCAGGTGGGGATAGGGATAGGCTTGTCTGAGCTCAGACTCTCCTTGGGCAGGGCTTGCTACAGCTGCTGCAGGGGATGGAGGTGTGGTTCTCAGGCTAATGGAGTTAGTTCCCAGGGGGATTATGGCTGCCTCTGCTGTGTCATGCAGGTCACCAGGGAAGTGGGGGAAAGTCAGCAGTTACAGGCCTCACCCAGCTCCCATGCAGCCCGAAAGGCCGATCTCACTCATACCCCTCTAATAGCACTGAGTTTATTTCCAGACAGGAGGTGAGCAGAGCTGAGGACTCGCCCCAGGCCCCAGGCCCCAGGCTACCCAACCGGGAAAACAAGTGGGCTTTCAGGTTTTGCACCTCCCTGCCCGCTGCAACTTCTGTGCTTTGTCTGCACTCGTGGTTCACCCTCTTTCCCAGATTCTGTCCAGGAAACTTCACATTCAGTCGAAATTGTTACAAAGTTCATTTGGAAGTTTCCTTCTCCCTGTGGCCTTTCCCCAATTCCACTGGCAACCCTCCAGTGGACCCCTGTGAGACAAAGTCAGAAATGGATTTCCCAGGGGCTGAAAGTGCTCACAGGCACTCTCCTGCTGCTTCCTCTACTCCCGTATTTCCCTCAGCTCTCTAAGTTCGCCTTAACTCCAGGTAAGATCAACTTCTTCTCCAATGATCTGTGCCTTCAGGTTCCCAAGTAGGGATGTGTGTTTGGGGGTGGATGACCCCCTTTTCACACTTTTGGACACTTACAATTTTTTGGCTGTCTCTCAGAGCCTGCAGCAGCAATCAGCTTCCTTCAGAGGGTCTGTGTATTCTCTCGGCTTTCCTGGTATGTTCCTGCAGTAGTTCTTGGAGCAAAAGTTCACGATGTGAGTTTCCACATGTTGCTCTGTCTGTCCAAGTGGGAGCTGCAAGTTAGTCCTGGCTTCTATTCTCCATTTTCTTACTAATTCCAACTTTTGTAATTTTAAAAAACAGTAAAAATGACTTTTAAAAAGCTTAAATGAGATAAATAGCATTTATGGAAAGTAATCTGAAAGTTGTACAGTTACCTATATAGTTTTATAGATAATTCTAGAATAAGGCCTCTAGAATAAAACTTGTTTTGAGATTGGCTCAAAGCATCCAATGTTAGAGTTTCTGTACTACATTATTTAGACATCTTGAGAAATTGCTTCCCTTGAGGCAAGTGTCAATGCTATGCCATTGTTTATACTGAAGATCTCATTTTTGGAAGCCCTGTGAAGCATATTTAGTGTTGAGATGGCCACATATGTTATTCTTGACCTTACAGGGTCTTCTTCATGAGAACCCACAGGAACGGCTTCTCCCAGATCTCAAGTAGTAGGAGGATTGTGCTTCTCTGAAGCATCTGGTCTGTATTTTACTTACTAAATGTCATGAATCCTTTAACTAGTCTGCCACTGCTTTCATTGTATTTCCTACTTTAAAGCTCAGAACTGAGATATAGTCTTATTTTTTCAACTGCTTTCCCTTTTGCCCTGTTTTTTCATCTACTCTTGGGGGGTCTTGTTTTTTAAGTGTTTTTTTGTAAATACCCTTAAAACTGCTTCATTGTAAGTTACAGAATGGCTGGACGAATAAATAGGTAGACAGATGAGATAACTGATGTGTTTGTAATTTGACTTTTTTTAAACTTTTAAGTTCTATCTTCTGGAACCCTACAAAATAAGATTAAGTCTATTTCTACAAGTTAACACTTTAAATATTTAAAGATAATTATTCCCCTTGTTTGTCTCTTCTTCAGGTTAAAATCAGAAATGTTTATATCAAGGCTGGGCACGGTTGCTCCTGTCTGTAATCCCAGCACTTTGGGAGGCCGAGGCAGGCGGATCACTTGAGGTCAGGAGTTTGAAACCAGCCTGGCCAACATGACAAAACCCCATCTCTACTAAAATTACAAAAATTAGCCAGGTGTGATGGCAGGCGCCTGTAATCCCAGTTACTCAGGAGGCTGAGGCAAGAGGATCGCTTGAACCTGGGAGGCAGAGGTTGCAGTGAGCCGAGATCACACCGCTGCGCTCTAGCCTGGGCGACAGAGCTAGACTCTGTCTCAAAAAAGTTAAAAAAAAAAAAAAAAGAAAGCCTTTTTTTTTTTTTTTTTTTTTTTTAAGATGGAGTCTCGCTCTGTGGCCCAGGCTGGAGTGCAGTGACCGGATCTCAGCTCACTGCAAGCTCCGCCTCCCGGGTTCATGCCATTCTCCTGCCTCAGCCTCCGGAGTAGCTGGGACTACAGGCGCCCGCCACCTCGCCCGGCTAGTTTTTTGTATTTTTTAGTAGAGACGGGGTTTCACCGTGTTAGCCAGGATGGTCTCGATCTCCTGACCTCGTGATCCGCCCGTCTCGGCCTCCCAAAGTGCTGGGATTACAGGCTTGAGCCACCGCGCCCGGCCAAAAAAAGCCTTTATATCAGACTCCAGTTCTATGTCTGACAAGGATTTCAATGTCCATTGTGCCAATTCATTTACCCTCATTACTGAACTTGCCCTCCTCTATCTGCCTTAACCTTTATTCTCCCAGCTCTGTTCCTATAGCCCTGATGTCCATTCTCCATCTAGTAAATCTAGAGACCAGAGATTTACTTAGGCAGACAGACTGCATACTCCACAGCCCAACTCTAAACCACTGTGTATATGAAGTTCTTGTTTGTTTATTATTATTTTTTTAACAGAGTCTCCTTCTGTTGCCCAGGCTGGAGTGCAGGAACATGACCATAGCTCACTGCTGCCTCGAGCTCCTGGGCTCAGGTGATCCTCCCACCTTATCCTCCTGAATAGTTAGGACTACAGGTGTGTATCATCACACTCAGCTAATTTTTTTATTTTTCATAGAGATGGGGTCTCACTTTGTTGCCCAGGGTGGTCTTGAACTCCTAGGCTCAAGCAGTCCTTGCCTTGCCCTTCCAAAGTGCTGGGATTACAGGCATGGACCACCGCACTCAGCCTATATGAAGTCTTTTTTTTTTTTTTTTTTTTTTTTTTTTTTTTTTGAGACGGAGTCTCACGCTGTTGCCCAGGCTGGAGTGCAGTGGCGCGATCTCGGCTCACTGCAAGCTCCGCCTCCTGGGTTCACGCCATTCTCCTGCCTCAGCCTCCTGAGTAGCTAGGACTACAGGCGCCCGCCACCGCGCCCAGCTAATTTTTTGTATTTTTAGTAGAGACGGGGTTTCACTGTGGTCTCGATCTCCTGACCTTGTGATCCGCCCGCCTCGGCCTCCCAAAGTGCTGGGATTACAGGCTTGAGCCACCGCGCCCGGCCATGAAGTCTTAACATTTGTATTCTACCACAAAAATATAAACAGAACCTTAATTTAAGAATGTGCTATTTTTGTCCTTACTCTGATATTAGCTACCACTGGGTATTTAGTGATATTATGTTAGACTCTGTGGTTCTCATTTTTATGCTGAACATACAAATCCCCTGATGTTTCTTTTTTTAAATATTGGAAAAGATTTACCAGCTATTTTAAAGAAATTATTTTCAATTTTTAAAGTTAACTAAGCCAGACTGGGAAGGAGGCACACTTGGTACTAATGGCCCATTAGCCGAACAAAATGGAAAAATGAAACAAACAAACAAACAAAAAAACCAAATCAGCATCTGAGTAGTTTTTTGTCAAACATTTCAGATTGTATCCATTTTATCCATTAAACATTTCTATATGCCTACAAATAAGTTTGAGTCGTTATTATAGATCCCCAGCACAGCTCCTAAGGTGTTTTTAATAGTGGTTTCTTTAAACAGCAAATTACAGCCACCATGCCTGTAATCTCAGCACTTTAGGAGGCTGAGGTAGGCAGATTGCTTGAGCTCAGGAGTTCGAGACTTCAGCCTGGGCAACATGGTGAAACCCTGTCTCTACAAGAAATACAAAAATTAGCTGGATGTGGTGGCACATGCCTATAGTCCCAGCTACTTGGGAGGCTGAGGTGGGAGGATCACTTGAGCTCTGGGGGTGGTAGGGGGGTCGAGGCTGCAGTGAGCCTTGATTGTGCTACTCCACTCCAGCCTAGCTAAAAGAGTGAGACCCTCAGAAAGAAAAAATAATAATAAAAGATATTCTGCAAGGTTAAATTAATTGTGTGTTGAGACATTGAGTGGTTGAGAACAGCAGCTCTGGAGTAAAACAGGCTGGATCAGCTTCCTGGATCTTCTACCTATCAGCCGTGTGACTTTGGGCACATTACTCAATCTCTTGGGGCCCTACTTTTCTTATCTGTAAAACGGGGTTAATAATCCTCACTTCCTCCTGCTGTGAATTTTAAGTGAAATAATACATGTAAAATGCCTAGCACAGTGCCTGGCATATGTCAGCATTCAGTTAATTATAGTTATTTTTGTTATAGTCATCATGATAGAAATGAAAAGTGTCACCCTCACAGCAAATGTTGAGCTTATATCTAAAGTTGGGTGAATGCCTATATTTTATTCATCGGAAGAAAGGCTAACATGTAAATGCTACCAAATGTTAAATCAGAGCAAGCTAGAATTAATGATATTTAACTTATCAAAGTGAATTGCCCGAGTTCAAACTCAGTAACTATACATTTCAGGAATTCATTAATGAAATTACTAATTATAACTGATTACAGATGTTTACTAAAATAGGTAGCCATAAAAATCTTAGGAGTACTGCAAAGCATAATTGGGAACCTGTAGAAACTCTAACATTCCTCAAGAGACTGATGAAAACAGCTGAAGAAAAGGCAAACGCTGTGGAAGACCTGGCAGGTATCAGAGAGCGCCCACAATCACTGAAAGAACCAGAGGAACAAATAAGTGGTGAAACACCCATAGAAATCTTATGAGCACTCCAAAGCATGAAACAGAACCAGCGGAAACTCTTAAGAATTCTCATGAAAATGCCAGGACACTTAAAATAAAACCAAAACCCACAGAAGACTGGCAGCTATCAGAGAGCTCCGGTAAACACCAAAAGAACTAGAGAAACAAATAAATGTTGATGATGTCAACAGAAAGTTTAGGAACACTTGAAAGCACAAACCCAGGAGACTGCTGGGGACGACTGGGGAAAATGCAATCAGGAAGAAAACCCGACAGGCATCAAAGGGCTTATGAAAATGCCAAAGCAGACAGTACAGTTAGAGAGAGAAAGCAACAAGAACCCCAGATCTGCCAAGTGGAAATGGTGAAACCTCACAGGGAGCAAGAGATTGTTTAGGATATCTAAAGAAAAGCCAGAACTGGCGGAAGACCCAACAGAAACCAAGGACCTTGGGAAAACTCCACAGCCAATTGCCGACCCAGAGAACAATCAACAAGAAACTTGGGATAGTGTCCAGGGCTCAGTGCAAATCAGCTGGACTTCTTACAACAATCAAGAAATTTCTGAGAACTTCTGTGAAAAAGATTGAACCCACAGAAGACCTGACAGGCACCAATAGACCAAAACTCCTAAAGAAATAAAGGCTGGTGCAGTCGTTGACGTCTGTAATCCCAGCACTTCAGGAGGCCAAGGTTGGAGGATCACTTGAGTACAGGAGTTTGAGACGAGCCTGAGCAACATAGCAAGACACACACACACACACACAATAATAATAAAAATAAATAAATAAATAAATAAATAAATAAATAAATAAATAGTTTCAAATAGCTAGAAGGAGGATACTGAATGTCCCCAACACAAAGAAATGATAAATGTTTGAGATGATGGATCTGCTGATTACCCTGGTCTGGTCACTATACATTATAGGTATCAGAACATCACTATGTATCTCACAAATATGTACAATTACTATATGTCAACTAAAACGTGTAAAAAAAGGAAAAGATGAAAACAGTTACTTGAACTTAGCATGTTTTCAAGAAATATTTGTAAAAGGAAGACAAGTAAAATAAAGCCCAGTTGGATTCTGTTTCCACTAGGAAAAAAAAAAAAGGAGGAAACAAGGAGAATATTTTTTCTTTCTTTCTTGAGAGAGAGTCTCCCTCTGTCGCCCAGGCTGGAGTGCACTGGTGTCGGCTCACTGTAACCTCTGCTTTCTGGGTTCGAGAGATTCTCGTGCCTCATCATCCTAAGTACCTGGGATTACAGGCGTGCATCATTACACTGGCTAATTTTTGTATTTTTAGTAGAGATGGGGTTTCACCATGTTGCCCAGGCTGGTCTCGAACTCCTGGCCTCAAGGCCAGGTCTCGAACCACCTGCCTTGGCCTCCAAAAGTGCTGGTAACTCAGATGTGAGACACTGCGCCTGACCAAGATTTGACAGGTGTCAAGAACCTCATGACAACTCTTTTGTGGAGATGTGAATCGGCAGAAAATTTTACAGGCATCAAGAAACTTTTGAAAATTTCTAAGGTATATCTAGTAGAAGATCTGGCAGACATTCCAATGCTTATAGAAACTTAGAAATTCCAAATTCTAAAAACTTGCTCATAGGAAACCTTAGTACACATTCAACTATATTAGACAGAACTAGAAAAACAGTTGGCTAAAACACCTATAATAAAAAATACGAAAAATACTACTCAATGGCTGGGTGCAGTGGCTCATGCCTGTAAGCCTACCACTTTGGGAGACTGAGGTAGGAGGATCACTTGAGGTCAGGAGTTTGAGACCAGACTGGCCAACATGGAGAAACCCCATCTCTACTAAAAATACAAAAATTTGCCGGGCATGGTGGCATGCACCTGTAATCCTGGCTCCTTGTGTAGCTGAGGCAGGAGAATTACTTGAACCTGGGAGGTAGAAGTTGCAGTGAGTCGAGATCACACCACTGCACTCCAGCTTGTGAGACTCTGTCTGGAAAAAAAGAAAAAATACTACTCAAGAAAGCCAAGCACTAGAAAACAATATACACAACATACAGAGATTTTATGTTCCATTTAGAGTTCAAATTTGATTGTACAAGTGTTCAGTCAAAAGAAAATGTGGAAGACCATACAAAGACTACAGCCCTTTTTTTAAGGTTAGTCAACTGACCATGAAGCCCTCCTCAGAGCATTAACAAGAATTCTGGACAGATATACAGCTACAATTAAGCATTAATCAGGCTGCACTTTGGCCCACTTCCTTGTAATCAAAAGTCAGGGTGGCACTAGATACTAATTATTTGCATGCCCATTCTTCCCATAAATAGGATTTCTGACCTTTGAATGATAAAACTCTTGTTTAAGAATTGCTTCAACAGATCCTGAATTCCAGAAGTACGGCTGAGACAATAAGTTTGAAGACCACCACAGAGGAACCAAATGAGCATGAGAATACTGATGCTGTCCCATGACCACACCTTTGTACTCTGACCAATCAATGAGTTCAACACTTTGGCCCACACCAAAACCAAAATCCTCAGGGAGACAGATTTGAGGTTTTCTCTCATCTCCTCTTCTATTTGGTGGCCCTATGATTAAACCTCTTTCTCTGCTGCAACCAGATGTCTCTGCATGTTAACTTCCTTGTGCATCAGGCAATGAACCTATTATAATTACAATCATTCAGAACTTTTTAAAACACCAAAAGAAAACACTGACCCAAGCAAGAGTTATCAGTAGCTTATTGAAACCATCAAGAAAAAAGAACAGTGCAGTTGAAGACTTATTGGAATGAAAACACTTATGACAGAACCCAAACGAAAACATCATTTGGAATTATATAATAGATTTGAAGAAATGTTTGATCCAGTGAACAAAAATAAGAATCGACCAGGAGATCTGTCAAGAAAACTTCTTTTGTAATCCTTGTTAATATGAATCTAAAACGAATGCTTCTGAAACTGGAGACATGGTCAAAGAACATGCAAGATTGAGTTGTCAAAGAACCAGATCTACCCTAAAAAATAAAGATTTTCAAGAATCTAAAACCTTTGCCTAGCCAAACAGATATGTGCAAAGAGAAATTAATATAAAGGGATATAACTTTTTTTTTTTTTTTTTTTTTTTTTTTTTTTTTTTTTTTTTTTTTTTTAGGCAGATTCTTGCTCTGTCACACAGGCTGGAATGCAGTGGTGCAATCTCCACTCACTGCAACCTTCACCTCCTGACTTCAGGTGATACACCTGCCTCAACCTCCCAAAGTGCTTGGATTACAGGTGTGAGCCACCATGACTGGCCATAAGCTTAATTTTCAAAAAAGTTGAGTCAGGGAATGTCCCCGTGTCCTAGACCCAAATACAGAACTGATACAAACTGCAAGAGTCTCAGTTGCTTACATCAACAGAAAAGATTCAAATAAATAAAGTTTAAAAGAATATTGTGAAGATGCCTGGCGTGGTGGCTCACGCCTGTAATCCCAGCACCTTGGGAGGCCATGGCAGATCACTTGAGGTCAGGAGTTCAAGACCAGCCTGGCCAGCATGGTGAAACCCCATCTCTACTAAAAATACAAATATTAGCCAGGTGTGGTGGTACATGCTTGTAGTCCCAGCTACTCAGGAGGCTGAGGCAGGAGAATCACTTGAACCCGGAAGGCGGAGGTTGCAGTGAGCCGAGATAGCGCCACTGCACTCTAGCCTGGGCAACAGAGCAAGACTATTTCAAAAAACAAAAAAAGAATATTGTGAAGCTTTTCCAAGAGAAAAACTCAGAAGACAGAGCTATGAAACAAAAGACAGTGAGTGTAACATAGCGGGGGGTTAGGGGGTGGTGCAGAGGGGGTTAGTGGGATGGGAGAAGGTAAAACTAGTATAAATCTTCAGGCATCTGATGGTTTGGCTAGTTTAACAGGGATTATACACGTGGAAAAGAATGATAAACCAATGAAGAATTTGCAACAAAAATTTAAATCTACAAATAGAAGATATTTGTAAGACCTAGAAAAATAATCAAAATTAATTTTTATCCGGTGGTATCTTTGGTCAATACAGAGGAAAAACTTCACACAAACCAAAATGAAACAGGAGTAACCTGGAAGGTTCTAATCCTCTGTCTGATGAAACTAACATAGGCAACAAAGAGGCAGAAAATAAAACTATTTCTGGTTCTTCAGACAAGCTCCTAATGCAATGGGGATTAGATGCATATAACTTCAAGATCATATTTGCAAGCAGGAATAAAAGAAATGTAAAGGTAGAGATATTTTCTAGTCTACCTAGTAAAGCAGAGATACCATATGCAGAGGAAGTTTAAGAGGAGCCCATGCAAAAAATCCATAAGAACGTTATAAAAGATAGAGCAATCAATTGTAAATCAAGTTACCTTTGAGGTCCAGGGACTCAAGTGAGGTCTTTCCTACAAACACAGAGGATATGATCTTTTAACTAGTACAACAAATAGAATGTCTGCGAGCAAGGATAGGAAGAAAACAGGTGATCATTACTCACAAAAAGTGACACACACACAGGATACCACAGGAATGCCTGTGAGAAAAAAATCCAGTAGAAAGATGTAGTAGTCTATGAAGAAAGAATATGCTTGAGGTTTGGAAGCCAAAATAAGATCCCTGTCATTACTAAAATGCAAGGGTCTAATTATTTGTCCTAATATAGCAGAGAACACATCTTTGGGGAAAGATGGGGAGAAAAGTGCTGATAATCCCTCTAGGAAAATCCAGGTGAGAAAGCAGAAGATAAAGAGGTAGTAGTACATCTGGATCTATTACATTTGAGATTTAGAACAGTCCTAGCTGGGCACCTGAAAAGATTTGATTGTCCGGCATCACAGAGAAAAGCTCCATAGATAATAACAGATAAAAAAAGTTTACAGTCCTTTAGTAGATAAAGAGGAAAAACCACACCTGTGTCAACATGGAAAAGCTACAGAAGTCAGATGCAAAGAGAAAACAAAGGAAGCACGTTGGAAAATACCATTTTACTAAAAGAAGAAACTGTGCAAAAGGTGAAGCCATAACCAGAGAGAGAAGAAAGCACAGCAGAATAACGTGGAGTTCTAAGAGATGTGTTTCTGAGGAAACATCTACTGAAAATCTAAAGCAGGATAAGAACAATCACACAAAAAGGAAATAAGAACAGCAAGATATCAGACAAGATACTCAGCTAAGAAGCTGAAGAGGAGATAAAAATAATACTGTCTGGTTTGGAGACAAACGTAAGTATCTCCACCATTGTATAATTTTTGCCATAAAATTAATAAAAGTGGGCTAGATGTGGTGGCTCATGCCTGCAATCCCAGCATTTTCAAAGGCCAAGGTGGGAGGATTTCTTGAGCCCACGAATTTGAGACCAGCCTGGGCAGCATAGTGAGACCTTGTTTCAACGAAAAAAGTTAAAAATTAGCCAGACATGGTTGTGCACTCCTGTACCCAGTGACCAGGAGGCTGAGAAGAGAAGATCACTTGAGCCTGGGAGGTTGAGGCTGCAGTGAGCTGTGATCACACCACTGCACTCCAGTGTGGGTGACAGAGAAAGATACTGTCTCAAAAAAATAAATAAATTTAAAAAGTGAGTTATATAAATAAAAATGAATAAATAATAAAATTAGGTTCTACATGTAATTAAGTATGACAAAAGTATTGGTTTTACTTGATATTTGGTTATTTTTACAGGCAAAATTTTACAAAGGAATACTGTAACTTTTCTGGTATTACCCATGTGGAAGAAAGAATGGCCTAATTGTTTGTCATTAGCTGTTGCTGATTCATTCCTTGGTTGACAAAATACCTTTCCTTAGTCTACCAGTTATTAGCCTTTTCATCAATGCATGAAAGGAGAATGAAAAAGTAAATCATAAACTACTGAGGTCAGATATGAACTTGCCAAATATTCTATTATTGATCGGTTTAGGAAACTTACACTTTTGAAGAGATGGTTAATACTTGCTGCTCAAAATAAAACTCAACATACATCATTATTTCTCTCAAGCTGAAAACCCAAATTAATTACAATTCATAAAATTTTTAATAAAAGTCAGATCAGAATATTGTATAAATCTAGACATCATATTCATGTTATATGAGTTTCAGCTTTGAATTGTTTCCTTTATTAATTCCACTTGAGAGAAACTGTATACAAAAAGTACAACATTAAGGTACTTAGCATATTGCCTTTCAAATTGTTAACTGAGTCCATTTCCTTAATATTCCCTCTGGCCTTTACAATTGAATCTTGTTTTCCTTATAGAGTACATTTCATGCCCTTTGACATAATTGCCAATGCCATTTTCCATGGTTGAAGCACACTCACGTTTGCAGAATGTGGCAATTAATGGCCTCTTAAAACTATCATTCTATCTCAAGAAAACATTTTCCCCTTGGTTAAGATATTGAACACCCATAACATTGCTTCTAAGCAACTGATGATTACACACACACACACACACACACACACACACTACAGTCATCCCTAGGTATCCATAGAGATTAGTTTTAGGACCCCCTGCAAAGGTCAAAATCAACTCCCTGATATAAAATCGTGTAGTATTTGCCTATAACCTATATGTATCCTCCCATATACTTTACATCTCCTCTAGATGACTTATAACACTTAATACAATATAAATGTTATATAGTTGTTATAACGTATTGTTTAATTTGCATTTTTAAAAGCTATATTTCTTAAAAATATTTTCAAAAAATTAAAAAAAATATTTTCTATCTGCAGTTGGTTGCATCTGCAGATGCAGAACCCACAGATACAGGAGAGCCAACTGTATATATACAATATGCATATTTACATATCTAACACCTAAATTTAGAAAATCAATCATGTTTTTTTGCATTCCAGATAGATTACAATATGCAAGACCATTATTCCCCTACTCAAGAGAAGTCAGTGAAAATAAAATGTGCTTAAAATGTTTTAGTATTCTAATTACTTTGTAACTGAAAACCAGGAGTAAAAGTTCACTTAGTACTGGAAAACACTGCACGCCTAGGTGGGTTAAGATATATATGCCACAGGCTGGGCATGGTGGCTCACGTCTATAATCCCAGAACTTTGGGAGGACAAGGCAGGCAGATCACTTGAGCCCAGGAGAATGAGACTAACCTGGGCAACATGGCAAAACCCCATCTCTACAAAAAAATACAAAAATTAGCTGGGTGTGGTGGTGTGTACCTATAGTCCCAGCCACGCAGGAGGCTGAGGCAAGAGGATCCCTTGAGCCCAGAAGGTCAAGGCTGCAGTGAGTGGTGATCATGCCACTGCACTTCAGCCTGGGCAACAAAGTGAGCTCTTTTCTCAAAAAAAAAAAAAAATATATATATATATATATATGTGTATATATATATATACACCATAAAATTAGTGTTCCATATTAATTCCATTAATATTTCATGCCATAAGTTAATAGTATATTATTCTACATATAGTTAAAGAACACAATGTTCTATCCTCCACTTTTACTATGGAATATTAAAAAGAAGTAAAATCATTTGTGAGTTTTTTTAGGTAACAGGATAACCATTTTCTATATTAATAAACACATGCAATGATATATAATAGGTTCTGTCTATATAATAAATAATTTCCAAGTGAAATCTATAAAGCTTAACACCCAGATACTGCTCTTACTGCTTTAAAAATGTTTCTATCCAGGCAATCCAACGTTACGAACACACAGGTTCTGTGTGTGTTAATATGGTCTGTTATATGTGTATGTATTCCCATGAGGCATGTTCATTTATCATTAATAAAATACTGTTTTAAAGAATTTTTTCCACAAAATTATGCCTGAACAAAATTGTCCTTGGTAAATCAATGGATTGCAAGAAAAAAAACCCCACAGTAGAGTCAAACTCATTTCTGTTGAACTGAGGGATGTGAATAAAAGCTTGTGGGTTGGGCAGGTAAAAAACAGGTGAAAACTTGTCATTTTAAAATTCAGTAGAACCTCATTGTGTGATTGGTATCAAGTGTAATTACCACTTTATAGACATTCTAGATTTTAGGGAGAGAAATGTTCCATAGTTGATAAAAGAGAAATATACTTGATCCATATTTTTCATAGGATTTTGTTGAATTTCTTTAAGATGTTATGGTAACAACATATAGACTGCTTCATATACTGGCACAGGTATTATTTGGATATCTAGGTTGATGTTGCAGATACAGGTAACATTTGTGAAATGTGAAAAACAGGAACTTCAAAGAATAAATTATTTTTTAAAATACGGCAACTTTCCAGTTTGAATGGTAAGTAGTATTGATAGCCACCTATAACAAAAATATACGGTATTTGAGTAATATTAATATGTGATTATCTATATAATGTAATTAAATTTTGTACCATTCTCAACTGATATAGCCTCAACTCCTGATACTTTTGTCAATTCACAGCTCAAATTGCTTTAAATGACAAATAGACATATTTCATATTTTGATACACTACCATATAGCCATGCATCTGATAAAATTTGCACAGAGAAAAGATTTTAATGTTTTTGCTATGTTTTAATACACTTCAAATGATTTTTCTTTAGTCACAAGGTCATTAGTTTTTAGAAGTTTAAAGTAAATCATCCTCTTTTATTACAATTCAGACATTTAAAAATTTCTCAGAACTGTCAGACTTTTTCAACCAGCCTTTAAAAGTTTAATCAAATAATTTTCTTCTAATACAAGTCAGATATTTTAAAATTTTTCAGGAGTGGCAGACTTCTTCAATCAGAAGAACAATGTTCTAAAAACATGTATGAGATCCATGTGTGTAATCATTCTTGATATAACAACATTCACCTTTTCCCAAGCAGAGAAACCTTTTGTATTTCCTTCTCCTTTCAGGAGAATGACAAACTGTATTAACACTATTATAAACAATGTGTATATAGTACATAGACAATATGCATATGTACATTACACACAATGTATTAAAATATATTATCTTTTACTTTTAAAGGGCGTGTCACAGAACAGGAAACTGATACAATGACACTTGTTTCTTAAAAGAAGCTGACTGAATCCTTCTGTAGCACATTACCGCACAATTAATGGCTTTAAACAAAAGTTACAAGTCACAAGTTCTTATGTTTTGGATCATGTTGTGGAATGTATTCCAAATGAAAAATGGAGGAGAAAGTGCACAACATCATATGCTTCATGGTATGGCATATACATGTCAATTATTTTTACATATAGTTATGTGATGAATGATACAATTAAGAGCTATACTACATAATGCATACAGTTATTATTATAAAAAGTTATATATTATGCCACAGTACTAAAAATAAAATATATTCTTCTCAAATAGTGAAAATAAGATATCCGTCAATGTTTTTAGGTCACATATGCTTCCTCGTTTGACCATACCTCTGTTTTTCTTTTTTAATGAAATAATTTCATGAATTATTAAACAATAATGACAGAGTATGGGCAATTTTCTGACCATTAATGGCCTACAAAAAGTGATAAGACGATTACCTTGTCATGAATTTGCTGAAATACCCTACTGTTGCATTCAATGCATGATAAAAATATTAGAATAAAAGACAAATAAATATAAATACCTTCTCAGTTATTGAACAGTCAAAAGTCCAGTCGAGTGGATACACATGGTTGCTGTGCCCTGAGTAGGTACAGCAACTAACCTTGTATCACAGGTGTTCCCCATAGCCCACTCCCCGCACTCCACCTAATTGTGAAACACCAGCTGTGACTATTTGCTCGATCAGGAAGACACTGAGGGATTTTTTGGGGGTCTGCCGCACAGAAGCGATTCCACCATACCCAAGTGGCGCTCTCCCACACCCACGTGCAGCAGTCCCCGGTCGCAGCTGGTCCTCAACGGCTCCTCGCCCTCTGCCCACCCTGGGAGACCGTGACCTGTCCAGGTGGCAGGTAGGGAAAGGAGAGGAACTGCACTCCTTTCTCCTCAGCCCTAAAGAAGACCGCCCTTCTCTCGACGCACCAAAGGGCTCACATGTTCTCTTTGACTGGGGAAGCAGGCACTTACGAGTGAACCACAATACGAGGCAAGGCAGAGGGCGGGTACATCCTTCGAAGGTGCGCTCGAGGGTCGCCTGCTGCAGCCGCACCCGCCACACGTGCCCCACGTTTCTTTGAACGGAATGAAACGCAGAGAAACATAAGATCCCGGGAGAACGCGAGGGAGACGAGTGACCCCAACCCGGTTGCGGGGTGCCAGGCAGTTAGGACAGGGTGCCAGATAAGGTCTGAGGCAGTTGGCAGCGGCACCCCGGCCGTTGCGTGCCACCCGTAGCCCCCAGCCCTGCACCAGCCGCCGATCCCCGAGCGCTCAGATAAGGGGGAAGCGGCCCTCGCCGCCGTCGGGCTCCGCGGCGACCCCGCCTCGCGGGCGGCCGAGCACTGACACTGGCAGCACGACCTCCCCGGGGCTGAGCTGCTGCAGCCGCATGGACTCCTCGTAGGTGGGCAGATACTTGACCTCCTCGTAGCTGGGCAGCTGCAGGAAGACCGGCGACACTACACGCAGCTCGTGCTCTGAGGCGCAGGAGGGGTCCAAGCGCCCGCCGCCTCCCCGGCCTCGGCCGCCGCCGCCACTGTCCAGCAGTGAGTCTTGCGAGCCGGCTGCCGCCTCGTCGCGTAGCAGAGCGGGCGAGTCGTCGTCGTCGTCGGGCGGCCCCGCGCCCCCCAGCGGTCCGGCGCCCCCAGGAGGCCCGGGCCGCTGTCCTGGGCGCGCCTGGCCTCGCGGGTACCTGCGTGGACTGGGGCAGATGATGCGCTGCAGGAAATAGCCGATGGCGAAGAGCACCAGCAGGATGAGCAGCCCGGAGAGCTTGCGAACGAACCAGCCCACGTTGTCCAGGAAGGCGTGCAGCGGTAGCTTGCAGCAGCGTACCGCCGTGGCGTTGGTCGCGTCGCAGCAGCGCTCCCGCTCGCCGCACGCCAGCTCCGCGCAGCCCCCGCCGCCCCGCGAGGGCGCCACCAGCGCCAGCGCCAGCAGTAGCAGCAGCGGCAGCAGAGGCGGCGGCGCTGGAGCCACCGACAGGCCCTCGGCCGTGACCCCAGGTCCCCACATGGCCCGCGCAGACCTCGGCTAACGTCCGGGACGGGAGGCTGGGGAGTCCGTCCTCCCGCGCGTCCGTCGGCCCCTCCCCAGCGCTCCTCTCTGGTCCCGCGCGCGCCGCCTCCCGCGCCTCAGCTACCTGCGGCCGGAGCAGTCCTCACTTGGCCACGCTTGGGCGGGAGGAGGAGCCCGCGGCGCGCCTAGGCTGCGGGAGGCGGCTGCTACTCGCGGCCCAAGCAGCTGCCCGAGCTTCTGATCTTAACCTCGCGCGCCCAACCTCCCGGGCCGGGTGCAAGGGGTCCGGAGCCTCCCTAAATGGCAGAGGCAGCCCGCGAGGGGCTGCCGTGGGCATCTTGGCCCCGGCCGTCCGCGTTTTTCCTCCCCCGCCTTGTCGCTCTCTGGGACTAGAAGGGTTAACGCTCTGCTCTCAGCCCGGGAGCCCCTTGATCTTGATTAATTCAGCCTTCGCGCTTAGGCCCGCCAGACGGGCGGGGGCTCTCGTTCGCGTAGGTGTCTCCGTTTTAAGTGATTGGATTTCCCCAGGAATGTTATTTAAATTGACTTGCGACTGGGATTCGCTTACCATCTTTCTTGTGATCTTCCAATTAAAAATAGATGATGACCATTAATGGCCAGTCAGTCCCCTCTGCTGTCCCAGAGTTTGGGGATGGGGGGCGGGGACCGGCGGATAATTCTGCTTGCAGGCAGGTCCAGGGAACTGAGAACTCGCGATTCCCAGGAAACCTCCAGAACAGGTAGAGAATTTCTCATAGAGGGGCAGATCAGGGCACCACAGAGGTAGCCCCAGAGGGACAGGGAAGCACTCTGTCAAGGTGACCTTAGTTAATCAAGGAGAAATGAGGGAAGCGTATTTTCCCAGTGGCTCATCCGACAAGCCCCACTGGGTCCGAAGCACAGAGCAAAGATTTGGGTTGCGGGGGTGAAAGGAGGCCCCCGCCTTGAGCATAAATAACATATCCGTGAAATGTCTAAGGAGGTTGCAAGTGATTGGCAACGTTCTTGAGCATTGATTTGCGCCCAAAGGGTCTTTTTCAAGATTATTATTGTTCGCAAAGTTTGACTTTAAAGGAAGTTTGTGCTCCCACTTAACATGGAACAGCGTTTACCTTGCCTTGGTGTCACCATTCTCTGCGGAAGCCCGTTAGCGCACACAGCACACATAAGGGGTGGCAGTTTCCGCGGTCCCTGACTGGCAGGCACATCTACATGGTGCAGTTAGGCTCTACCCCCATGGTGGATAGAGCCACACCACGGGGAAGCCAGGAGATTGCCACTTTTATTAAGGCAGACTGCAGTAGACAATCATTCCCTCACCCCTTAAACACGAGGACCCCTTGAAGAGAAACCAAAGGGAAAATTCCATAGTCACGGAGAGAAAAAAAAAAAAAGTAAAAGCAAAGGAACAATACACAGACAAGATTCAACCGTGGATCAGATAAAAGCAAAGATTTCTCCCTGAGTGAGTCATCGTGTATCTCTGTAACAAAGTGATGATGGAACAAGAAGGTTGGCAATGGTGGTTTGATTGAGACAGGTCATCTCTCAGCCTAAATGAAACATTTTAAATATATGTGCTGGTGTGAACACCTTTCTTTGCCTCACACTCCAAAATGATCCTTTCTACTTGAGAGAAGCTTCTAAGTGTTAGACAAGATATAATACATAAAGCTTGCTTGAGCACAGGTCCCTTTTTTGCAAGCTCTTCAGAAGCCACATTTCTCTGTTACGATCTCTTTGTAGGGAGGCATATTACCTATTTTGCAAAGGCATATTACCTATTTTGCAGTGGATTTCAAATTGTAAAATAATGGGATGAAAATGATTCATTTTAATACAGCGATTTATTTTATTTTATTTTTTTAGACAGAGTCTTACTCTGTCACTTGGGCTTGAGTGCAGTGGCACAGTCTCGGCTCACTGCAACCTCTGCCTCCTGGGTTCAAGCGATTCTCCTGCCTCAGCCTCCTGAGCAGCTGGGATTACAGGTGTGCACCACCACACCCAGCAACTTTTTGTATTTTCATTAGAGACAGATTTTCGCTATATTGGCCAGGCTGGTTTTGAACTCCTGACCTCAAGTGATCCATTTGCTTTGGCCTCCTAAAGTGCTGGGAATACAGGCGTTAGTCACCACACCTGGCCAGAAAATTATATTCTTTCATTCACCCATTCTTTTGCTAAATTTACACTGAACATTTTCTATGTTTAGGGAACTCTGCTAGATGCTCGTTGTAACAGAAAAATACTGACTCCTCCCCAGCGTGGAGTAAACCCAGGCCTGCACTCCCAGCTTCAACTAAATGGAGTAAAGGAGAGATGGCACAGAAGGCAACAAATGGCAGTTTCCTCTTCTATCATGACTTGTTATTACTCTCCCAAAGGAAAAATAAAATTAATGAATTTCAAACAATTTCAGGAATGAAGGCAGTTCATAGCTTGAGATGGGCTTTGAATATGAAATGGAAAAAATATAAACCCTCTTTGGGTTTTGATTATCTGAGTTTTTGGGATTTCTACCAGTAGTAGCAAGAACAGTGACAAAAGTAAAGGGGGTTATACGGCTGATGATACCTTAGAGAAAGTCCCCTGCTTATTATTATTTTGAAATTACTAAGGAGCATTTAAATGGTTTCATTTCTAGCTACCTTTCAATAGTTAGAATTTGCAGAATATTAGGTAGGACATAGTAGAAGAACAACATAGATTGTACATAGCATCATCAATTAAAGACCCTCTATAGAAACTGGCACCTCTTTATTTCTTCTCTGATCTCTCAGTTTCACTTAATTCATTTCTATTTGCAATGTAACTTATTGTGTACAATCTTTCAAAGGAAAGAATAGAAACCTTATAACTTTAAAAGCCCCAGGAAAGACACAATCTTCATTACTCAGCATCCTTATTATTTTCTTCAGATTCAACACACACATAAATGGGGTAGATTGAGCTGCCCGAAAGTCAAATTCAAGCCATTTAGTGAGGAAGACAGAATTTAATGGTATGTTTCATAGAATGACCACAGTGCAAAAATTAAAACCTCATTTTGTTAAAAAAAAAAGTTGCACAAAATGTGTTAAGTGAGAACAAGAGAGAGCGAGAGGAAAAAACCCAAAGGTGGGAGGAGACTCACCTTTTTCCAAAAAGCATGGTCTTGATAAAGATTAAGAACTTAAACTTCGTTACCATACTGTAGAGCTTGAATGATAGTTTTTGAACATTTTCTCTTCCTGATTTATTTGCATTCACACCAAAGAATGCCAAATTAGCCATACTTTTCAACTTTCTAGAACAGAAGAAGGTAAACAGCACAGCAAAACTGGCTGCTATTTTACCTGTGTCTCTGGGAGCTGTCTTGATAGCTTGAGAAAGACTTAGTGGCTCCATCATGCAACCTTCTGTTCTAACACATGACACAGGCCCAGAAGGAAGTTTTTCTCTGATGTCTGCTGACTGTGGTTTGTGTCTTCAAGCCTGAGAAGTGATGGCTCTGCCCTTTTCATGTCCCTTCTTTGAAACGTCTAGGCGTGGGTAGTTGGGACCTTGTAAACTGTCTAGTCCTTAAGGATTCCTTATTCAGGATGTGCAATACCTGAATACTACCTTAGTACTAAATTATTATAATTGATTTCTTAACTTCCTCATTGTATGATTTCCCTCCACTTGCACATGTGTTCCCTGAGCAACAGTAAATTAAGAGTTTTATTGTAAATAGCATATGTTTGCATGAATATACCTACCTAGAAATGATGTAAGATCTGAGATAATCTGCTTTGGAGCTCTTTCCAGATCGTATTTCTTTCATCACTCATTCAATGAATATTTAACGAGGGCCCACTTTGAGCCAGGCATTCTGCTCCACTTTGAGGATACTATGAAATCAAACCGTTCTTTGTCCTCAGGGAGCTTATTAGGGGAGGGGGAAAAGAGCAACAGTCAAACAGTCAAAATAATGAACTGATCATTCCAATGATCAATGCACACACTGGAGGAGTGCAGGATGCTCTGAGTTTTTGCACTGGACATGATCTGGATTGGGTTAGGACAGTGGTGTTGGCTGGAAAGATGTCCCTAAGAAAGACCTCCTTAAAAAGGATAACAAGGGGAAGCAGAAAGGGGTCCTCTGGGCAGAGAAATCATTATGGACATGAGTCTCTGAGGTAAGAAGACACTTCACATGTCATCTCTTATGGTTAAGGCAAAACTTGTATAATTTCTATCCCAACAATTTTGACTCTGCTCCTAGATTAGCTTTATGAAGAGTCAAGCCGCCTCTGCTGCCATCCAACTTTAAACTGAACCTGATTCTCTGCAGTGGTCTAACAGGCTGTGTGGTTGTACTTATCTGTGTATTTGGTCCTGCCCGGTTTCCCCTTGGAGACCAGGAAAGTTCTAGTGAAATTTCTTGTTCTTTCCACCTCCACATCCCTGACTCGGAGTGGAGTTCAGATTTCCCCTTTCAACTTTATGAGCTGGTAGCTGGCTGACAAAAGGCTTCTGCTAGTCAAATGCTTGAAGTAGGAGAAAAGTCCACGTGGAATGCTTTGTATCTTTTGTCCAAATTAGGAGCAAAAGGAAATAGCTTTCTCGCAAGCTTGAAGTTAGAAACAAAAGGTTGAGTAATTCCAGGCCTTTATAAAAATAATATCTACGATTATATTTGGACTTTTAGCTTTTCAGAGAACTTCCACATGCATTTTTTTTTTTTTCCTCCTTACTACATTTCTGTGAGATGGGTTGAAGTTATTATTATCCCTTTTTACCAATGAAGATAGGCTAAAACAGCAAAATCAAAGGGCAAATTAGTGGTGGTGCTAACACTGGAATCCAAGGCTTATTACTCCAAATCTAGTTAAAAACAGTGGGCTGGCATCTTACTCCCTTCCTGATTTCAGCTGGACAGTCCAAAGGGATCACTGTGGCGGGAGTCACCTGATTTCCCTTTGACAACTCCTGATGCATCATGAGGCTAATTCTAAGGAAAATAACTGGGAGTTAACCTGGACTGTATTCTGGACCACAAATACAAAATTCTTCTGAGGAAATAAAACTTTTATTTCTGCCATTTTGTGGTAAACTGTTAATAATGGTCTAGGTGATAATGTGACAGGCCAGCTATTTTTGTATGCATTTCTGCAAACAAAAAATAAATTTCCCTCCTTCATTACATTTGATCTTTACCCATGAACTGTATTATCTAATGTTCATCAATATAAAATAAGAAATGCTTGGCAAAATAAGGACATGTTGAGTTCTAAAACACAAATATGCAGTATTATTTGTCAATAATTTAAACTTCTATATTTAAATTCTTGCTTTATAACAATTATCAGTTAATTTCTTGTGGCAACCTTGTAGAAGAGATTGATAACTTTCACATTATTGCTGATGACATAAAAACTAAACCATCAATGTTATGAGAAATATTTAGTGAGGCCATGAAGATCTGAAATTAGAATTCCAGTTATGTCAGCTGAATGAATTTCTTTCTCACTCATGCTTTTTAAAAATGGTCAGATTGTTCAAATTAGAATATATTTGTTAGTGCGCTGTTGTACCAGCCAAACACTTGCACTGGCAGAAAAATCACATAGCATGAAATTATTTCATAAGATGAATAATTTTTTAAGGTGAAACATTTTTGTGCTCCATTATTTTAATCTGAAACTAGTAATGTATTCTTTGTCTCCGTTTCATTACAAGGAAAAATTGCTTGTCAATAGTTCTTTCTGAATATGTTCTGTAAACCTGGATGGAGTGGGAGATGACCATTCCTGCTCACCAGACCAGACTTTATACTTATAGGGCAACAGGCTAATGGCCTTGACTCTGAGCTTGCCGTTAGTCCCTGGGCAGCAGGGCTGTGGTCCATCTACCCAGCATCCTGCTTCAAACATTAAATGAAATGGGATAACCATCTTCCAAGACACATGCCTTAAAAGCTTTTGAATATACCCTAAATATCCAAATTCTGCTTAACAATTTTCATTGTAGATTTATCCAACTATGAATTTAAAAGGGCCCTTTGGGGTATAATCCTAGTCTTTACTTTCACCTTTCTTTCCTACTCTCTTCCTTTCTGCACCCTTTGCTTCAATAAATGACTTCCTGATATGGCTGCTTAAGATGCCTGCTTTAGAGATGTTCTCCCTTCTCATTTGCTGTGCCCTCCACCAGGAATTATCTCTTTCCCGTCTCTGTTGGTCAAAACTATGCAAAATACAGCTCCAGTGACAGCTCCTTTCCAACATCTACCATCTACTGTTTGTGGCAATTCTCATTTTTAAAATTTTATTTTAATAGAGATGTGGTCTCACTGTGTTGTCCAGGAGGGTCTCGAACTCCTGAGCTCAAGTGATCCTTCCACCTTGGCCTTCCAAAGTGCTGAGTTAACAGGCCTCCCAAAGTGCTGAGCCACCATGCCTGGCCGCAAATCTCATTTACTACCTTGTATTTCAGGTAGTTATGTACACATCTTGGCCTTAGGACTTTTAGAAATAAGCTTATGGTGGTAGGCTTTGTGTGTGTGTCTCTGCAGCACACTGGCTTTCTGTCTCTTTGAATACTAGACGTTGGAAGGCTCTCTTAAAGGGTTCACCTGGACGTATGTTGCCTTCTACCCATTGCTATGTTGTTGTTTGGGTGCAATGCCTCACTGTCTGCCTGGGTTCCCTTAGAAATTCGTAACACAATGCTCTCAAATGTTTCTGTAAGCACGTTTCCTGAGCCCTTACTTGCTGTTAGAATGTTCTTCTTACCTCCCGCAGCAAGATTTATCTCGCTGAACTCAAGTCACAAGCATGCAACGTTCACCATTTTGTCTAACAGGCATCACTTACATGTATGGGACTCAGCAGGGACAAAATGAATGCAGCACACCTGTGAAGAGCTTACAGGATTCCAGAATACCATAGTCACATCCAAGAGCCTCTACCAACTTATACATAATAGGCGCTGAATACACTTTTGTAGAATTAATTTACCTAAGTTTATGAATATATTTATGTTTTCAATATATACTCCTTTTTTGAGTAACAATTCCATGGTTTTGCTACCTGCTGGATGAATCATTTTACTTATGTATTCTTTCAAGCATAAAGAGGATTTCCCCCTTGTTATAGTGACTTGGGATTTAGAGAACTGGCCTTTAATTTACCCCGATTTGCCTTCTGAGGTCCATATGTTCCAGCTACTTGAAGACAGAATGTCAAACTTTTTTTTTTTTTTTTTTTTTTTTGACAGGGTCTCACTCTGTTGCCCAGGCTGGAGTGCAATGGTGCGATCTCTGCTCACTGCAACCTCTACCTCCTGGGCTCAGGCGACCCTCCCACCTCAGGCTCCTGAGTAGCTAGGACTGTAGGCACGTGCCACCACATCCTGTTAATTTTTTTTTTTTTTTTTTTTGTATTTTTGGTAAAGACAGGTTTTCACCATGTTGCCCAGCTTGTCTGTTCCTGAGCTCAAGCAATCCACCCACTTTGGCCTCCCAAATTGCTGGGATTATAGGAGTGAACCATTGCGCCTGGCCAGAATTTCCACTTTTGTAGTGTTAGTGTGTGAGCCAGTCTTGGGTGTTTTTGCTTTTGGATTTTGTTCTCAACCTTTTACAGCTCTGCCCTGTATCACAGGAGGGCTGATCCCTGGAGGGTACATTTCCCTGTTGGTGAAATTCTGGCAGAGTTCAGTCAGTGGGAGATTGGAAGGCGGATAAAGGGTGAAGCCAGGGTGGGGACACTGGCAGCTCCTCCACAGTTCCTATTGAGGCCTGCTGTGTCAGTCAACTCTCCTGCCTCCCCAGGCTCCCATAAGACCGCCTCCTCCTTCCTATTAATACCAGTCTCCAGGCTGCCTCACCATTTTCTGGGAGATTCTTAGTACTTCCTGCGTGAACAGTTTCTTATATGAAATTTCTGTCTGTTTAAAAATTCAGAATGGGTCGTTTTCCTGGTTGGACCCTTGATTGGTGCAGTTTGCCTGAACCACTTGCACCAGCATTAGGATGCAAAGATAACAAATTGTGTGATTCCACTGATCCTACTGATTGAGCAGAGTAGTGTTAATCCCCTCTAAAGCTTAAAACTGGTCCCATTTCTCCCAATCACTGATGTGGAAAGGTGACTCTAACTGCTGGTGACAGTAACTGGTGTTAGTACCAGCCATGTGATCTTGGACAATTAATCACTGGATCTGCATTTTCTTGTCTGTGAAATAAAGGGTATAATAATTCCTACCTGCCATTGTGAGGATTAAATGAATGAATACATATAAAGTGCTTAGAACATTGGCACATGGTGAGCTCTGTGTAAGTGTTATCTATAATTGTTATTTAACCACAGAGAGTGCATTATCTTTTCTTGCCTGCTAGTTTGATTCTGAAAATGGTGAAGTAAAAGCTAATTTTTCTTAGGGTTATCATGACTTAATTAGATTTGTAACTTGTCTTTGTGAGTCAGCCAAAGACAAGTGGAACCTATTAACTTCGTAAAATTTGATATTTGGCTCTCAGCTTTATCATTGGCAATATTGTAAGAGTTAACCACATGAAGTTATTATTGCATTTGTGGAAAATGGTGGGAGGCATTGTGTCTGCTATGAAATTCTCCCTTTTGAATGATTTCTTTTAGAAATTCAGGCCAAAAAAGCCATGTTTTCTTTAGAGACATGTTAAAGCTTTCTTCTTTTTCATCATGGTAATTTTGTAAATGGTATTGAATCCCTCTTTGCTTTGGTTGCCAGGGAGCTCAGAACTAAATTTAAAGTTTAGTTTTAATATCTGGGCTTGTTCCTCCTTTTTTTTTTTTTTTTACATTTATGTTTCTACTGTCATATGGCCTTAGTTTTCTAATTCAAAATTTATTTTTTGTTTGATTCCCTCTTTAGATTTTGCCATTTATATTCATGTTGTAAGTTATGGCACAATTCTTTGTGGGACAAGATGTAGTAGAAATAAATAACACCAAATTTGTAGAGTTTTTAGAGTGTGTTGTGAGTTTTCCATCAATATGTTATTCTGTGTCACCAAATTCCTTTTGGAATATACAGTCATTTCCTGCCTGATGATTTTCAGAGAGCTAGGGACTGCATATGTGATGGTGGTCCCATAAGATTATAACACAATATTTTTACTGTATCTTTTTTGTATTTAGATAGCTACAAATTTTCAAATTTAGGTACCCTACTAATAGCATTGCCTACAGTATTCAGTACGATAACATGCTGAATAGGTTTGTAGCCTGGGAGCAATAAACTATACCGTACAGTGTAGATATGTAGTAGGCGATACTACCTAGATTTGTGTAAGTACACTCTATGATGTTTGCACGATGATGACATCACCTAAAGACACATTCTCAGAACTTATCCCTGTTAAGCAATGCACGGTTGTAATCTCAATGTAAAAAGTAACATTCTTAGCTATATTTTTTCATCATGGTATGTATTGGGAAGTCCATGTGGTTTGGTCATATTCCTCAGTCATTTTTATTTCAGAATCAATTATATTCTGAAATAATATAGTTGTTATTGTTATTCGGGAAAGTGGTTTTGTGGTCAGGTAAGTTTGGGAAATACCCAGTAAGCTTCATTGCTTCAAGATTTTTCAGGACTGGGAGCCGTGGCTCATGCCTTTAATCCTAGCACTTTGGGAAGCCAAGGAGGGTGGATCACTTGAGGTCAGGAGTTTGAGACTAGTCTGGCCAACATGGCGAAACTCTGTCTGTACTAAAAATACAAAAATTAGCTGGACATGGTGGCACGTGCCTGTAGTCCCAGCTACTCGGGAGGCTGAGGCAGGAGAATTGCTTGAACCTGGAAGGAAGAGGTTGCAGTGAGCCGAGATCACGCTACTGCAGTCCAGCCTCGATGACAGAGAGAGACTCTGTCTCAAAAAAACAAAACAAAAACAAAAACAAAAATTTTTCTGGAGTCTTTAATTTGTTCAGGTAAACAGTCAGCCCTACGTATCCCTGGGTTCTGCATCTGCTGATTCAACCGACTGCTGATAAAAAAATATTTGGGAAAAAAAACCCAAACCCCAACCAATTAAAAACAGATACAAAAATAAGAAAATATGAATTTTAAAAGACTATGTGGCATTTATATTATATTAGGTATTATAAGTAATCTAGAGATGATTTCAAGTATGCAGGAGGATGTGCATAGGTTTAATGCAAACATAATGCCATTTTATATAAGGGACTTGAGCATGGGCAAATTTTTGAACCTATTCCCCTGTGGATACTGCAGAACAACTGTATTGTTATTCTCTAAAAGAAAGCAATATAAGGTAGCAATTTTCCAACTTAATATGACCAAGGCACTCCTCTCAATTCCCGCAATTTTTTTTCTCTCCAATTTTTTTTCCTAACTGAAACTCCAGTTAATATTTTAAGGAACTAGGGTTCTCAAGTATAGGCTAATTTCCCATAGACATGGTGTTGCCTACATTGGCAAGTGCCACTTTTTCAATAAGTCCATAAGTAAAATCTGAAAGGGCTGTTCACCATTAATTAAAAGCATTCCTTAGAATCAGAAATATTGAAGATGCCTTAATATTGGAAAAAAATATCTTATTGTAATAATAAATGAAGATTATTTGGAAACAAATATACATTTTTAGTGCTGGACCTTCACTGTTTTTGCTTAAAGTCTATTTGTCTGGGCAGAATATAAAATCAATGACCATGTTACTAATGTGACATTTAAGCTGTCAATATCATGGAGCCACGCTTTAGCTTTAGACAGAGTCAGATTAGAAATGAGTCTAAGAGTTAAAGAGATCAAGCTGTGAATAGAAGAATTTTTTAAATGACATGCTTGGGAAATGAAAGTAATTACTTTTGAGCACTTTTACCATATATATATATATTTCTCAAACACAAAGCATAATTTTATTAAGATTGACAAGGCCAATCTATAATTAAAGCAGTTCAGAAAGACATTTTAACAGAGATTTACTTTTTCTTAAAGTGGAACACAATGGATACTGCTAAGTGGAGCCATCTAATAAAAAAGCATTCTGGCTGCCTGCCTTTGGTTCCAGAGAGCACAGTGGGGCTGGCTCCAGAATTCTAGATTCCTCTATTTATGCAGACATTTTCTTCCAGAGAGTCGATACCTTCCAGCTCAGTTTTCCTATCCTAATCAGAACCAAAACAGTTAGCATTCGTTTCACGCTTAACATTTACCAAATTTGCGTATGTGTCATCTTGTTTGTTATAACAAGATGGATCAGGAAAGTGTTAGTAGAGATAATTATGCCTGGTTGGTTAGGAGTTCAAGCCATGGAGTCAGACAGACCTTGGGTTTAAAGCCAGTTCTACCATTAACTCTGTAACTTTGGGCAGGTCACCTAATCACTCCAAGCCTCAGCTTCCTCTTCTATAAAATGGGAGTAATAATATAATCTAATTTATAAAATTTTTATAGGATTAAATGAGATAATCCAAAGTGCTTGGTGCATAGTAAATGCTCAATAAACACATAACTATTATTATTTTAAACTATACAAAAATTTGCTAAACAAATTGCAGAACTAATTCTATTTATCTGTTGCAACACTGAGAAAAAAATAAAATCTGATAAACATTTTTGGAACATGGCTGGTTGTAATGGCTCATGCCTGTAATCCCAGCACTTTGGGAGGCTGAGGCAGGAGGATTACTTAAGCCCAGGAGTTCAAGATCAGTCTGGGACACATAATGAGACCCTGTCTCTACAAAAATTAAAAAAACAAAAACAAAAACTTATCTGGACATGGTGGTACATGCCTGTAGTCCTGGCTACTTGAGAGACTGAAGCAGGAAGGTCACTTGAGCCCAGGAGTTTGAGGTTACAGTGAACTAAGATTGCACCACTGCACTCCAACCTGGGTGACAGTGAGACATCATCTCTTAACAATTGTTTTTTTCTTTTTTTGGAACATGATAGCAAATACGAAAAGGAAATGTTTGTGGAAATAGAAGACGATAATGAACAGAGGCAATAGTCTAATATTTATAAAAGTGGAAACATGGCAAACCATTAGAGCATTTCGAAGTTAAATTATAAATAAGTTAGTTGATAACTAACACCATACATTCTTTAATGAATTTAGAAGAAAATTAGATTCAAGAAGGGTGACTTGTTCAAGGTTGCAGAAACAGGAAGAGCTAGGATGTGAACTCTGATCTCCGTATTCCCAGTGAGGAAATCATACAGTGCTAAGCTGGGGACAGCTGCCTGCCTGATGAGTATGCTGCTGACCCTGCCTAACAAGGTCCTGGCGTGAGTTCTACCATGACATCAGGATAAAATTGGACAGATAAGAGTGCAAATCCAAATGGTGTCACTTTTTAGCTCTGTGAAATTGGGATAATAATTCAGAATCGTTGTAAAATTTAGGGAGATGATGCTTACAAAGTGACTGGGTAGATTGGTTACGGTTGAGAAGTCCTGTGGTGGGTAGAGGGCACCTCTTCTGCACTAATCTAGGCAGAACAGATTTGGAATGGCCCCAGTCCTCACCCCATAGGGTGGAGACTTAGACACAATGTATTTTATTTCCTTTACCCAGATATAAAGAAGGAAATAGAAAGGCTTTCTCATCCCCATTATTTTTTAACAACCTTGTTTATAAACTTTATCTACATAATCCAAAATAAAATATTAAAGCTCCTTAATAGGCTCTTAGAAGTACCATTTTGGCAAGCGCTTCTGAACGTGCTTACTGCATCTTGGGTTTGTAGTTACAGTAAGTCAATATGTACTTTTAGATATAATTTGAAGTTTACACTTTAATATTAGATACATAAAAGAACCTCAGAAAATGGCATATTCAAATAATGCTCCATCAACATTTGATATTAACTACCATCAATTGGGAGCAACATAAGCATTTAGGTGTTACAAAAATATCTTGAATTTTGTGAGCTGAGGAACATTGAGGGCAAGGAACAGAGCAGCAAGGGCAGAAGGGGACCGTGGAAAATGTCAGCTGAAGCCTGAGGAAGGAGTCAGGACAGGAAAAGACACTGAGGACTGTGGGTCGTTGTAATATAAGGTATGCATAACAGATCTTATGGTCTAAAGAATAGAATAGGTGCAAGCATCTGAACACACATATAAATATAAAAATAAAATTGAGTCGGTAATTTGATTTTTGCTGGCTCTTTGGCAATAACCATATTTCCCTGCCTCTTGCCTCTGCTGTCTTCCTCTGGTGTAAGTTAGGGGCATCTCATATACATCTCATCTCACATGCTCTTACAATGTAACCTTAACATGCCTCAACAGAGCTAGGATTTATGCTCCCTCTCATTGAGCCGAAAGAATGTAGCAGAAGTGACTCCAGTTGACTTCCAAAGCTAGGTCATAAAAGGCAATATGGCATCCACCTGGCTCTCTCTCAGGACAGCTGCCCTTGGAACCATGTTGTGAGGAAGCGCAGGCCACATGGCGAGGCTTCATGGGGATGTTCCCGTTGACAGCTCCAACTGGGCCCCCAGCCAGTCACCAGCACCAATCGCCTGATTGTGAATGAATGAGCCTTTAGAGGATTCCTGCCCCCTGCCTTTGATTCTTTCAGCCAATGTCTGAGACTTTAAGTAGAGTCAAGCCAGCCTTGCTATGCCCCATTTGAACCCCTGACCCATAGGAACGGTGGGAAATAATAAATGATTTTTGTTGTTTTAAAAGTCTCTACGTTTTGGGGTGATTTACTACACAACCACAGTAATCCAGAGCAAATTCTTTTCCCAGTTATTTCTGAGAATCCCTGGGGGCATCACAAATGCATCTCATAAATGACCTTCTCATGGTGTTCAGCTTTGTTTCCTGTGGGATGGACACTGCTCAAGAAGTCATGCAAAGTGCAATGCACGCAAGGGTGACGGGGATGATTAGAACTAGGGCAGGCTTGCTTGGGAAACTTCACATGTAGCTGGAGAATTTTGATTAGTTATTTGAAATAAGCTGGAGAGTAGCTGAAAGATCATTACCTGAAAGAGAAGTAACATATGACACTATTTGGAGGTTTAAGTGTGTGTACATAAGTATGCGTACTTATTGCATACATAGTCAGTTGCATGCTGGGTATGCAGTTGGGGGATTCAGCTCCAGGGGGAGGGTGGAGGAGTTCCATTTAGGGGTACAAACAGCAGGCAACATGACCCTTTCAAGTGGTGCCCATTTGGTCATAGACTCTCAGCCTTCATACCCACAGTCACCATCTTTTCAGGGACTCCAGAGAATGTGGTTTGGAATGCAGGAGGAGTCAGGAGATCTTGTATATACTTTGGCCACTGGGAAATGTCTGCTTCTGTACTGGACTGGTTCAAAGGAAGAACATTTAGAATTGTGTTTGGCTGCAAGTAACAGAAAACCTGGAGAAATGGTGGCTAAAACAAATAAGAACTTTTATTTTTTTCTCATGTAAAAGAAGTCCAGAGGGAGGCAGCAAGGAGCTGGTATATGGTTCTGTGATGTCATCTTGTTACCTCATGGTTACAATACATCAGCTCCCTTTCCAGACATCACATTTGAACTCTAGACAAGAGGAAGAAGGAAAGGCAAAATATAAAAAGGTACGTGCCAATTTTTTTTAAAAAAGTGTATTCTCACTGTGTCCACCATTGCCTTAAGGAGCTTTCCTAGAAGCTCTACCTAAACAATTCTATCTATACCATACTGGCTAGGATGAGTCATGTACCTTTCCCTAGTTCCAAGGCATCTGGGATATGTAGTTTAGTAGGTGGGCACATTCTGCCTAAACCAAACAGCGGATCTTCTGTTAAAAAAGAAGCCATGGGGCCGGGCGCGGTGGCTCAAGCCTGTAATCCCAGCACTTTGGGAGGCCGAGACGGGCGGATCACGAGGTCAGGAGATGGAGACCATCCTGGCTACCCCGGTGAAACCCCGTCTCTACTAAAAATACAAAAAACTAGCTGGGCGAGGTGGCGGCGCCTGTAGTCCCAGCTACTAGGGAGGCTGAGGCAGGAGAATGGCGGGAACCTGGGAGGCGGAGCTTGCAGTGAGCTGAGATCCGGCCACTACGCTCCAGCCTGGGCGACAGAGCCAGACTCCGTCTCAAAAAAAAAAAAAAAAAAAAAAAAAAAAAAAAAAAAAAAGCCATGGAGTTTGGACCATTCTGAGAGTGGTTCCTGATTTTAACAAGGGGGGCTGATTTTAGCGAGGCTACGTGTATGCTATTAATAGAAAAAACACAGGCTTTGGAATCAGAAAGAAAAATACCAATTACTGTTGTGTGATATTGGGTCAAAGACTCACTTCCTTTGTGCCTCATTTCCCCTGGTTTTAAAGATTACATTACATTAAATTTTTTCAAAAAGACACAAAATGACCAGCACAGCACTTGGACATAGGACACTTGCAAGACAATTAGTTCCTCTTTTTGCAAAGGATCTTAGCTAGGACATGCAGAGTCCAGACCAATTAGACTCTCCCAAGTCCCCTAGGCCCTTCTGCATAAGCAGGAAGTAAACTCCCTATCCCTGTTCTCAGCCAGAATGAAGGCCCCAAGGAATCTAAATCCCTTACTGCCAGGAGAGACAAATGGAACTCCTGCGGCAGGTTTGTGGACTTTGGGGGCACTGACCCTTCTGAAACCCTTCTCGTGAAGAAGTCTAGGAACTGCGTAGGAGTATTGGAGGTGCCTAATAAACAGCTCTGTACGAAGAGGTGATTAACTTAGATGGTTGGCATCTCTCCGTAGTCATAAGATGTGGGTTTTATGAAATACAGGGTAAGAGATTTCAATTGGTGACAGTCTTAAAGGCCTTGATGACTTAATATGAAAATGAAAGAAGTTGACATTATGATATGATTAGATGGGTGCTTAAGGGTGAGAAGAGAGATGGAGAGAGGAACAGAGACCATCACAGATGGTATTTCCTCAGGCTAGGCACATGAGGGCTCAGAGCTGTGGCTGTGGAATTATTTAGTTAAGGTAATGCTAATTCCTAGTACAGATAGACTCTCCAAAATCTCAGTGGATTTGTACAACAGAAGTTTAGTTCTCACTCTTGTAAAGTTCAAAAAAGGTCCAGATTGGGGCAGTTTTCCTCCAAGTGATTTGGAAACCCAAACACCTTTCATCTCCTGGGTCCTTCATCATCAATGACAGGCAATGACAGGGAAAGAACATGGATGATCCTGCATGGGTGGTTTTGTGGGCCAGTACTGGAAGTAATGCTCATTCATTATATTGACTAGAAATCAATCACATGGTTACATCTCTTTCTGCAAGAAAGGCTGGGAAATGCAATCCAGCTGTGTACCCAGGAAGGCTGGAGAAATGGGTTTTGTGAACATCTAGCTGGTGTCTACCATGGAGATGAGAAAAAAGTCCAAGTCAAAACTGTAGCCTTTGAATAACAAAACCTTAGGCCCCAAATAGGATTTTAAAGTCATTTAGTTCATCCTCTTTATTTTGAACTTAGTTCTATTTCAAATAAAGGCAACAGGCTTTGAACATACTGTGCTAGGGTTTGTGGGCAACCTAAAGAGGAGCTCCATCCTGCCTCATCCCTGTCTTCCCTCTGAGGAAGACAATGCCACGTGGGAGGGGGCAGAACAGGAGCCAGATATGTGTGATGAAATGTAAGGTGCAACAGAGGATTACTAAATGACAGGGGATCTTTCAGAGGTGTTTCACTTCAATGTTAGTGAAATATGTAAGTGTGAAGATGGTACTATAAAGCTGGTAACAATCAGTAAACATTAGCTTTAGCCAAGTGGTTCTTGAAGTATGATCCCTGGACCAGCCACATCAGGCTCATTTGGCAACTCGTTGGAATTGCAAATTCTCAGGCCCACCCCAGATCTACTGAATGAGAAACTCCAGGGCAGAGCCCAGCAATTTGTGTTTTAGTAAGCCCTCCGGGTGTTCTAATCTATGAAGTTTGCAAAACTCTGCCTCAGAGTACATCAGCTTTGCAGATATATATGTATTTTAGATATTCAGGCCTTTGAGACACCCTAAACTGTAAAGGTTTCCACTGTTCTTCCATGTTTATTCTAATGTTGTAAGATTATTTTATCATCAATATCACATAATATCTGAAACCTAAAGAAACTATATAAAGTTATATAGATTGTATTTTCAACAGTTATCCAAACTGTTATGTATCATTAGTTTAATATTCTTTGGAGTCATAAGGGCATTTTGATCTAAAGGTCAGTTAGTGCTTAATTGCCTTGTTGGTCATTAATGGTGTTGTACACTGGAGCTTTTATAAGTCATGGCTCATAGATTCCTCATGTACTCAATAGCAGTGATACAGGGGAAACAACCAACCATCCATCACCGTCCAATCACTGAAGTCAGAAGGGCCCATTTCTTCACTGGCTTCACTGCATATCGCACCCTGACCCCTATTTATTACCATAGCAGGTATCGGAGGGTGGTGACATGAGGGGCAATGAGGCTTCAGGAGCCGGTGCTAACAGTGATACAGGATTAGGGGAAGTGGCAGCTCTTCTGAGAGGCAAGAAGTTGCTGAGAAGTGTGATGACCTTGCTTCTAAATCTCAGTTCTGCCACCACTGACTCTATGAGACCCTTTTGATTTTCATTTCTGTGACATGAAAGACCTGGATTTGGTCTGTGGGTTTTAACTTCTTTGGAGCCATGGTCCCCTTCAGAATAATATGTACATGTGCATATATACCCCCAGTCCACCGCCCTGGAATAGATGGTCTCTATGAGCCATTCCAGCCCTGACCTCATTGAAAGTTCTCATGCTTCTAGGAAACACTATGGAAAGGAAAAGTTCATTACTTACATTCTGGAAATAAATGTTGCCATCATCCTTCATGAGCCTGTGGGTGCATAGGTCTCATGCTGTAAAAAACACCTTCAATCAGTTTAATCTAATTAATCTAGTTAATGAAGTCACTCTGATGTGTAACGCTGGTCTCAAGGTAGGGAAGTGGGCAATTCATTCCCAGTGTTCAGGTAGGAAAAAAGGCAAAGGGCTCACACTTTTTTTTACAAAGTAGAAAGAAAAGTTTTACATTTTCTTTAAGTTTTCATTTGTTATTTTCAACAGGGTTAGGAAGCAGCCAATCATAACTCAAGCTATTGGGTAGTAATTATCCTTCATCTGCTAATTTCTAGGCAGGAAAAATATGATTAAAATGAGTTTCCGCACAGCTGTTGATTAGACATAATGGCAGAGTCATCATCATAAAACTAATAATCAGAGCAGAGCTAACATTTGGAAAGTTATTGTTGAGTAACTGGAAGGCTCTAAAAGCCAAAAACAATGTCCAACTAACTAGAAAATTACCACCGCCCCCACATACTTTCCTGTCTACACTTCAATATCAATTAAACACAGCAAACTAAAACCAGTTAATTACATCAATTTTGAGGTCAACTTTCAACAACTCAAACCTCCATGATAAACAAACCACAATATTGAAAGCTTTTTTGAGAAATCAATAAACAAACAGCCATCATTCTAGGAAAAGCTGCAACACAGTTAACAACACATCAATAAATTATAAACAAACTTTGTACTTTGATTAGCTCAAACCCCCTGTTGCCTCCCCCTGCCCCGAATACGCATTCTCATTCCATTCAGACCAGTGTGCCTGTGGCCCACGGATGCTGCAGTTGGACAGCTATTGGAGGTCTCCGCTGAGCAGCTCTTTGCAATTGCAAAGCTCCCACTGGAAAACAGAGATTAATGAGCTCACAAATGGAACAGCCCATAATTTCAGATCTTGGTGATGATAACAAGGAGCTCTTTAGGATTCTCCTTGTTTGATAACAGAATCACTTTCTTTCTTTCATTTGTCATCCAGAAGTCTAAAGTCAGTGGCAGTAATGGAAAGTTGGGCTAATGTGGAGATATTCCAAACAGAACAAGAACAAATGGGATTCTTGGCTTGTCTCTCATTGTGATCCTGATTGAAGACCACTGGAAAGGTCTGTCAAGACTCTAACTGCAATCCATTGGAAGTCATTGGAGAGCCAAAGGTGAGTGAAAATGAAAGTATACTAGGGAGGTGTGGTAAGATGGCCAATGGTAAAGACAATTGCAACTTTAGGGCATTTATGTTTGGAGTATTACTATCTTTTGTTGTTTTCTCTCTACTTTTGCCTCCTCTTACTTTTTTTTTCTTTTTATGCATTTACATTTCTTAGAACTCTCTTTCATTGTCCTGGCTGGAAACACTGGATTCCTTCTATCAAATGAACTAAAATATTTTCCAGGATGTCAGGTCAATCTGGGCAAACTTTCTCAACATAGCCATCCCTACATTCCAATATCCCTCTTTTTCATTTTTCCTTTAAAAATAAATGTGCATTTTTTTCTCAAAAGTGACTGAGCTCTGTACTCCAGGCAACCGCTGTTTTTAGATCATCCAGATGCTTTGACACACGGTTTTATGTTTTAATAGAAGAAGGCTGAATATAGATTACAAAATCATCTGTCTCCTTTTCCATCATAAGGATGCGACAACTCAATCTCAATTCCTCAACAAACAGCAGTCTTCTCACGTGGGTAAAACTCCATAATGTTAAAGTCATTGCTTTGCAAAGACATTCTCATAAGATTCTATTTCCAGGAAAACTCAAAATTTCTAGTGCTATAAGTGTTGGTCACTTTGACAGAAAAGAGATGGTCAAATATTTGAAATTTTCGTCAAGAATTAAGGAATTATCTACCTTTTTTTCCCCCCTGGGATTACTTTGAGGAAAAGGAATGAAATGTAGAGGCTCTAACTGTGAGGAGTTGGAGGACAAAGACTCCACTGGCAGAAGCATGAACTAAAGGGAAAAGATGATGAGAATTATGGCAGGGCACTGAATTCGCAGGGAAGGAGTTCTCTTGAATGATATTGGTCAGTGTTTGTCCTCAACTCTGCACACAAAGCTGTAGGCCTTGTTGCCTACTTTCTGGGTTACGATTGAAGCCAACAACTATAGTTCCCCAGGACCAGAATGGGCCCCTCCTACTCATGGTTCTAGGAGGATGATGCACAATTCCTACTCACGCCCTCTTTGGAGAGGGCTCAGCTTCCCTGCTTGGGATGAGATTCCTGGCAGTGTGCCAGGAGATATTCCTGGAGAATTTCACGAGGTCTAAACTAGGGAAAAATTTCACTTCCCATCCCCTTGTAGTTTCTTCTCAACCCCCTATGTTCTCATTCTCATATTTTAGGACATGTCTATTAATGGCATGATATAGAATGGATTGAGGTAGATTAAGAAAAAGTTGCAATAATATTGAGATGTTAAGATTAGTGTTTCTGCTATAAGTCCTGTAGAATCACTGGAAGTTTTGAAGTGCCAAAGGTTGTCCAGAGACCCCAGAACCACTTACTAAATCTTTGCTTTTCTTATCTTTATATTTCAGGATCTGGGTGGTCTCATTTTGACTTCACTGAATTTCTCAAATTTTACCTGCTGTAGCCCAAATTAGACTCTGCTTCTCCTTCTCTTGCCATCACCAGGAAAAGGGTGGGAATGGGTGATGCTGAAGTTGAGGTGTATTAGTCCATTCTCACATTGATATAAAGAACTACCTGCAAGGTGGGCTGATCACTTGAGGTCAGGAGTTTGAGACCAGCCTGGCCAACATGGCGAAACCCCATCTCTACTGAAAATACAAAAAAAAAAAAAAAAGTAGCTGGACATGGTGGTGGGCACCTGTAGTCTCAGCTACTTGGAAGATTGGGACATTAGAATTGCGTGAACTGGGGGGTGGGCAGAGGTTGCAGTAAGCCAAGATCATGCTACCGCACTCCAGCCTAAGCAACAGAGCAAGACTCCATCTCAAAAAATAAAAAAAAATTTTTTTTAAAAAAAAGAAAGAAAAAAAGGACTACCTGAGACTGGGTAATTTATAAAGAAAAAAGATTTAATTGACTCACAGTTTCACAGGCTATACAGGAAGCATGGCTGGGGAGGCCTCAGAAAACTTATAATCATGGCAGAAGGCAAAGAGGAAGGAGGCACATCTTATGTGGCAGGAGCAGGAGGAAGAGAGCAAAGGGGGAAGTGCTGCACACTTTTAAGCAAGCAGATCTTGTGAGAACTCACTCATTTTCATGAGAACAGCAAGGGGGAAGTCCTCCCCGGATATGGTTTGGCTGTGTCCCCACCCAAATCTCATCTTGAATTATAGCTCTCATAATTCCCATGTGTTATAGGAGGGGCCTGGTGGGAGATAATTGAATCATAGGGCGATTTCCCCTATGCTGCTCTTGTGGTAGTGAATAACTCTCACAAGATCTGATGATTTTATAAGGGGAAACTCCTTTCTCTTGGCTCTCATTCTCTCTCTGGCCTGCTGCCATGGAAGATATTCCTTTCACCTTCCACCACGATTGTGAGGCCTCCCCAGACACATGGAATTGTGAATCCATTAAACCACTTTTTCTTTATAATTTACCCAGTCTTGGGTATGTCTTTATCAACAGTGTGAAAATGGACTAATACAGCCCCCATGATTCAATCACATCCTAGCAGGACCCTCTTCCAACAGTGAGGATTACAATTTGACACGAGATTTGGGTGGGACACAAAGTCGAACCATATCATTAGCAGAGAAATTGCAGGAACTTACTTCGATCGACTGTGAGAAGATGACTCCACACTATTCTCTGCATGAGTTGGCATCACACAATTAAGACAGTCTGATAGACTGATCAGATCTTATAACCTAGACCAAGGAGGCCATTATATCATTCATCACAAGTCTACAGGCAGGCCCTGGTCAAGGCTGGCCTAGGGAGGAGAAAAAGAAAAGAGGAAGCAAGTCATGATGGGTCAATACCACCTTCTCTTTCTCAGCCTTCCACACCCTAGCGTCTGCTGTTATTCTCAGCTGATGATCTCACTCTCCAGGTTTTTAGGAAAACAGAAGCCAGACGTACAAGTCTACGGAGGTAGGGCCTCTCTTCTCTATAGTTTGAGTCTCTCCTCCCACCAAAGGCCAACCCTCCACTTCACCTTCTCAAGGATCTTTTCCCTTTGTTTCTCCTCTCACTTCAAAATCTTCAGCATTTCTCCCCCACTTTTTTTTTTTTTTTTTTCAGACAGAGTCTCACTCTGTGCCCTAGGCTGGAGTGCAATGGTGATATCTCAGCTCACTGCAACCTCCACCTCCTGGGTTCAAGTGATTCTCCTGCCTCAGCCTCCCGAGTAGCTGGGACTACAGGTGCGTGCCACCACACCCGGCTTATTTTTATGCTTTTAGTAGAGACCGGGTTTCAGTATGTTGGCCATGCTGGTATCAAACTCCTGACCTCATGATGTGCCCACCTCAGCCCCCAAAAGAGCTGGGATTACAGGTGTGAGCCCCCACACCCAGCCAGCATCTCCCACTTTACTCAATTACTGTCATCACTAGATAGACATGTCCTTAAAAACACAGAATAATCCCCCCTCAACCCATATGTTTCTCCTGATGCTTTCCCATTTCTCTTTTTTCAAATGCCAGCATCAGGATATGGGTAGGAATGGCAGTAGGGTGATCTAGAGAAGGTAAGTAGGGAAGAAAATGTAACTCTATTATGAGAACAGGTGAGACTTCTCCCTGCACAGGAAGGGGTAGTGGTGATGGGTACTTGTAGGTAAGTGTGAGCAGAGTGTGAAGATGAGTGTTCATTCTAACAAGCATTTAGTGTGCACCTACTCTCTGACAGATACTCTGCCAAGTGCAGGGAACATAAGGATGGCTAGCATTTTGTCTCTTCCCTGTGAGTGCAGAAGTGTGAGCCTAGAAAAGAGAGGAGGAGAGGAAGAAGGAAGAGAGAAGAAGGAAAGAAGTCAAGGCAGCAAGAGAAGCTAACTGTCCCCATCGCCAATCTCACCTCCATCCCAGTGACACAGATTCCTGGGGCTTGCTAAAAATGATGGCTAGGATCATGGCCTCTAATATAACATCTTCTTTAGAAAGCCCTGAATGGCTTGAACTTAGGAGGTCGAGGCTGCAGTGAGCTGTGATTGTGCCACTGCACTCCAGCCTGGGCAACAGAGCAAAACCCTGTCTCAAAAATAAAAATAAAATAGAAAGCCCCTGAGATTTATTGAGCCCTTGTTCTGCACAACTCTGCTTTCAGCTTCCTATCCTTGTATTCTTGAGCACACTAGGCCTTTTACCCAGCCCAGGAGCAGTAGCAGTAGGGCTGAGATCAAGATGGTAGTCAAGTATTAGTACAATTTTCCAAGAGCCATAACCTTAACCTAGTAGCTAGGATCCAGATGTTTCTCTCAATGCACAGGTCTTTTGGGAAGCCTCCTGTAGACTCAAACACGAAACTCTTCTGGTTTAAGTGTCAATATGCTTTAGTTTTTTGTTGTTTGTTTGTTTTTTGAGACAGAGCCTCACTGTGTCACCCAGGCTGAAGTGCAGTGGTGTGATCTCGGCTCACTGCAACCTCCACCTCCCGGGTTCAAGCGATTCTCCTGTTTCAGCCTCCTGAGTAGCTGGGACTACAGGCACACGCCACCATACCTGGCTAATTTTTGTATTTTTAGTAGAGACAGGGTTTCACCATATTTGTCAGGCTGGTCTCAAACTCCTGATCTCAGGTGATCTGCCTGCCTTGGCCTCCCAAAGTGCTGGGATTACAGGCATGAGCCATCATGCCTGACCAATATGCTTTGGTTACAATGGTCACTTAAAAACTTAGAAAATTGTTTCTCACTCTGTGTTCATGCTGTAAGATTGAGGTGACTTTGAGAAGGCAAAGCATTTCCTCTTAACACCTTTCATGTTCTGTATCATTTAAAGATAGTGCTGGGCTGCATGCAAGAGGAAGTGGCACTGGCAGTGGCTGAAATAAGTAGGGAGGTTATTTATCTCATGCATCAAAGAATTCCAAGGTAGGCCATAGGGCGGATACTGCAGGTCGTGGTGACCCCAAAGATCCAGGTCCCTTCTCTCTTCCTGTTCTACCACCTTCAGATAAGTGCTTGGCACTTTTCTGCTTGCTTGTAATACAGCAGCTGAAGATCCAGGCAGGGCATCTATATTACAGACAGGAAGGAAAAAAGGGGGCACAGGGCAAGAGGCTAAAGTGCCCACCAGCCAAGTCAGTCTCCTCTAAAAAGCTTTCCTGGGATCTCTACCCAGTGGATTCCACTTATATCTCACTGGTCAGAACTGGGGCACATAAGCCTCTTACTGTAAGGGAATCTGCAGAGGTATTTTAGTTTTCTAGCCTTTTTATGTGATGAAGACAAGGGAAAATTGAGCACTGGATGGCTTTTGGGTAGCTCACAGTGTGTGCCACACACCCCATGGAGCTTTCTCCCCAAGCAGGAGTTTTCAGCCTGAATGTCCATTAGTATCTCTGTGGGCTTTTAAAATTAAAGCCCGGGAGTCCTCAGACCAATGAAATTAGAATCTGCAGGTGGAATATAATGTCAGTAATTTTATTTTTTTAGAGACAGAGTCTTACTCTATTGCTCAGAGTGGAGGGCAGTGGTGTAATCATAGCTCACTGTAATGCTGGCCTCCTGGCTCAAGTGGTGCTCCTGCCTCAGCCTTACAAGTACCTGGAACTACAAATGCAGCCTTACAAGTACCTGGAACTACAAGTGCATGCCACCATGCCTGGCTAATTTTAAAGTTTTCTGTAGAGATGGAGGACTTGCTATATTGCCTAGGCTGGTCTTGAACTCCTGGTCTCACACAATCCTCCTGCCTCAGCCTCCCAAAGTGCTGGGATTACAGGCGTAAGTCACTGTGCCTGGGCTACATCAGTAAAGTTTTAAAATCCTCAGGTGATTCCAACGTGCAGCCAAGATCTGAAGCCATTATTCTGCAGGCTGCCCTGAGTGTTAATTTTAATGATTCTCATTAGAAACAAGTGATAGACTATAAAATGTTAGCGGTTGGGCAGGACCTTCATCATCATAGAACAAGATTTGCTCAAGGTTAAATTTGTAGTCAATGAAGAGTTTGGGGTGGCATAGCCCAATCCTCCACCCCACCCCTGCAAATAATAATAGCCCCTGCTCAAGTTTCCGATTATATCCAGTCAAATGCAATGTGAAATATGTGGCTGTTTGGAAGAATTAAACCTTGATCCAATTAGTACTGAAGGTTGAGGAGAGCAGGTAGCCTTGGACTGTAGCTGTCTCTCCTACACTCCAGTAATGATGCTCAGCTTGAAATCCAATTTGGGATGAGTGTGTAATTTAAATGTTTATTTAATTCAGAGCCACTTCTCTGTAAATAGGATACTCAGGGGCTTGAATTACCAAAGCTCTCTCTACCCAAGGCTCCCTTACTAATCTGCTCCTGACATTATTCACTGTGTGTGCAGCTGCCAAAAAGCCCAATGCTAAATGCCCTCATTCAGCTGGAGATTTTGTCTTCTGAAGTCAAACAGCTGGTCTGTCGAAGTCCCTGGTGGTGTTGATTAACATGGGGTTTTCCAGATTTTTGCATTGATGACAGCCTACAGATTATCCATCCAAACTAAAGCTTGGGGAGGTGGAGTGACTTGCCGAAGGTCACCGAGACTATTTGTTGCAGCACCAGGATAATAACATCAGCCTTTAGGTTAACTCGACTGGAGGTTGTGTGTGTGTGTGTGTCTGTGATGTGGTTAGGCTTTGTGTTCCTACCCAAATCTCATCTTGAATTGTATTCCCCATAATCCCCACAATCCCTATAATCACCAAGTGTCAAGGGAGAGAACAGGTGGAGGTGATTGAATCATGGGGCAATTTCCCCCATGCTATTCTCATGATAGTGAGTGAATTCTCATGAGATATGATACTTTTATAAGGGGCTCTTCCCCTTTGCTCAGTTCTTCTCCTTCCTGCCGCCTTGCAAAGGTGCCTTGCTTCCCCTTTGCCTTCTGCCACAATTGTAAGTTTCCTGAGGCCTCCCAGCCATATGGAACTGTGAGTCAATTAAACCTCTTTCCTTTTATAAATTACCCAGTCTTGGGTAGTTCTTTATAGCAGCATGAAAATGGCCTAATACGGGGTGTGTGTGTGTGTGTGTGTGTGTGTGTGTGTGTGTGTGTTTTGTGTTTTTTTAGAAAGGGTCTTGCTCTGTTGCCTATGCTGGTGTGCAGTGGCACAATAATAGTTCATGGCAACCTCAAACTCCTGGGCTCAAGCCATCCTTGTGCCTCAGCCTCTGGATTGGTGAGGACTATAGGCATGTACCACCATGCCTGGCTAATTTTTAAATTTTAGTGGAGACAAAGTTTTGCTGTGTTGCCCAGGCTGGACTTGAATTTCTGGATTGAAGCCATCCTCCTGCCCCAGCCTCCTGAAGTGCTGGAATTACAGATATGAGCCACTGTGCCCAGCCTTGATGGGATGTTTTTACAAAGCAGAAACATAACAACTTTGACTAAAGATACACTGGTCCGTAGTTATTGCCCTCTGAATTTTCAGCATAAACCTTTAAATAATTCAGAACCCCAAACACGCCCATCTTGCAGGAATAACTCAGCTAGCAGAGGGAAAAGCAAATAATTCTATGCTTTTCCTGAATTGGCTGCCTGCCTGCACTGTTCAATTACACCAAAAACCCCTGTCAGCACCTAGCACATGCCTGGCCCACATGGGTTCATTTTAGACGGTTGTTGGTCTGAATTGATGCCTGCACGGGCTTTGCTTTGCCACCCATTATTTAGAACGCCTCTGCAGGACCACATTATTACCAGCTATTACATTTAGAGCAAAGCAACAAGAAATCAACTATCTTTGGGATTTATGTGAAAAAGACTCATGGTAGCTGGAAGTCATACATAGACTGATGAATGTTTTACGGTAATGTGCTCTCAAAGTTCAATTTCTTAAGTTCTCTAGGTGACGCAAAATGATTGATTTTGAAAATGAATGCTGAAGAAATAAATTGATTCCTTTGAAGTAAGCGGACCATTAATTCTTGACCTTAAAATCTCTAAAATGTTTTAAAAGGAGTTGACTTAGCAGTTACCGCATTTTATAGAATTAACTCTTTTTCTCTTCTTTTGTTATATTATCTTGCTGGGGCCCATCCACAAGCTTCATAGCTCCTAGAAAAATAGGATAGAGCCTGCTATTAGCCATATGTTTCTTAATGCCTTACTTTAAACACACATGTAGTCAATGCTTGAAGGTATAGTGGGGGGCATTAAACCCATGGAAAAGCTCAAAGCCACATTCTAGGCTACTTTAGGAAATGGCTGGTTATTTTGGCTGTGGCTCTAATTTGATCTCATTACTGAGGCTGACTGTCTTACAGCAATCCCTGGGGCAGTGTGATTTCGCCCACCAGGGCACAAGCTCCTCATTTGGTTGTGTCTATCCAGAGTGAGAGGGAGGCTCCACTTTACTCTGTGTGGAAACTTCCCCCAAGCCGCCACGGTGGAAGCTCTGGTGAACGGGCTTAAACTTCATTCATTTGTTTATTTCTTCATTCACTTATACCTTTATTTAGTCAATATTTAGTGGTTATCTACTATATGTTAAAAGGCCTGCCCCTAACATTTGGAGAGCAATTGGAGGCCCACATACTATATGCCTAAATTTTAAGTTATAAATCAAACTAATGAACTGTTCCATCATATACTGTCATAAAGACCTGGAAGGCCAGGTTCAAATGCACAATCCTAGAGCTCCCTGGAGTTCTGCATTGAAACTCGATGGTGTGTGGAGAGTTCCCCCATCCCCTGCCCTCGGCCTCCATGTGGGAACTGCTCTCCCTTTTCTTCCCTCCCCCTACTCTCCCTGTCTGCCCAGCATTCTGAGGAGCCCCACTTGCATGTACTGCTCCATGGCCACATTTCGGGCCTTGGGGCCTCACAATGGTGTGTGATCTGCCCTAGGGAAGATAGGAGGCCCACAAATCCTCCCTGGAAGTGGGTTTAGGGCCATGTGGTCAGGGACTTACTGGTTCCTGGGTACCCATAATGCCATCTAGAAGAGGAGACAATGGGTTCTGGGTGGGTACTTCCTTTGGCCCTGTAGACCCCTTATCCCATGGGGAGGGCACAGCTGCAAGGGCCCAGAGCAGACCCTGTGGACATTGGTTCAGGCCCCAGGGCAGGGGCTTCGCTGCCCGCCGTCTGAGGATGGTGCTGTTTGCCAAGTGCTGCAAGGTGACAGTGAGCAAGACTCCTGATACTCTAACCTCACTGAGAGAGACAAAAATAAATGGATAGGCAGGCGAGGTGGCTCAGGCCTGTAATCCCAGCACTTTGGGAGGCCAAGGCAGGCAGATTGCTTGAGCTCAGGAGTTTGAGACGAGGCTGGGCAACACGGTGAAACCCCGTCTCTACAAAAAAATCCAAAAAAATTAACCCGACATGGTGGTACGTGCCTGTAGTCCCAGCTGCTCTGGAGACTGAGTTGAGAGGATTTCTTGAGCCCAGGAGGTCAAGATTGCACCACTGCACTCCAGTCTGGATGATAGAGTGAGACTCTGTCTCAAAAAAGAAAGAAAAAAAAAGAATAAAGATGAGTAGGATAAGGGTTTGGAGGCACTCGACCAGGTGATGAGATACAGAGTGATGGATGAATGCTACTTTAGAGTGACTAGGGAAAAGCCTCTTGGAGGTGACGATGTCTTCGCTGAGACCTAACTATACGGAGGCACTGTCCAAGCACAGGGAGCCCAGGGGCTGCAATGGCCCAGAGGCAGATTTGAGGAACCGGGTGGTAGGGAGCCCCTGGTACTGGGTTGGGGCTTGGGGGCAGTGAAAAATAGGCTGTGTTTGTAGTGGCCAGTAGGAGCTAAGTGATACAGGGCCTAGAGGAAAGAGAAATGGCCTGAAACTTCCCAACTGGCTGTCTCTGAGCAAAGGACATCCCTTGGCCTTAGCAGCCTCACCTGTAAAATTGAGATGCTTCAAAACTATCTTGCCCCCTCAGAGGGCTGCAGAGGACCAGATGAGATGCTGCTGCTTCTGATATTGGACATGGGGTAACTAAGCAGTGATATGCAGCAATGAGCTACCGTGGACTGTGCCAGGGACTGCTGCTGGGAATGGCTCCGGAGTATCTTGTTGCAGCTCTAAAGGACGATTCTTTCTAGGGCATACTCACTCCCCATCCCCCACTCTCAGATGGGCTTTGAGGCCCTTCTCATGGCCTCTGTCTGTCCAGGGAGACAGATCTCCGCCGATAGAGCAGAAAATGTCCGGGAGGCTGTGGAGCCAACACAGTCTGGACAAAGCAGCTCCTCTGCAACCCTGTCTCCCCTGTCAATAAGGAAAGCCCAACCTATCCCAGACTGTGCCCTGGCCAAGAGCTGGAGCAATGACTAAGAGTCAGTCCCAGGGGCTCCAAATCAAGACATCAATGGCCCACTTGGCACAGAAGCAACGTTAGCTCATCAAACACCAACTTGCCGGCACCAGCAGTGGGACTTTTCACACAACCACTCCCAGTTAAGACTGCTGCTTAGTGAGAGGAACCAGAGGCCACGTCGCATGGTGTTTCTTTTTTAAGTCAGTGTCTACACTGTGCCTTCTGAGTTATCTGTTATCCTCAGTATAGATTGTAAGCTCAAACATTCCCAAAAGATCTTTTTGACATCTCTACTAGGTTCCAAGTTAAGGAATCTCTTCAGAGATTGTGTAACAGTAATGACTTCCACAATGGCGGTAGCTACCAGCTGTTACCCACTTTCTATTTGCCAGGGCCCACACTGAGCACTTGAATCTCACAACTACCCTATGAAGGCAGCACCATTATTATCTCATTTTACAGATGAGGAAAACAAATATGAAAGGGATTGAGTAGCTTCCTTAGGGTCATACATTGGAGATTTGAACCTAGGCTTGTTTGACTCCAAAGTGACACTCTATTTTTTTTTTTTTTCAACTTTTATTTTAGGTTCAAGGGTACATATGCAGGTTTGTTACATAGGTAAACTCATGTCACAGGGGTTTGTTGTACAAATTATTTCTTCACCCAGGTACCAAGCCTAATAGTATCAATAGTTATTTTTTCTGATCCTCTCTCTCTTCCCCGCCTCCATCCTCAAGTAGGCCCCAGTGTCTGTTGTTCCCCTCTATATGTCCATGTGTTTTAGCTCCCATTTCTAAGTGACAGCATGTGATATTTGGTCTTTCTTCCTGAGCTAGTTTGCTAAGGATAATGGCATCCCGCTCCATCCATGTTCCTGTGCTTAGTGAGAGGAACCAGAGGCCACGTTTAGATGGTTTAGATGAAGCATATATGATTACATTATTTTTTATGGCTGTGTAGTATTCCATGTTGTATATGTACCACATTTTCTTTATCCCGTCTGCCATTGATAGCCATTTAGGTTAATTCTGTGTCTTTGCTATTGTGAATAGTGCTGCCATGAACATTCGTGTGCATGTGTCTTTACGGCAGAAGAATTTATATTCCTTTGGGTATATAGCCAGTAATGGGATTACTAGGTGAAATGGTAGTTCTATTTTTAGCTCAAAGTGACACTCTTAATCACAGTGCTGTAACATCATCATCATCAGCAGCAGCATCCTAATACATTTTTGGCAGAATTTTGCATACATTAAATCATTTAATCCTCATAACCCTAAAGATAGTTATTATTATCATTATCCCATTTTACAGATGAGGAAATGGGTACAGAGATTTTTAAATAACTGAAGTCTCATTGCTCATAGGTAGTTAGTTTTGTGAATAAACACCTATCACCGAGAGGGGTCAGCTGAGGCTTAGTGAGATGAAGCATCTTATCTAAGATCACATGACCAGTCAGTGGCAAGGGAGGGACTGAACCTGAAGTTTGCCTGACTCTCAATGCAAGCCTTTTAGAAATCTGCACTGAGTCTCCAACATGAGGACTCCCTGCCCCATATTTCAGTGCCTGGAGCAGAAAAACCTGGGTGGGGGTGCAAGAATTATTTTCACAGGGGTCCTTCCTGCGTGCATGTCCCATATGTGACTCAAGCACTTTGGGAAACTGAAGGTTCAAGGATCGTTGTCCGAGTCCTCCTGTGGTGGATGTTTTGACAAGTATCACTGAAGGACAGCTGATGAAAGAAGAAAGGAAAGCACAGGAGCTGAATAATCCAGAAACTGGATAATTAAAATTGACTCTATTTGAGAACTACCTGGAAAGGCCTCTTGCTGGCTACAACATCAGAATTCAGAGTTGAACCCAAAAGTTAAATGGCTACTTTCAACACAATTACAGTGATTGGGCAAACCCATCTTTCTTTAAAAAAAAAAAAAGTTTTTCCAAAGAGAAGGGACAAATCTACCATTCCTTTCCCAGCAAATTTGAACAATTTAGATGGTACAATGGAAGAATTTAGCCTGTTGATGATAATAATGATGATGATGCTAATGTTTCACTTGAACTTAAAGTAAGAGTCATGATGAAAGGCACGGGGTTAAATGAAGAGCATTTGCTTACTTCCTTAATGCCGTAGGTTTAGATGAAGCATATATGATATGTCAAGTCCTTGAGTTACGCAGTAAAAGCCCAGAACTTGTGTGAATGTGGTTTATTTTCCAGTGGGGAAGCAGAGACATCAACCAAGCATCACAAGTAACTTGCCGAATATCAAGTAGGTGCAAAGATAGTCTTTTTGACAAATGGTCTGGAACAACTGAATATCCACATGCAAAAAAATGAATCTAGACACAGATCTTCACAAAAATTGACTGAAAATGTATCATAGATCTAAATGTAAAATGTAAAACTTTCAAACTGGAAGATAACATAGAAGAAAACCTAGATGATCTTGGGTTTGGTGATGACTTAGATACAAGAGGTGATTAGAAGTAAGCAAGGGCTGTGAGAAGCAGGGTAAAATATTTGAATTTGGACCTAAAAGTAAAATCAGAAGTGCAGAGCTGTGTTATCAGCAGGATCAATCACGTGCAAAGGCAAAGCAGGTGAGGTTTTGGGTGATTGGGTTCCCTCCTTTACTCTTTCTTCAACTCCCCCTGCTCCCAATGTCTGACATTCCACCATTAATGGCAATCACTTTATTCCTCCCACAATTCCCTGCGGATGTGCGGAAAATAGTCTGGTACTCCCGGGGAGGGCTGCCAATACTGAAGAGATTACAGACTAGGGGATTTGAGAGCAGGCCCTATGGTGCATGTAGAAAGCAGGGTGGCACTGGGTGTCTAAGGATGGGTCTGGAAGGGAAGCTGGAACAGCAGTGGGGGAGGCAGGGCTCTGGGTCTGTTGTATTCCCTCGGGTGGCTCTTGACTGACAGCTGCACTAATTGTAGATTACACTGCTGATACATTACCCATATGGCTGAATTGATAATGTTTTGACAGCAAAATGTTTTATGACTAAAGACTCCCAAGGTGAAGGAAACCAATTATGAAACATGATGGAGAATCTCATAGAAGCACACACAACTACTCTATTTGCGGGCACGAATGTGTGCTTGGGTCATGTGCTTGGCCCTGCTTCCAGCACTTTGTAAAACCCCCCACCAGTCCCCATCTCATCCTGGCTCTGACCTGCCTCTTTCTGGGGGTCTCTTGGCCAAGTTTCTCTTCCTGCCTGCCCCTCAAAACCCCCTGCTCCATTCTAAAACCACTGACAATCCTGTCCAAAGGACTTTATTTGCAATAAACCCATTTTTACCCCAAATGCATACATTCCTGTGTGTTTAAAAGCTAATAGTGGCACTAAAGTGTCAATTGTTCATTCACTCATTGGTTCTAATAAATGGCATTCATCAAATGCCCATGATATCCACTAAAGCTAAACATGCCCATATCCTATGACCCATCAATTTCACTCCTAGTTTTATACCCAAGAGAACTGAGTGCATGTGTTTACAGAAGCACACGTATGTGAAGGCAGACAGCAGCCTTATTCATAATTGCCAAAAATTGAAAACAAACCCAAATGACTGTCGAGATGAATGGATACACAAATTTTAATATATCCATATAAAGTGGAATACCCCTCAGCAATTAAAAGGAACAAACCATGGGTCCATGCAACAACATGGATGAATCTCAAAGACATTATGTTGAGCAAAATAAGCCAGATAGTAAAGTCTACATACAATATAAATCCATGTCTAAGATGTTCAAAAGCAGGTGAAACAAATCTATGGTGTTAAAAGTCAGAATGCTGGTTGCCTCTGAGGGAGGGGGCTATTGACTGGGAAGGGCATGAGCAAGCTGGGTTATTGAGTCTGGAGAAGCCGTTTGGAGTGACGTAATTTTTCTAACTCTTGACCTGGCTGATTTGTTTACATGGGTGTACCCATATGTAAAAATTCATCAAGCTGTACACTATGATCTGTACACTTTATGCTAGGTAAGCTATACCTCAGTTTTAAAAAGTGTTCACCACCAGGGCACTGTGCATCCAGGCTGAGTCCAGCTGTTCCAGGCCACCACTGTCGAGAAGAGTCAATGGCCCAGATGAGCGTCTGGGCAGCCCTCCCTCAGGTCCCTAAGGAAAATGAACAGTCGTTGGGCAAGAGCACTAACTGCGGCTCAGGGTACTCCAGGGAAAGAGAAAAGACTGTTAAGGCAGAAAGGAGGTGTATCTGGTGGTCACTGCTGAGGGCTGCAAGGAAGGCTGATCCAGTGTGGACCACAACAAGGTCTCAGAGAGGCAGGAAAGAACCTCCCTCATCAGTGCCAGTGGCTTAGAAGCTGGAAGAACTGCACAGCTGTGGCCAGGCCAGGAGGCAGTGATCTAGGGAATGGAGACCCGGGGGGGTCTTCTTACCAGGAAGTGAACATGTGGAGGAGCAAAAAGAAAGATACACTGTGGATAAAGCAGCTCCTTTCTATTTTTGAATGTGTACAGATATTATTTCATTGAAGTCTCACAACTCTGTCACATAGCCTGTATTAGCCCCACTTTACAAACAGAAAACGCAAAACTGAGTTCATAAGATACCTTGAAGGCCTGCAGCCAGTCAGTGCCGCATTCAAACCCAGGGCTTGGGTCCCAGAACCTGCACCCCAGCTACCACACTGTCTGCCAGATGACGAGTGTGAGGACAGCTTATTCAACCCATGGCGTCACACATAAACTGCCTGTTTTTCCAATGTCTGTCCCCATCTATGCTCTGCTCCTGAATCAAAGGCTTCCTTAATGTCACCTCCATCCGACTCCATAACTGCATAATTTCCGTTATTAAAATGGGATAATCCAGTTATTAAAACTCAGCCTCATTTGCTTTAAAACTCCAACTTCGTATACTTTTTAAAGTGTCATTTTGATTTTAATTGGCATATAATTGTACATTTCAGTGATGTTTCGATACATATATACTTTGTATAATAATCAAATCAGAGAAATTAGCATATTCATCACCTCAGACATTTGTGATTCACATCTTTCTTCCTTTCCCAAGCTCAGGCTCACCTGCGGTTCTAGAGATCTGGAGCTGGGAGGTGATGTGGTCCGCTCCCTTTGCTGTTCCCCACCTATTCCCCATACTTCTGTAGAGGAGGGAAGCTGTCTCTTTAAGCAAGAGCCTGCATTGGTTGAGGTTTGGTTTCTGATGGCTGTTACCACTGATCCATTTCCCTTGTTGGAGCCCCTCACTCTCATGGTGCATTTGTGGCTTTCGTGGTACCTGTGAGACACATCTGACCTTCACCTGGGGCCTCTTCCTATGCTCCTCAATCTAGTAACCCTTCAGCCCCAGTCTCCTCTTCCTTCCCTAGACTCCAATGCTGGGGCTCATGGCTTGGATCAGATCTGTCTTTTATATCTCTGAGGCCTGGGAACTTGAGGGATATTGTCTTAGTTCTGGTTGCTATAACAAACTGCCATAGGCTGGGTGGCTTACACAACAAGCATTTATTTCTCACAGTTCTGGAGCCTGGGAAGTCCAAGATCAAGGTCCTGGCAGACCACATGTCTGGTGGAGGCCTTCTTTCTGGTTTGGAGGTGGTCATCTTCTTACTTTGTCCTCACACGGCAGAGAGCAGAGAGAGAGAGAGAGGAAGCTTTCAATTCTATTTGTAAGCGTCCTGATCTCATTCGTGAGGACTCTACCTTCATGACCTGATTACCTCCTAACGGTCCCACTTCCTAACACCCTCACACTGGGGGTTAGGATTTCAGCATAGGAAACAAAGGGGTCGGGGGACGGGACACACACATTCAGTCCATAGCAGGTATCCTTGCCCCTCTCTCCCAACACCATCCACCACGCTACCTCTCCCCGGTACACTTTGCCTGATTTGCAAGCACTTGGACAGGCAGGGAGTCCAGTGGCCAATCAAACAACTGGGAAGAAGATGTCAGTCTTCCCTTCTGGAAAAAAATCTGAACTGTATGAGCAAGCCTTCTTGGGACATCCTTCCTCAACTTCAATTTTTAACAAAGGAGTCCCTAAGGAACTGTAACAAAAGAGCACCAATTCCCTTTCCCTCCCAGAGTGGGGAGAAAAAATGACTGATCTTCATGAACACTACCTTCTTATCAGAGGCAACCTCCTCCTCCTCACTCACTTTTTTGTTTTTGTTTTTGTTTTTGCGACAGAGTTTTGCTCTCTTGCCCAGGCTGGAGTGCAGTGGCACGATCTTGGCTCACTGCAACCTCTGCCTCCCGGGTTCAAGTGATTCTCCTGCCTCAGCCTCCTGAGTAGCTGGGACTACAGGTGGCTGCCACCATGCCCCGCTAATTTTTGTATTTTTAGTAGAGACGGGTTTTGCTATGTTGGCCAAGCTGGTTTCGCACTACTGACCTCAAGTGATCGGCCTGCCTCAGCCTCCTGAAGTGCTGGGATTACAGGCATGAGCCACCGTGCCCAGCCCTCCTCCTCACTTTCAATCTTCCTTTGGTATCTCCAGGATGAAAGCCCCAAGCCAGTTTATCCACTAGGAGTGTCTTCTGCCTAGAAGGCGCCTTCTTTGAAGTAAGTGCTGAAGAATTTAGTAATTTTATTATCAGCAATGTCTCTACCTGAGGTGTTATCTCTGAACTATTGGGTAAACTCTAGGACAAGTAAATAGTTCAGTCCAAACTCTCACCAACTCAGTTACAAGTTTGCCCCCTGAAAGGCCTTTATTGGGAAGCCCACATTCCTGCGTGAGGTAGTGAGGCGGTTTACCTCTTTTTAATACATTGTTCATCATGCTACATTGCTTAGGAAAGGTCAGATTCACGAGGTTTGTCATGGCATAAAAATACTTCCAGAACCCCTAGGAATGGTGGCTGCACAAAGCCACTCATGTAGGGGTGATGGTGCTTATTGATGGGGATCTGCAGGATGGGGATTGATTTTTCTCACTTGTCTCTTGGGGCTTATGGAGTGCTCATGAATACTATTGCCACATGACAAAGCTTAGTGTCATAAAACATTGGCCATTTGATTATGCCCCCAAGTGCTGTAGCCCAAGAATGTGAAACAGACACGACAGGGATGGATTTTCTCTTCACATGTTTGAGGCCTCAGCTGGGAAGACTGAAACACAGAGGGCAAACTGAGGCTCCAACTCCCATGTCTCTGATGCCTGGGCTGGGGGACTTGAAGACTCACTGCTAACTGGAGCATCTACATGTCTCTTCTTCACTGGATTGCACCTTCTTACAACATGGCAGCCTCAGAGAAACTGGACTTCCTTCGTGGCAGCTTCAAGTTCCAAGAGTGTGTCACTGTCTTCCTGAATCATAGGCCTTCCCAGACTCCAGTGGGGGAGAATATGACTTGGGAGCTATTGTTATGATGGCCATTGTTGGAAAACAGCCTGCTATGGGAGCCCATGCCCCTTTCCAGCCTCGAACATCTCAGATTCCAACAGAGCCAGGTGAAAGGACGCTGCGCCTCTAGACAGGTACACAGCCACTAAAAGCACCAAGAACAATATCACTACACTGTGGAATTATTGTTTTATTCTAGAGAGTGAACAATTATTTAAGGTGTCTAAAGATGTCAAGAGCAGGAGTGGTTGTCCTGTCCTATTTTCAAGAGTACAATGCTCACAGAGGGAAGCATTTCCTATGGGCCACTTGTTGCAGTGCCACTAAGCTGTACCTCAGGGATAAAGCTGTCTCAGGATCCAGGGCAAAATTCAAATTTTGTGACTCCCACCCAAAAGGGCAAAGACACCTCAGGGCATCATCATCATCGTTATTTTTAATTTTTATTTTAAAGAAATGGAGTCTCAGATATGTTGTCCAGGCTGGAGTGCAGTGGCTATTCACAGGCATGATCATAGTACACTACAGCCTCAAACTCCTGGGCTCAAGCGATCCTCCCACCTCAGTGTCCTGAGTAGCTGGGACTACAGGTATGTGCCACTGCACCCAGCAGGACATTATTTTGAATCTCCCCAAGTGAGACAGCAAATGTTTGAATCTCTCTGGTCCCTTTGGGTGTGGTAACCAGGATGGGCCACCCATTAAGGTTCATGGGGTTGGAGTTAGAGAATAGAGCTTCTCCCTCTGAATCATGGAGTTGCCAGAAGTAGAAAGTGAAGTTTAGCCAGAGGAGAAATGAGGTCCAAGAAACCACATGGAGGTTCAGAGAAGGGAGCAGAACTAGATGTAGAAGTTGTGATTGGGTCAGGCATTTGGGAGATAAAGAATTAGTTTGGGAGGAAATGGAGGAAGGGTCTTGTACTATGCTGTGCTGTTCAATATGGTAGCCAGTAGCCATGTGTGGCTTTTTAAAATTAAATAGCTACAATGAAATAAAATTAAAAAGTCAGTTTCTCAATCACACTAGCCACATTTCAAGTGCTAAATAGCTACATGTATCTAGTACATGCTGTATTAGGTGGCATAGATTATAGAACATTTACGTCATCACAAAAAGTTCTACTGGACAGTGCTGACTCTGTAACAATTGCCTAGAGCAGACAGCTTTTTTCATGAACCAGCCTTAGCATGATGGGGGATGGGAAGGAGGTGAAAGGTGGGGAGGCGGACAGCAGAATGTAAGCAGTCAAGAGTGGATTTGACTTTCCAAAACAACCCAGAGTCATCTGGAGCCAAGGAGTTTTGGGATAAGACAATCGGATCAGACACATGGCTCCTTCTCAGAACTATCTTGACACGTCTGTCTCTCTCTGCCTGCCCTTTGCCTGCCTGAAATTTAATATTCAAGCTATCCTACTACCTGGATCTGGGAAGCCCCTCCATGTTTTGGATTTCTGCATGCTGGATTTGTCCTTTCTCCCCTGGCCCCAACTCCTTCCCTATTGATTTTCATCTCTAATAACCTCTGATCTTTCCTTTGTGCTCAACATTTCTTAACCTGAAATCTGTAGGGTAAGCTTTGCTCTAACCACAGGCCCAAGGTAATCAATGAAAACAATAGTATTGCCCATATATACAGACTAAGATCTGTGCCTGTAAGCACTCCCTACCCTTACCTTTGTATTCAGTCTTAGTGGCTCCAGACCCCTCCTTGTTAATGAGAAATCACTAGGATCCCTGTGACATGGTCTGCCTCCCTACCCCGGTTCTCAGAGGTAGCTAGCCACATGCAATCAGATGTGTTAAGTAGCTGCCTTGTCAACATGCAGCAGCCAAGAAAAGTCCTTTCTAATCATGCTTCCTGTGGACTTTGAGATTCAAGTTCCATTAGGTACTCCAATGATCCCAGCAATGTGATAACATTTCTATAGCAACCTCCTCAGGTTCATGCAAGCCAAGCACTCAGGCAACTTGGTTCCACCTCTGAGGCATGAGTGGACTGCTTATCTCCTGACTTTTAAACACCTATCAACTGTCCCCACACTTGTTTAAATTTGTCCATTTATTACTAGCCAAAGAGGAGAACTGAGCTTGGGAAGTCATGGGGAACAGCCATAATGCATAACTCAGTTTATCCTGGTTGCAAAATTAATTTAGGTGAACATAAGTCTACATGGTATTTAAAAGACTGCACACTGTGGCAGATTTCCCATCTTAGTGGGACACATACATGAAATTTTGCCTCAGCATCTGATCTGTAGTCCCTGCTCTATGCACATGGGCCTCTGCTCATATTTACCTGCTGTCTGGCTTTCAGATCTGTGAGTGCTTGACTTTCCTTTAAACTATAGATTAGCTATCTGGATTTCTGATCTCCTGTGTTAGCTGGCCTTTAGCAACAGCATGTTCTTTTATGCTTGCATATTTGTATCTCTGCACTGATGCATGTGGTGGTGGCTCTAATAATATATATTTGCTTACTATTTTTTTTTTTCGTTGTTAACATTTCCCTGGAGTAGCCCTGTTCCCTAAAACCCATCACCCAGGATAATAGCCACAGACCATGATCCACATAGATATTTTGGACAATTTTCAATAACAGGCTGACAAATGTTAATCTCAAAAGTTGGTTAACATTTCAGAATACCAGGTAAATTCTGCATTACCGCCAACACAAGGTAATTAGTTTTCCTTCAGCTTAGGTTAGCTGAATCAATCTCAAAGAACAGGAAAAAAAAAAACAAAACAAAACACAAAGACCATTCACACTTTAAAGGGTCCCCCTCAGCTGTCCTTTACCCCCTTCCCTGCAACCAACAGGCTCCTATGGACTTGGGATCTCCAGCATTCTCAGAGCATCTGTAGGAAGAGACGGAGTTATTTATGAACACTGTGCATGATTACATGATTGTTACAATAACTCATGTGAAGTCATCAAATGGATGCTTAAGCCTTGCTAAATATATCGGACGGAAACTTTTAAAACATTTGAAACACGATTATGCAATTGGCTTTTGAGGTTCACATTCTGAAAAGTCATGTATTTAAAGATAAGGGGAGTTTCTTTCTGGCTTGGAAACTTCCCATCTCTGGCTCTGAAACCATTTTAGAAGCAAGATGACTCGGCAAGTTGGAACCAAACAAAAGAGATGAGAAATATTCTGCTGTGAGCAAGTATTTTCTTTTAAGTTATGAAGAAAGGCATTTTCCTCAATACTTACACAAGATTTCACGTGATGTTTTCCCTTCCCAGATTAGGTTATTTCTTCTGCTAACAAGTTGGATAATGTCCCAAAACAATCTAAATTACTTAACTCCACTAAATTTTGAAAAATACTGTAACAAAATCTCATCAACACCTTGGCTACTGTCAAAGTTCCCAGATTCTAGTCTTGTGTATGCCATTTAACCCATGTGAATTTAGATATAGTTGTCAAGGTAGGTTCAAACACATATGTCTTATTAGCATATGTGTGTAAGAATAATCATGATGATAGTTTTAATCTAATACTATTTTCTTTGTCATGACAAGAACTGGTTAATGTGCAAAATAATAAACATGACTTCATGCTTGCTGCAAAAAATGGTGAAAATCTGCATCAATCCAGAACCACACACCAAATGATAGTCTGAGTTGCTCTTCCTAATATGATACATTTTTAAAACATACATCCGGAATCACTGAAATGTATGAAACCAATGATTACATTTGCTGGTCTGGAAAAATTCAGGATAATGATCTGAGGTAATAATAATAATAATAATAATAATAAAGCATTTATTTTAAAATGAACAAGTTTTTCAGACCAGAATTTTAAGTAGTGACATTTCTCAGGCAGCAGTAATGCTATTGCCATGGATTTTCCAGAGAACATTTCACTTCACTGTTATTTATAACTTAGCTGAGCCTCTTTCTATTATTTATATTTAAATGTAGAAAGAAATCTTTTCCTGTTCCTATTTCTTTGGATTTTTCTTTTCAACACCCACACAAATCCATGAGTCATAAATGAGACTATGAAAATGAATGGTCCCCATTGCAGAAGAACGCTCTTTGGCTACCCATGTGAATTTAGATACAGTTGTCAAGGTAGGTTCGAACTGCAAATGAAACAATGACATGTGAATTCTACTCAGAAAAAAACCAGAAATTAGGAAGTTGGCATATTGTCCTTATATTCTAATTTAACACAATGTATTTTTTATACAAACACATCCTTTTCTGAACTCTCACATAAATACTGTAAAATATGTATAAGTAGTAGAATGGGATGGTAAGAATCCAGCTTCTAATCTTAGCTCTCCACTTCCTGATTAGGTGAAGAGCTAACTGTGGCCATCTGCAAAACAGACAATACTGTCTGTCTAGCCTCCCCAACAGTGTTGCTAAGAAGGTCTAATGCATAAAATATTTAAGAGTGTTTTGTAAACTATAACACACCATCACAATTTTAAGATATGTTTATTACCGTTTCTTTAGCTAAATTAATTGTATGGGCAGAAGAATGACTAGGCAGTGGAATGAACTGACAGGCAGATTATAAATTCGTCTGCTGCTGCAAACATATTTAATGTTAAACTTAGTCCCCAAGGATCTTATAATGAATTTGGTCCTGTAATACAAAAAGACATAATTGATCACCATAAGTCAAGTCCAATTCAACCTGAATGATCCAATGATGAGTAAGAAACAAACATCCAATATAGAGATCTTATTGCTTTTTGCAGTTGAACTCAGTTTTACTTTTATCCAAGAGTGAGCTGTCCCTGCAAAACTCCATCTCAGTTACTTTGCATATGAGTATATACCAAATCTTACAAATGTTATTCATCACTCTTTATAATAGTATCTCTGTTTGAGAGATGAAGAAATTGGAAAAACATTTTATTTTGAGATAAGGTCTCGTTCTGTTGCCCAGGCTGGAGTGCAGTGGCCTGATCATGGATCACAGCAGCCTCCATCCCTAGTAGATGGGAATGCAGTCACATGCTACCACACCTGGCTTTTTTTTTTTTTTTTTTTTTTCTTGTAGAGATGGGATCTCACTGTGTTGCCCAGGTTGGTCTTGAACTCCTGGATTCAAGCAATCTTCCTACCTTGGCCTCCCAAAATGCAGAGATTACAGACATGAGCCACTATGCCCAGGCTTGAAATCTTAGAATAGCTTTATTATTTTATATAATTATAATAGCATATACTTACAACTCTGACCAAAGTTTTACTGATTAAACAAAGTTGTAATTGTACGCCATTACTATTGTATTTGGACAAAAATTGTTAGAGTATTTGAATTGTATTTTTAAACTTTTTAGCTGAACTAGTTTACCAAACGTACCAAAGGGTGTAAAACATGAAAAAATTCAAAGGATAATAATATAAATGGTAAACATTCCAACAATATGAAGGAATATATAATGAAAAGTTAGTCTCTCTAGTAGGGCAAACACTCAAGTCACCCAACTCACTTCCCTCCAAGAACATACTCTTACCAATCTGGTGTGTCTATGCTTTTAGATTCTTATGCATATATAAGCATTTATATATATATATTTTAAAAACAAAATACACAGGGTAGCGTAATATACTTGCTATTCCACATTTTAAAAAATTTAACAATAAACCTTGGAGGTAGTTCTATATCAACTTATTTCATATTTGGACATATAACAATTTGTTTAACCAGTTCCCTACTTATGAGCAATATTTTGCTGTTACCAACAAGGGTAAAATCCTTGTACATACATCTGCACATATTTTAAAAGGAAAGAATAAATTGATACTCTAAGACTTATCGAAATACAAATACATCACAAGAAAAATAGAAAAAAGAGATTATCCATAATTTCTTTAAGTTTGAAAAAATCCTCTGAATTACTTTTTAACCAGATCAGAAAAACAGAATGGAATGCTATAGCTTAAGTAAATTTGACCTTATGCTGATTAACATTTGGGTGTTGCATAAGATCACCCAAAAGCAAACTATTCTGCAGCCAATTTCAAGTGACACTCTAGTGTTTAGACAATAGTGTACTTCCTATAAAAAATAAACAAAGCAAAGTCACCTTCAGCAAGTAGAGGAGATGTATGTAAGAAGATGATATTCAGCTTTGCTACATTAAAAAAAATTGGAGAATTTTGCTATTTGAACTTGGTTTGAGGAGTTGTTTGTGGCAAGTCTCAGGATGTAATATAATTTCACAAAAATGGTGCCATGCAGGTCATTTTCTTTGAGACTTCCAGGGAAGGAAAATGTAACCCTCCAAATGAGACATTGTCTTTCCCGGAGGCCCCGCTCTCAACTCTGCACGTCAGGCCCGCTTTGGTGGTGCCAAGGCTAACATGAGCTTGTTTGGAGATAAAGCCTTCCCATGTGCCCATATGATGGAGACCTTCCAGAGCATTGTCACCACACTCAAATCTACTCTACACCAGTCCCTGAGATCCAGGAGAAGATGGGCCTGCAAATGCTTTCCTTCACCTATGGCTTCATTTGTGCCTCAGTTTCCCCTGCATTTTCTCCTTCGTTCACCTAATATCAGTCTTTTTCTTTAATGGATATATTGTTTATCTAGCTTTTCAGGAAGAGATACATTTGCTTAAAAATAGATTGTCTTCATTAATATTCCAGTTAATTCCAGGATGATGTCAAGAGCAATCCTCTTTGCTAGTGGCTGTGAGAAATCCTGTGTCTGGTCCTGCTGTGTGACTTACCAATGTCCTCCTCATCTGAAAAACTGGCCTGCCAGAGTTTTTGGAAGGAGCAGACATGCAATGTGGTTTAAAATGCATGTAAGTGACTAAAATTTATGGATCACTGTAAAAATGTCAGCCATCCTAGTGATTATTTATCTTATCTCTGTTGCTTTTATGGCTACGTAGGTCCTGAGGCCTGATGGGAAGGAAGTTCTCTAAAGATGAATCGCACTTAACGCCTCTCTTTTTCTCTGCAGTCAAACCAGTGTGATTGCATAATGATCCTAACTCCTTTCATTGGCTTAATGGCTACATTTCCTTCCATGGATGGAGACTTGGGGGGATGAATGTTTTTTATGGCTCTTTCCCTTTGGCCATATTTCCAAGTTGTAATCCCTTTTTGGGTTTTGTTAGAATTCTCTCAAGGAAGATTTTTAATGTCCTTGTTTGCCAATGTCCTGTTGGCAGGAGGACACATCAAGAGCCAGCTAGTACTAAAACTCTGCTGCCAGGAAATGAGGCAGCAGTTAACAGGCTGGAGGAGCGGAGCCGCATTCAATCTGTATCCTGCTCTGCGCCCGCCCGACAGGCTTTGCTCCTTCTGCCTACTTAAACAATGTATTGTTTTCTTCTGATATAGAAGTGAATAAGTGCTTGTAAATAATTCAAACAATCCAGAGATGTATAATTTAGGAATTCAAAGTCATCTATTATTCCTTTCTCTTAACTACTGTTAACAGTTTGTGGATTATTTCTCTGGATTTCTATGTGTATACTAAGATACGCATTCATTTTCTAAAGTGGAAATTAGAGTAGACACAAAGTTCTGCACCTTGCTTTTACCCTTAATATTACATATGAGACTTTTTCCTCAACTTTAAATGTATCTCGTTCTTGCTAAAAGCTGCACAGTATTGTATGGATGTAGCACACATTCATTAGAATCTTACTAAAGAATATTCGGGTTGTTTTCAATATTTCAGTATCATAAAAAGGAATAAAATAAACATTTTTGTTCATATTTATTTGCAATCTTGACCAAGTGTTTTGGTTGGATAAGTTCCGAGACATTGCTGTATACTCTTAAATAATGTTAAAATTTTAACTGCAAAATAAGACAAAATAAGCTGTATTCTGTTATTAGAGTAAGAACTGTTGCGTGAAGAAAATTTGGTCAAACCCAAGTGGAAATTTAATTGCCTTTGTAACAGTGGGATCTGTTAGTGGTTAGGCCCTGAGGGTGCTGCCATCATCAATGTATTAATGCTTTTACCTTGGGAGTGTGTCCCTCATAAAAGGATGTGTTTGACTCCCTTTTGTCTCTCTCTGCCCTCTCCCTCTTTCTGCCCTTTTACCGTGTTATGAGGCTGCAAGATTTTTGAGGTGCTGGAATTTTGATATTAGATTTCCCAGCCTCCAGAAGTGTGGGTCAACAAATTTCTGTTTATTATAAATTACCCAGTCTTAGGAATCCTGTTACGGATTCACAAAATAAACTAAGACAGGTATACAGGTGTTCACCACTCTCTTCTGTTCACTTTTCTATAAATGTTAAAACTATCCAATTAAAAAGTTGAAAAAAACAAAACAAAACAAGATAATTACCCAAAATCATAGTAAGTCCTCACTTAATGTCATGGATAGGTTCTAGGAAACCATGACTTTAAGCAAAATGATGTATAGTAAAACAATTTTTTCCCTCATCAATTTTATAACAAATCACATTGAGTGAAACAATGTTATTCTAGGACTGCTGTATGTCACTTTGCTTAAAGTCACAGTTTCCAAGGACCTATAAGGACATTGAGAATTTACTGTATCTTGCTTTAATTTGCATTTCTTTCATGAACAAGGTTGAATATTCTTTCTCATTTTCACTTGCTAATTCCCATTTTAATTATGTGACTGATCTGATATGACCCTTTACTCATCAGTGGGGTCTTAATTGTTTCATATATAAGCTCTTTGTAGATATTGATATTAAAATCCTGAACCTCATCATTGCAAATATCTTTTTCTCAAGCTATTTTCCTATAATATTGGAGAGCCTGGCTATAGGCTGGCCCGCTTTTCTCTGTTCTCCTCCCTGAGTGATCTTATCTGGTCCCATAGCTTAATGGATCATCTACACGCTAATGATTTCCAATTTTCGATCTGTAACTGTGACTTCTCTTGTGACCTCCAGCAACATCCCAAAGGTAATGACCACCTAGTGCCCCGACATTGGTTTCCAAATATCCTTGCGAAGTAAAATGAACGAGGGCTCCATGGAGAAATGGTTGATTTCAAGGCAGACGCAGGAAAAGTAAAAAATAAACCTAGAACATCTTGTTGTATCAGAAAGTAAGGAAGAGTCCAAAGAATGATGAAAATTTGTCAAAGGGACACAGAAGCCAGCTTGAAGTGGCTTTCAGTGGCCAAATTTAGAATAATTTGAGCATCAAAACCAACAATAAATGATAGTAATGGGGTAAAATAAGAATCCACAAGTCCACATGATACAAATCAGAAGTTGGCTTTTCCTACAAAGGGTTGGATAATAAATATTTTAGTCTTGATAAGCCATACAGCCTCTGTCACAACTATTCAACTCTGCCATTGTAACACAAAAGCAGCCATAGACAATAGGTGAGTGCGTGGCTGTGTTCCAATAAAACTTTATTTGCAAAAACAGGCAGAAGGCCAGATTTGGCCCATGCATCATAGTTTGCCTATCCCTGCATCAAATAAACAAATGAATAAATAGGGAGGAGAAGAAGCTCTTAATCATAGCAGAATGCCAACTAATAAACCGAGAGGAGCGTTGGGGTTTAAAAAGTCACAATGTGGCAACCATCACAGTAATTATTAATTCAGGTAGAAAAATCAACAGATGCTAAAAAATAGTGTGTAAAAGAAGGATGAGCCAAGATGCTGCCATTGCACTCCAGCCTGGGCAACAGAGACTTTTCGAGGAGCCATGAGCAGCAGAAGCAGTGGTTCCAAATCAGCATCCAGTGAAGGTTATACATGGGATTGAGGTGGAGGCTGCAGCCTTAGCAGCTACAGAAGGGTGCTCTTTGGGCTGCAGTGTGGCTTGGGTTTTGCAAGGCTGGCTTCATGGGCAGTGGTCTCTACAGTCACAACTGCCCTGCACTTAGAAGGGCTCCACACTTGGTTTAATGCTCTACTTTGCTGTCTTAAAATTATTAATAAATTTGAACGAGAGACCTGCAAATTATGTTAACTCGTCCTGGGGTATTGGTCTGACTGTAGTTTTGGCTGTTGGTCCTGACTGAGGAATCTAAACCCAGTCCTTCAGCCCTTCTAGAGACCTGGGGAGTTACCCAATACCACTGGTGTGCCAGGGCAAATGTTTAACAGTTAGTAGCTTCTTTGAGGATAAAAACAAATACAAACCATTTGACTTGAAGTGTTTGCTGATTCCTGTGGTGCAAATATGCTCACCACTGCTGAGCTCAAGCTATCAGTGTAATGTCAGTCAATATGAAACTGGAAAGAAAAATACAACAGCACATTGCTATATGGTATTTCCACCACCCAGACACAATACATGTCATAGCCTCGAGGGTATAGATGCCAATAAAATCTAGAAACATACTTAAGAAGTGATGAGTTTTGAGCATTTATTATCTTTGATTTTGATATAATTTATTTAATTGTAAGTTTACTTTTTATTTATTTATTTTTTGAGATAGAGCTTACTCTGTCACCCAGGCTGGAGTGCAGTGGCACAATCTCGGCTCACAACAACTTTCGCCTCCCAGGTTCAAGTGATAATCCTGCCTCAGCCTCCCAAGTAGCTGGGATTACAGGTGCCCACCACCATGCATGCCTTTTTTTTTGTATGTTTAGTAGAGATGTGGTTTCACCATGTCGGCCAGGCTGGTTTCGAACTCCTGACCTCAAGTCATCCACCTGCCTCAGCCTCCCAAAACGCTAGTATTACAGGTGTGAGCCACCACATCTGGCCTAATTGTTAGTTTATAAATTTAATTTTTAATAATGGCTGTGTTTAACAACTAGCTTACAGAATTCTTAAAAATTTCACAATTGACTCTTATGAGCCAGTACAAGCCAGCCCCAGCACATGACTCCTTTCTCCTTTTAATGAATTACTTTTCAGTTTAAGTCAGCCAGCATTAGCTTCTGCCGCTTGCAGTGAAAAACCCTGAGTGACAGGAGCAAGAATTATCAAGGTGTGTGCAAGGTGTAGCCAATTATCCAATGTTGCCTCCCATTTCCTGTTTTAATGATCTCACTAGAAACAGGAAATAGGAGGCAACACAGGAGACTGACATGAACTATGAAATCCCATAATTCCTGGCCTGCTGATGATCCCATGGAGATAGGGTCTGCTGAGGAAGACAGAGTGGGAGTTATCACAGAGTAAAGGTGGTCCCAATGCCGGGTATTACTTGGTTATGTGTTAAATTCCGGGGTTCACATTCTAACTGCTTCAGAACCTTGAAGACAGGAGAGGTCAGTTCTGAATGGGGCAGTCTAGAAAAGCCTAACAAAAGAGATTAGATTTGAGCTGGCTTTGGAAGAGTGATAGGATTCCATAAAAATTTGGCTTCCATTTATAAATGTGGGAACATCTTGGAACCTAGCTGCCCTAAAAAAGCATACACTTGTTAACTAATAAGCATTTTTTTGGTCATAGAAACCTCAGGAATATAAAAGTGTGGGCGAGGAAACTTGGAAAACTCCAAATTTGTTCTTTCTCATGAAGTCCCTGTTACATCAGCCAAATAATCTCAGCTAAAAGTTCTTGATACCCAATAATAAATTCTCTTTGTGTAGCAGTCCTAAGAGACAGAGTCTGTTACCATTCCCATTTTACAGATGAGGAAGCTGATGCACAGAGGTTAATAATGCATCCCGAGTTGCACAGTTAGAAAGTAGTGGAGCTGAGATTTGGCAGACTGGCTCCATAGCTTATGCCCTTATCCTGTATGTTCCACCACTTTTCCAAATGTTGGTTTTCTCATCTATAAAATGGAAATAATAATACCTGCCTACTCTATCTCACAGTTGTGTAAGGATCAGATGAGATAAGACATATGAAAGTGCCTCAAGAAGGCCATGAACAGACTAAAGACATGGTCATAGTCATCCATGTTTAAATGCCAATGGAAGGAAATGCAGCAATTTCTTGTTATTCTGTTTACAGCTCTCATTCTGCCTCCTGACATCTGGATGATGGATTTCTTGCAAGCCTATGTTTCTTCCCAACTGTAGCATGGAAAATTTTTTTCACACACCACATCCCAACTCAAACCTTAACTTGCCAACATCATGATGTCTCCCATTTGAAACGGCCTCCTTTGGAAACATTATCTCCTTTGGATAAGTGTGTAGTCTTTCTGATGACCTCCCTCTTTAAAATATACCTGGGATAAAGCCGGGGATGGTGGCTCATGCCTGTAATCCCAGAACTTTGGGAGGCTGAGGTGGGCGGATCACGAGGTCAGGAGATCGAGACCATCCTGGTCAACACGGTGAAACCCCGTCTCTACTAAAAATATAAAAATATAAAAGTATAAAAGTTAGCTGGTCGTGGTGGTGGGTGCCTGTAATCCCGGCTACTCGAGAGGCTGAGGCGGGAGAATCTCTTGAACCAGGGAGTCAGAAGTTGCAGTGAGCCGAGATCACGCCATTGCACTTCAGCCTGGAGACAGAGCAAGACTCTGTCTCAAAAATAAAATTAAATGTACCTGGGATTTGTTTGATCAGTTATGGTAAGGTGACTGGCTCGGAGACAATTGCCTTGAAAGAATAGCTTATTACACTTCCCCAGAGGAGGAGGGATGCCATGTCATGCAGGGCCCAGTGGGGAAGCACCAGGGTTGGTAAACGGGCAGAAGGAGTGAGATAAAAGCATGGGCCAGAGTCTTTATTGTGTTTTTTGCACACAATAAATATATATGCTGGGAGGATATGATGAGCACATTTAGGACTGGATAGTAGGCTGAGGCTGGCAGATCACCTGAGGTCAGGAATTTGAGAACAGCCCGGCCAACATGGTGAAACCCCCTCTCTACTAAAAATACAAAAAAATTAGCCAGGTGTGGTGGCAGGCACCTGTAGTCCCAGCTACTTGGGAGGCTGAGGCAGGAGAATTGCTTGAACCCAGAAGGCGGAGGTTGCAGTGAGCCAAGACTGCACCATTGCACTCCAGCCTGGGCAACAAGAATGAAACTCTGTCTCAAAAAATAATAATAATAGTAAACAAATAAAATAAAAACAAATAATATAGTTTCCTTCCCCCAACTCCTCTACAAGATGATATCTGGGAATATAGATGATTCTAGATTCATGAGTGTTCTCTACACCCTTAGTGGTCTGTTGCTGATTGTCTGCTCTGGACAGGCCCCTAAGCAGATGCATACACAGATCCCTGAGTGGATGCATGGACGAGCTCCTAAGCTGATGCAGGGTCAGATCCCAGAAAGAAGATGCATGGACAGACCCCTAAGCTGATGCAGGGTCAGATCCCTGAGCAGATGGATGGACAGGTCCCTAAACAGATGAATAGACAGATCCCTGAGCAGATGCATGGACAGGCCTCCAAGCTGATGCAGGGTCAGATGCCAGAGAGGAGATGCATGGACAGGCCCCTAAGCAGATGAATAGACAGATCCCTGAGCAGATGCATGGACAGGCCCCTAAGCTGATGCAGGGTCAGATGCCGGAGCAGATGCATGGACAGGCCCCTAAGCAGATGAATAGAGAAATTCCTGAGCAGATGCATGGATAGACCCCTAAGCTGATACACAGTCAGATCCCTGAACAGATGCATATACAGATGCCTGAGCAGACGCATGGACAGGCCCCGAAGCTGATGCATGCAGAGGGGCAGCTGGCCCCATTGGGTCTTCTAGAGCATCTGCTGGCACACATTTGAAGTCTCTAGACCAGCCATTTGCCTCTGGCTGTGGAGGCCCCAAATGTGGTGGCTTTTGTCTGAATTCCAGCCTCTATCAGAGACTATGGAAAATCTCTATGCTCTGCGTCAATCAAGTGTGCTAAGCAGAGATGATGGAGAAAGAATATATTGGTTTGATATTTCAGAGTATTATTTGCCTTTGGGTCCCCCCTTCAGGTGTGTGTGTACTCAAAGGCAGGCATATGCAGTCAGAAAGGGTGAACTGGGTTTACTTCATGAGGATCAAATGACTTATTGCCTTGATTTGCAAAAGGAAGGTACTAACATGGATATTAGTTGTGAAAAGACATCATCTAAAGCTTCTGGAGAGATGACTGCCAAAAAGAACGAGAAGATACATTACCTGAGATGGTTTTTAATAGAGCAAGGTATTAATTTGGTCCAACTGAAGTTCTCAAAGTCAAAATGAAATTATAGCCAGGCCACATTGATTGGCCCCTAGCCAAATCCACACCTCGGAAGGAACCCTGCTGTTCCAGAAGACAGCAATTTGCTAAGGTCACCTGTTTCAGTAGAAAGCAGGAAAAGGATGTGGTAGCAGCATATCAGAACCTCATCTTACGAGCTTCAGGTTTAAATCCCTGACAGGGAAGAAAGTATATTTATTGTTGTTGCAGCTGTTAACATATTTTAAAAAGAAATAAATGGAAAGGGAATGATTTATCTTCTGTTTACAGCTTGTGAAATGGACTTCTGTTTTTACTGACCTCCTCAGCTTTCATGCCCTCTCCATTTCCTCTTGAACCCTCACCCTCTGTCGAGCACATCCTCAGAGACACTGGAAATGGAGGTGTCCAATTCTTCCTGGCCAAGGTGGCGGCGGCAGGGGCAGTGTAGGCAGACTCTCCTTTATCCATGCTGTAGATAAAAATACTGCAGGGAGAGGGATGCAGAGAGCTGGGGTGGGAGTATAATTTCAAAGATGGTGGTCAAGAAGGGCCTCACTGAGATTTAGGATTTACCTGAGGCTCTTCCCTAAAATAAATATTGCTCTACCCACAATCTTCCTCATCTCAGTCTATGGTTTCACCACCCTTTCAGTTATGTTAGTGAAAAAGTAAACAAATAAAAATGAACAACATGGAATAATCACTCCCATTCTCTCACATCCCACATCGAATCAGTCATCATTACATCCTGTTTACCTTCTAAATAGATTCAGCATCAGACCATCCCTTCCCTGCACAGCTATCAGACTGACCAAAGCCCCCACTTCTAAACGGTCTCTCTGCTCCTGCCCTTACATCCTGTCATCTATTCTCAGCACCACAGCCAGAGGAACCTCTACAGGTAGAAGTCAGTTGATGTCACTCTTTTCAAAACCTTCTAAAGCTCCCCATCTCACTCAGAGAGAAAGCAGTCTTTATCATGACCTGCAAAACCCTAACTGATCTGGCTTCCTATTCAATTACTTCTACGACCACATTTTCGGTTATGTTCCCCTTTGCTCATTCTTCTCAGCTGCCTGGCCTTCTGTTAATCCTCAATGTCCCTGTGCAATCTTATGTCCCAGGGCCTTTGCACATGCTGTTCATAGTTTCAGATATTGGATGGCTCACCCATTCAATTCCTTGAAGCCTGTGTGTTTTCTCTGGACTTCTTCAGCCGTGTGGGCACAGGCAGAGTAGGCAGACAGCTGAGGTTGACCATGGGAGTTAAACTGGATAAAGAGAGCAGTGAGGAGAAGAGGGGTTGAGAGACAGTTAAAAGGCAGTAGAGTAGATGAATTATCAGCTCAGTGAGGTACTGGAAAGAATGAGATGTGTTGGGGCTCAGATTGTGATACCCCTAAGTATGGCACCTTAGCATGCTGAGTATTTTGAACTGAAAGAGACTGTAGAGCTTCAGAAGCAAGGTCCCTCTGCCCTTCTCCTGCCCTCCTGTGTCTCACCCCTCTCTCTCTCCCTAACTGAGTCGTAGAAACCAGAAGTCCTGTTCTCTAAAGCTGACCATAGCAACTAGAATCCCTATCTCCAAAATCAAGCCATACGACCTAAAAGGTGTATACTTGCAGCCTGCAGCTCAGCCGTTTGCCTCTGACTGTGAAGGCCCCAAGTGGTGTGGCTTTTGTCCCAATTCCAGCCTCTACCAGAGACTATGGAAAACCTTTATGCTCTGTGTCAACCAAGTGTGCTATGCAGAGGTGATGGAGAATAAGAATATATTGGTCACTCTCTCCCTTCTCCCTTGAAGACCTTCATGTAAGAAGTATTCTGTCCTACTCCATAGAGGAGGAAATGCTACACAGAGAGACCAAGAATCTGAACACACAGGCCTTGCTGGGTTTTCCTCTCAGTCTATTACCGTTAGATCATACCTTTTTGTCTCATCACACTTTTACATGGCTATCCATTCTTCATAGAATCTAAGCTTAAAAACAGAATGTTTTTCCTGGGTCTTTGAGTCTTCATTTCTGAAGTGTCCTTTGTCACATAAAAATGTGATTAAATAAGTTTGTTATGCATTTCTCTTGATAACCTGTCTTTTGTTATAGCAGCGTTGGCCATGTCCCTTATGATGAGTGAGGAAAGATATCACTCCTTACTGCCCCTACAGATAGAAAGATAGAAGATGGTGTTGGAGGACAGAATGCTTGGGATTAAGATTAGGGAGAGGTTGTTGTTGAAAATGCAAAATTGGGATATGACTCTGAAGGTGAGTAGCTGAGGTCAGGTTGGGAACAGGATCCTGGAAGAGAAGACAGGAACTGAGAAGCCAAGAGTTTGAGAGGATCATCTTTGTGGATGTTGAAATCCCCAAGAATTAAGGCAAGAGTAGGGTTGGAGAGAGTGATAGCGAGCTAGCAGCTAGAATCACCTGGTGGGGTGTGTTCCAAGAGCTGGGGAAAACTGCAAGCAGTAGAGGTGTGGAAGGGCCTGCCAGAAGACCTGAGATTCAAAGATGCTGGAGGGTGCAGCAAGTCAGAAAGGAGAGAGGCCAGAGGATCTCCCACTCCCAGCCTCAGGGCCAGTGGTGTGAGGCCTGGTGGGGGCTGTAGGGGAGCTGTTAGAGCAGGAAGGCAAGGACTGCATTTACAGAAGAGGCTGGGGATAGAGAGAGTTTTGCTGATGACTGTGAGTTTCCAGGGGATGGCTTTGGGAGTTTGGGAATGGTGAGGAAAAGGTCAGGAAGGGATGTGATTTTGAGGTTTAGAGTGTGGGAAAGGGAGGTGATCTGAGTCCTAGGATAAAAGGCAAAATGAGATGAGTAACAGTGGTAAAACCCAAATTCCTTCTGCAGCTGCCGTGACTCAGCAAATCAACTAGTCGCCGGTTATTATGAGCAAAAATAACATTCAAAAGTATAAAAGAAATACATGCTCCTGGAAGAAAAATCCAAATAATTTAGAGAGGCATACATTGGAAAATGAAAATCCACCTCTCCCTCCCAGTCCTACACCCAGAAGTAACCACTGTTAACAGTTTCTTGGGTATCCTTGCATCCATTTTTTATGCACGTACAAGCAAAAACAGTAGGTTTTTTATGGAATAATTTTATACAGCTTGGTCTTATCCATTAAAAATACACTTGCTGTACTTTGTCATACATATATAAATTCCTCCATTCTGCTGCATAGTATTTTATTATATACAATATATTTCCCCGGTCTTCTGTTGTTGGCCATGTATGTGATTTCCAATTTTTTTGCCTTACAAACAGTGCTTCAGGGAACACTGTTGAGAATAAATCTTTATTTTATTTCTCATTTTATTTATTTGTGCTCACTGGTTAATATTCATATTGTTACAACTATTAACCAATGAGCACATATATACATATACATATTGTTGATATTGTTGCATTGTAACATATTCATGCTGACAAAATAAGAAAACATTTCTAACATTAAAAGTACAGGACAGATATAATACATAACTACACACACACTACTGGGATTGAATATGTGTTAATGTTTTACCATAATTGCTTTAAGTCTTCAACTTTACTAGGTGTGGCTACCTTGCTTTTCCAGGCAGTTGTACTAATGTATGGTCCCACCAGCAATTATAAGTGTTCACATTTCCCCACATCTCTGACAACACATAATGTTGTTAAGCTTTTGTTTTGCCACTCTGCTGGGTAGAGAAAATCATACTGCATTACTTCAGTTTCATTTTCCTGTTTCAAAAACTATTCAAATGTTTCTTGGCCATTTGAGTTTCCACCTTTATGAATAATCTGTCCTTCACATTTTCCTGGTTCTTCCTGGCAATATGCTCTTCCAAAAGGATACAGGATTAGTTTGCCAAGTTCTATGAAAAACCATTGTTTTAGCTATAGCTCTTTGCATATTTTTCCATTTGTTTTAGTTATGTCAGCAGTAGCCGTTTTTTTTTTTTTTTTTTTTTTTTTTTGAGATGGAGTTTTGCTCTTGTTGCCCAGGCTGGAGTGCAGTGGCACGATCTCAGCTCACCACAACCTCCACCTCCTGGGTTCAAGTGATTCTCCTGCCTCAGTCTCCCAAGTAGCTGGGATTACAGGCATGTGCCAACACGCCCGGCTAATTTTGTATTTTTAGTAGAGATGGGGGTTTCTCCATGTTGGTCAGGCTGGTCTCAAACTCTTGACTTCAGGTGTTCCGCCCGCCTCAGCCTCCCAGAGTGCTGGGATTACAGGCGTGAGCCACCGTGCCTGGCCAGTACCCAACTTTTTTGGCACCTGGGACTGGGATGGTTCTAGGATAAAACTGTTCCACCTCAGACTATCAGGCATTAGTTAGATTATCATAAGGAGCGCGTCACCTAGATCCCTTACATATGTAGTTCACAATAGGGTTCATGTTCCTATGAGAATCTAATGCCATTGCTGATCTGATAGGAGGCAGAGCTCAGGCAGTAACGCTCCCTTGCCACTCACCTCCTGCTGTGCAGCCTAGTTCCTAACAGGTCACGGACCAGTACCAGTCCACGGCCTGGGGGCTGGGGACCCCTGCTCTACACCCTTTACTTTGCACAGTCTTTTTAGAGTTGACATTGTATCATTTTGTGTGTAAATATTGTTAAAAAGAAATATAAAAATTTTACAGTCATAGAAGTCTATTTACTCCCCTCCATGCTTTTGCACTAGTTCCTATATGTAACACATATAAACCCATAAATGTTATAATTTTTGCTTGAAGTATTACTGTGTATTTTTAAGGAACTAAGAGGAAATAATAGTCATTTATATATATCCACATCTAGTTACTATTTCATTGCTTTTTTTTTTTTTTTTTTTTGAGGCAGAATCTTACTTTCTTGCCCAGGTTAAAGTACAGTGGTGTGATCACAGCTCACCGTAACCTGGAGCTATTGGGCACAAATGATCCTCCAACCTCAGCCTCCTGAGTAGTTGGGGCTACAAACACATGCTACCACATCTAGCTAACCTGTTACTTACTTACTTACTTACTTATTTTTGAGAGAGTCTTGATCTGTCGCCCAGGTTGGAGTGCAATGGCATGATCTCAGCTCACTGCAATCTTCACCTCCTAGGTTCAAGAGATTTTCATATTTTTAATAGAGGTGGGGTTTTGCCATTTGGCCAGGCTGGTCTTGAATTCCTGGCTTCAAGTGATCCTCCTGCCTTTGCCTCCTAAAGTGCTAAGATTACAGGCGTGAGCCACCTCGCCCAGCCTAACTTTTTTTTCTTTAGATATGGAGTCTTGCTGTATTGCCCAGACTGGTCTTGAACTCTTGGCATCAAGTGGTCCTCTCACCTCAGCCTCCCAAAGTACTGGGATTACAGGCATTAGCTACCGTGTCTGGCCTTTATTTCATTGTGCTTTATTCCTTCCTAGAGATTCTCATTTCCATCTGGTACCATTTTCCTTTAGTTAGAAGAAATTCCTTTAGCCTTTCTTGTAGTGCAAGTCTACTGGGGACAAATTATCTTGTGCGTTTTGTTTTTTTAACCTGAAACTATATTTTGCTTTCTTTCTTGGAGGATATTTTTCTTGGATGTAGAATTCTAGGTTGATAGGTTTCATTTTTTCAACACTCTAAAAGTATTTTCCACTGTCTTCTGGACCTCGTAAGTTACTTTTCAAATCATCAGGAACTTTACCCATTGTGCTCCTGTAATGTGCTGCTTTTATATTTGGTTTTCAGCAGTTTCACCATGATGTGCCTAGGTGTGGTTTTCTTCATATTTATATTGTATGGGATTTACTGAAATAATTGAATCTGTTCATTTATGTTTTTCACCAAATCAGGAACTTTTTCATCCATCGTATCTTCAAATGATTTTCTGCCTCAGTCTCACCTTTCCTTTTGGGACTCCCAGGGCATGTTTCTTTAACTTTTTGATATTGTCCTTTAGAGCCCTAAGAGTTTGTTAATTTTCTGCATTTTTTTTCTGTTCTTAAGATTGGATGATTTCTATTGATTTATATCCAAGTTAATTGACTTTTTATCGTCATCAGTATTCTGCTGTAGAATTTTAATTTTAATTTAAACTTTTATTTCTGCTTGTGATTTTTAAATGTCAGAATATTATTGTGTTTGAATTTTCAGTGATTCTTTTTGAAGTTTTTATTACTCTATTGGGGTTTTTTTCCCATTTATTGGGAAGATATACCCTTCTATTTTGTTGAGCATAATTAATATAGATGCTTTAGATGCTTTAAAATCCTTGTCTGTTAATGCCAAACTTTGGATAACACTGGGATTGGTCTCCATTGATTGTCTTGTCTCCTGACACTAGATCACATTTTTTTCTTTTCTGCTCTTCATACGTCAAATCTTGAATTGTGTCTTGTACGTTGTGATATGTTGTGTAAATTCTGACATTTGTTATATCCTTCCAAAATTTTGCTGTTTTTGTGTTTGGAGGCAAGTAACTAGATTGGACTCAAGCTGCAAACCATCTTTTGCTTGGCAGCTCAAGTTTCAGTTCAATTCTGTCTTTCTGTGAGTTGCCCTGAGTCTGCCCCATGAATGCTGAGAATTGGATATAAAATAGGCTCAGGATCTGGGGGTTCCCCTACTCAGATTCTTTCCTTTCTGGGATTCTCCCTTCATTTTCTAGTGTATGCAGCTGCTCGAAACTCTTTCCTCTGGTTTTCCAGCCCACAAAAACTATGCTTTTTTCTATCATACTTTTAGTACTCTGTGTAACACTGACCTCAGGCTAAAAGCATTAAAAAAAGGTAAATCACATTTTATTATTTCCTTCTTTTATAACTTCCTTTCAGAATAGATTAACTCTCTTGTTCACTGTTCAGTGTCTTCAGATCATTCTGTGTGGGTGTCCACATATGTATTACGTGTGATATTTTCTCCAGAGGTTATAGTTGCCTGTGGAAGTCATATCCAGGGAAAGCTTACTTGTTTACTTGGGCACACTGGAAGCAGAAGCATTCATTCTTTTTTTTTTTTTTTTTTTGCATCTTTAAAATTAGAATATGGTGGAACATCTTTTTATGTGTTTGTTTATATTTGCATTCCTTTATAAAATCAATTATCTGTTCATGTCCTTTGGCTATTTTTTCATTGTTTTTTTTCCTTTGGTCTTTTGATGTGTAGAAGCTCACAATTACCTTTCCCAGATTGTTATTTTCTTTTGACTGTTCACTTTTAACTATTAGGAAGCTTAAATTTTTTATGTAGTCAAATTTATGAATCTTGCCTTTAATGATTTCTGGAGTTTTGGGTCATGCTTAGAAAACTTTTCTCCACCAAATACTAAAATAACTACTTTTAAATATTTTAGCACTCACCTATTTAATCTATTTATAATTTGTCTTAGTGTAAGTATTTAGAAACTGAACCAGCTTATTTTTCCAAATATGTAACTAATTATGCCAATTTGATTTATTAGATAATTTGTCTTTTCCTCACTGATTTTATACTGCCAACTATTTTACTTTTATATTTCTATTATCTTCCTGCATTTTCTCTTAAAATTTATATTTCTGACTCTTTTCATCAGTGTATATTCTACTTCTTGCTTTTTTTTTTGATGGCGTTTCATTCTTGTTGCCCAGGCTGGAGTGAGTGGTGCGATCTCGGCTCACTGCAACCTCTGCTTCCCGGTTTCAAACAATTCTCCTGCCTCAGCCTCCTGAGTAGCTGGGATTATAGGTGCACACCACCACACCTGGCTAATTTCTGTACTTTTAGTAGAGACAGAGTTTCGACATGTTGGCCAGTCTGGTCTCGAACTCCTGACCTCAGGTGATCCACCCGCCTCAGCCTCCTAAAACGCTGGGATTACAGGCGTGAGCCACCGTGCCTGGCCCTCTTGCTCCTTTTAGGATGGCTTTCATTTTTGTAACGTTTATATCTTTATTTTCTTTTTATTGTCCTAAGACTCTGCCATCTCACTCTTCAACGATTTTGTCATCTTATATGATCTTATTTGATCTCTCGAATTTCTTCTTTGAGTTTTATTTCTTTCAGAGTTCATATCTATTCCAGTTTCTTTGAGGGCATAAAGAAGCATTTGTCTGACATTTTCTTCTGTTTCTGAAGTGATTCTTCTCCTGTTTCTGAAGTGATTCTTCTGCTGTGAACCATTAATCTGTATTTTGCTTATTCTTTTCCTTCCCCCAGCTTCTGCCAGTTTTGAACCACATTAATTTATCTGACATTAAATCCCAAGTTGCACTGATGCAGGATATAATATAAGGGGTGAGAGTGTAGACCCTGGAGCTGTAAAGGCTGGGATAAAATCCCAGCTCCACCACTTACCAGTTCTGTGACATTGGACAACTGAGTTGGTGTCATATTATCTGTCTTACAGGGCTGTTGTTAGGATTAAAATGTTTAATACAGTGTGTGGTACATAGTACTCAATAAATACTAGGGAAAGATAATTCTGGTTATTATTTTAGCAAGAAAGCTATAATACTTATATAATTTTGGTGTTATCTAATTAATATATGAACACAAGAATGCTAATTTAGTTTTACTTTTTGGTTAATCCAAAAAAATTACAAAATAGATTATTTGTGATATTTGTTATTATCCACCAATAAAGAACTATCCCCATCTGCTGGCCACACTCAAGAATTAAAAATCAAAAGCAGTTCAAATACGGTTGTTGGAATATTTCATTGTGTAGCCACTGTGACTTGGAGATGTCTTTGTAGCAAACAGCCTCTCTCTCTCTCACCTACACAGTCAAACAGATTAGCATCTTGTCACACAGTGCTGGGTAATTGTTGATACACTTATTTTGTTGGAGGCAAACATTTATTTTCATTTGGGAATTTAGATTTGTCTTAGGTGCAGGCTATATAGGTTTCCCTTCTTGCTTAGCTTGGCTATTTCATAGGTTTAGCTTTCCAAATCTTGAATCTTTGTCCCAAGAAAGGAATTTCCCCTAATGTCTTTTTTATTTTTTCCCTTCTTAAGACTCACTGCAGTCAACACACAGAATATTCCTAACTACCATCAGTGTTTCACTGAAAAAAAAAAATCTCTTAACTGGTCATTCTCTCTCTCTCTCTCTTTTATGAAGATGTAAGAATTGCTGATAAATGAACTGTTGGGGAGAGTTCTATTTAAGTTCTACCTGCAGTCATTTCAGACTGAATAATGAAGGTCAATAGGTCTTGACCTTTGAGTTTTGACCTTTCTGAGATCCATACATTTCATCAGAGCTTTCTTTGGGGTACAGAAAAGTGGCAATCCAGACCTGGCTCTTTGGGGAACTTCCATTGCTGTGGGTCGCAGGGATTGGCTCAGGGCAGTGACTCAGGTCGGTGTAGCAGGAGGGAAAGTTGAAGCAGCACCAGCTGTGGATGCTGAGAAAGACCCCAGACCTGCCTGTGGCATTTCTGCATAATTGGTGTCAGCCTGTTTGCTCTTCTGGCCTTCTTGTTACCAGACAACAGTGGGCCTATTCTGAGCTGACTGAGAGGTTGCTACCCTCCTCTGCCTTCCACCCTCACATTCATCGTGGCCTCCTCGCTGTGTGCCTGCTCCCAATGGCCTCCAGCTCTTTCTCTATCTGGATTCCCAGGGATTCTTTCCTGAGCCCAGCCAGAAGACAAAGGGACTCTCTTACTTTTTATTCCAAAGGATACACCTCTTACTACTTCACTTTCACTCCCTACCCCATACACAGCCTTCTGATGCTACTGCAAACCCTTTCCACCATCTTCTCTCCAACTCCTCCCAAGCCCATCTGCTGTTCCTTCACCAACTCTCTGCATCTCTTCCCACTCTGCCCCAGCCTCTATGCCTTCCCAACCGCTCTCCTGGTCCCTCACTCTACCTTCAAAGGGCCTTTCTTTTCTGCACTTTTGTAATGTCTTAGGCTGTTTTGTGCCTACCGATGACACACCCTAGTTTTTTACTACTTTTTTTCCCTCCGTGTTCCTGTGACACCTCATTTGCTTCTCAGATAACCCTCAACACAGCATCCTATCATTTTTGTGTCTGGATCCTTCTAGTCCAGACTCAGGCCTCACAGATATCAGGGACTGTCTTCTTCCTGGTTGTATCCTCACTTCTAAGAACAGCCCCTGGCATACAGTAGACCCTTTTTATTGAGCAAATGAATATTTCTGTCATTCCAAATCTTCATTTGTTGATTAAATTTCTCTGATGTTTATTTTCTCTGATTTTATTGTCCAAGTTTTAAAATAACTTTCATTTTGAAGTACTTTTAGACTTTTTAAAAACTTACAAAAATACTGCAAGAAATTCCCATACACTCTTCAGCCAGATTCCCCACATGTTAACATCTAAAATATCTACAGTATGATGATCAAAACCAGGAAGTTAACACTGATGCAATACTATTAACATCTCTAGATATTACTCAAATTTTCTCAATTTTCCCATTAATGTCCTTTTACTGACCCAGGATGCAAATCCAGGGTCACACATAGTATTCAGTTTCCACACCTCCTTAATCCCCTTTAATCTGGTACAGTTCCTTCATTTTTCTTTGTCTTTCATGATCTTCTAACTTTTGAAGGATATTTGCCTTGCCAATCATTTTGTAGACTGTCTCTCAAATTCATTTTGTGTAATGTTTTCTTATTATAATAATCAAGTTTTACATTTTTTCCCAGGAATCTCCTTCACAGTGCATCATATCAGAGGGTATATGATGTCTATTTGTCTTATTACTGATGATATTAATGTTGATCTCTTGGGTAAAGTGGTTCTAGCAGTTTTCTTCAATCTAAAAGCATTATTTTTCCTTTGTAATTAACAAGTATCATGCAGGAATATGTAACTATACTGGTTCTCATCATACCACTGACTTTAGTATCCTTTGATGATTCCGTATTGCGTGATTATTATTATGGTGTTTTCCAAATGGTGGTTTTCTATTTCCAAGATTTTAAATGGGGCTGGGGAAATGATTTTCCCATGGTGAACTGTCAGGGTCTAATGCCAGGCATGACCCTAAAGCATTCTCTAAATGAGACTTGAGCATTTCAAGTAGTACTCTGGGTCACAGATCTCTGTAAACGACTTCAGTGTATGGACTGCTCCCTTGCTCTTTTCTCCCCCAACCCCCAAATCTCCTATTTGTGGACACAAATAGGCTCTCCTGATGGGATGGTAGTGTTCCTGATGAGACACCAAGAAGGGCTATCACAAGTAAATTGATCATGACTTAATTATTAATTCATGCCCTTAAAGTACATACTGTGGAGATTAATGCTCCTAGCCAAAAGATCCTTGGCTCACATTTTTAGAACCACTGTCTTAAAGGACAGCTGCATAGGCTAAGATCAAGGTAGCATATAATAAACCAAGACTTAATGTCTTTAGGGAATACGCTTCACAATCCATTATGAGCTATGTCATGAAATCAATGACCTTGGGATCTTTTCTAAAACATTCAAGCACAGAGTTAATGAGTTTAGGGAAGGAGTTGGAGGTGGCATGACATTTTAAAATGCTTAAGACACTGGATCCTTGACGGAATGCTTGTTAGATTCTGTTATTTCCTGAAGTATAGGGTATTTATGATCTACAAAAAGTTTCAAATCCATAGACAGTGTCAGAAAAGAAAATCTTTTCTTTTATCATGTTTGCAGTAGCTAGTTTTCAGTGTGACCAAGTCTGGGTTAATTATTCCCTGATTAGGAGGTCAAAGTGGTACAATTCTGAACTGTGTTTAGGGGACTGCAAAGCAGGCCACCAGAATTCCTAGCTGTAGGAGGACTCCTTGGGAAAATCAGGTAAGTGTATACTGGGATTCATAGTCAAGACTGAAATGAAGAAAAAGTAGCCTGCCTTTGACCCTGTGCTGGGATCAGTAGGCTGCTGAGGCAATTGGTGTCACCAAAGCAAGAGAGAATCCAAGTCATGGGCCTGGTTCTAGATTGAGTTTCAGTGCTGGAGGAGTAGCTCAACAACTGCCCTTCACCACATTACCTGCCCAGAAACCTGGGAATTATAGAGATGAATGAAAAAGAACAAAAGGCCTCAGTTTGGCTGAGAAACACGTGACACTTGGGGGACCAATCACTGCCCTGGCTTTCTCCTGTGTGAGAACACTGTAGGCAGAAGCTGAGGATGATGTGTGCTACAGGGATGTGGCGAGGGCTGGCAGCAGCCCCAGGGTGACAGTTACAAAGGCAAAGAGAGTTCCTGCCATCATTAGAACCCCTGCCTGCGATTCCTCCGACCCATGGCTGGTATAGTCCAAGAAACAATGGTTACCTTCATGAATAAATTAGAAGCAAACATTATTTCCTCTTTTTGTGAAATTCCTTAATACTGATTATTATATCTTCTGAAATCTATAAGAAAAAGTAGTCTTCCCTTGAGTTGGAACAGAGAAATCTTTATGCTCAAGTGACAGTGCTAAGTGAATTGTTCAAAATCTTTTAGGAATTAAACAGCCTAACTACTCAAAAGCTGTTTGTCATGAGAACCATATTCTCAACAAAGGCCTTCTTTGGAGCCGTAGACTTTGGACTGAGTTTAGCCTTTGGTAACTCATAAATTCTGGTCAGCCGTTGAAGAGGCCCTTTCTGAGGGTAGCTCTGCCCAAAGGGATAGCACTATCTAGGGAGGACTTCTCTCTCTTGTTTCTCAATAGCATCTCAGGGACAAAGATCTCACTTCACAGCTCTGAACTTCAAGATGACAGGCTCCTTTTAAGGCCTGGCTTCATCCAGCTGGATTCTCTGAAAGAATGACCACAGAAAGCACTCAAACATATACATCACCACTGTGCACAATAATTTGAAATAACCAATGCGCAAATGGGACACCAGGCTGGGTACTTGTCATGGGGGAGGAGGACGAAGTTAGGTCCTCGTCTATCACTGAGCAGTGAGCTAGGTGATGCTGAGACATGTTTTGCTTAAGACCTGTGTGAATTCTATCAGTCAGATCCGTCAGTCGACCTGGCCTCCCTTTGGCACAGCTTGATTTGGAAAGACCTTGAAGAGGCCTGAGAGACCCAGGCTGGAGGGAGGGGTAGTGACTGATCCCCTGCCAAGGCTATTTTCATTAGGAGTATTAGTATTGTTTCCAGCATAGAAACCATTAGATACACAATAAGCGTCCTTCCTCTCCTAGAATGCCCTGGGAACATACCAAAAAGAGAAGATCTGGTAAAACAACCTTTCACTGAATGTATTCATTCATTTAACTAATCACACTGCTGTTCCGCGAATATTTATTGAGTGTCTAGTAAGTGGCAGGCACAGTACCAGGTGCCAGGAATGACAGCAGTGAACAAGACAGACACAGTCCCACAGTCCCTGCCCTTGGGGAATTTGCTTTCTAGATGAGGGAGACATCATCAATACATTAATCAGATATATTGTGGATAACAGTGCTATAAAGGAAATAAGGCGGGTTAATGCAATGGAAATGGTTGGGGTCTAGAGGGCCCCCGATCTGAATGGCACGACAGATCCTGTTGTGCGAACACCTGAGGCATGTGAATTCCAAGCAGTGGGAGTATCCCAGGCACAGCCCGGTGGTAGGACCATGATGGAACTGTGTTTGAAGAGCAGAGAGAAGGCCAGTGGAACAGAGCTCAGAGAGCAGACGTGAGGGGGGCTGGAAGGTGAGGGTGAGATGGTGAATCTAGACAAGACCAGAGAGACAGGGAGAGACTGGATTGTGCAGGGCCTTGCAGGCCACGCGAAGTCTCCTCAAAGAAAACTAGGAAGTTATTCAGGTCAGTCTTTAAAAACTCTCTTCTCTAGGGACCTCTGTTTTATCTGAAGTCCAAGGGAGCAGCAGAAGGAGCAAGGCTCTGCCCCTCCCCCGGAACCCCCACGTCCAGCTAATATGCCTCCCTCCCCGTTATCAGTTTTGCACAAATTCTGTGAAAGATTAGCTTCTCAAAGGTTTCAAAGTTGTGATAGGTTAAAGATGGACAGAAATTCTTTCACTCCCCCATCAAAAGGTGGAGTTTTTATTTACCCTGCCTTTGAAACTGGGCTGATTCTGTGACTGCTTTAACCAAAGACTGTGGTGGAAGTGATGCTGCACAGCCTTGAAGAGGACTGGCACTTTCCACGCCCTCCTTGACTGATGGGCTCTCAGAGCCTTCACTGCCGTAGACTAAGGTCTATTCTACTGAAGAGGCCATGTAGCAGACAGCCAAGCAACCAGCAGACAAGGAGACCTGCGGCACTGCCCCACACCCTCCACTGGACCATTCCAGCCAGCCCCCATAGCCCCCATCCATCTGCGCCCTCTCGGCAGATGTGAAGAAGCGTGGGCATTCCGTCTCCAGCAGGCATCATCTGGGGCAGAGACGAGCAGATCCTAGTTGCCTTGCCACGGGCCTCAGAACTGTGTTCAACATAAAATGGTTGCTGCTTTAATCCACTTTGCTTAGGGGCAGTTTATTACACAGCAATAGATAACTGAAGGGAAAGTTTAAACAAAGAGGTTGAAAACCACTTCTCTGAGCAAAATCAATGGTTTTACAAAGACCTCAGAGAACTCTGCTCTCACAGCTGGGAAGGCAGTGGAGTATGATGGAGAGGGCAAGGACTCGAGAGTAAGATGGTCCTGAGGCTGAGTCATGGCATAACCTTGAGATTCTTTGCCGCTTTGTTTCTGAGACACACAGAACGATATGTACTGTGAAGGGTTAATGTGAGACTTAAAATCAGACATGGTGTGTGAAGACCTTGGTACATACTAAGAACTTGACATGTTGTAACTATCGTGTGGTCATCAGGGCCCTTCCAGGGCTCCCAGCCACCTGGGTTAGGAGCCCACCTGGTGGGCCAGGCCCTGTCACTGCCAGAACCCAGGTGAAATCACAGGTGTGGAAAGTGGCAGGAGGAAATCTGTTACCCAGACTTACTGTTGAGTTTCCTTATGTGTTAATGTGTTTCATGAAGACGGTATTTCATAATGTTGAATTAGGATTGAGAATGGTTTTCCCTATTCAATTCTCTTTCAATCCTGATAAAATCTAAGCAAAATTGCTACTACAGCTTTAACATCTCTCTAGCCCTTGATGATCTCTCTTCCCTCCTTCCTTTTTTGTTTTTTTTCATTTTGACAGAGAGAGTATAACCTCAGGTTTAGAGTGTTTGGCAGGCAACAGTATATAACTAGACTAATATAGATATCATTTAGTTTTCACTGTATTTGTGTTTTTTTATATTACTAGTTTCCTTTTTTTTTTGGACTTGATATAAAGATTTTCCTGAAAATGAAGGAAGAAAAGTGAGTCAATTTAAAGAAGACTATTAGATAAGAAATATACAGGTACGATGTGACAAAGATTGTGATGAAGGTATGCGGTTGACTGATGCAAATGTTGCTCCGTTGAATAGCCCCCAAGCTTTGTCTATGGGCCTACTTTGGGTTGTCATGTGGGGAAAAGCTGACAAAGCCACTGTGTGTGTGAACTTTCCCTCTGCCTCCTCTGAGGCCCATGCACCCTACAGTCCCCCACAACCCAGAGCGGTCCAGCAGAGGTGACAGGAGAGGGCAGTAGAAGGGAACAACAGCTTCATGCTTAAGATCCTAACACACAGTTGTTAAGACTCTTTCAGCCAGCCCCAGGCATTTGGCCTCTTGGTCTCTAAGTTCTTTTCAGAGCCAGGCTGGCCCATGAGCCATGCACCTGGCCCGGGACTCCTTCCCCGGGCAGTTCTGTCGGCTCAGCTCTCCCTGACCTTCTCCTTGTCTGCAGCTCTTCCCTCCCTAATGCGCTCAGCACTTTTAGCTGTTCTGTGATAGTCTCAAAGGGCGTGGGGATGAGAGCTTTGCTGAAAATGTGCATCTTCTGCAGAAAAAGGCCATGGAACACTTAGAGAGGAAAAGGACAAAAAGATCAAAGTGGTTTTGGAACAGAAGAGGGAATGAGGAGCTATAAAATTTGAATGAAGAGGCTGGAAAAAAGAAGCAGGGGAAGGGAAATGGCTTTGTTTGGTAGTTAGAGCTAAGAAAGGAGAAATGATAAGAACAAGGATGGAAGCCCTTTAAGAGGCTGCTTTAAAACTAAAAATATCAATATGATAGTGATTAAGCTATCACAAACTACCATGGCGTGGATCTCAAGCACTGAAATCAAGTATAGCATTTCTATCTATCTATAATACAGTGTTTCTATGGTCCTTTATCCTCCCAGGTATCTGCTGTTATGTCACCTCCTCCGTGAGGTCTTCCCGGACCACATCATCTGAAATAGCAATCTCCTTTTCTGATCCCTGATCCCACTGTGGTTTTCTTCATCACATCCCTACATGGAATTTTGTTTGATCATGTATTTGTTATTCTATCCCCATTAGATAGTAACTCCATGAAAGCAGGGACTTTGCCCTGTCACTTTCTATCTCCAGTTCCTCTGGCACACAGAAGGGATTCAATTAAAAAAAAAAGTCAGAGGAATGAATTCAAATAGTTAATGTAGGCTGGGCACAGTGGCTCACACCTGTAATCTCAGCAATTTAGGAGGCTGAGGTTAGCGGATCGCTTGAGACCAGGAATTTGAGACCAGCCTGGCCAACATGGCAAAATCCTGTCTCTACTAAAAATACAAAAATTAGCCGGGCATGGTGGCATGCACCTGTAGACCCAGCTACTTGAGAGGCTGAGGCAGGAGAATTGCTTGAACCTGGGAGGCGTACGTTGTAATGAGCCGAGATTGTGCCATTGCACTCCAGTCTGAGCGACAGAGCAAGACTCCGTCTCAGAAAACAACAATGACAACGACAAAAAAAAAAAAAAAAAGTTTTTGTATATAAAGCCCCTAATATTCTATGGAAAATACTAAGAGCAAAAGACAAGTCAGATATGAATTTTGCCCTCAACACATGGTCTAATAATTATGATAATCACTGTACATTTTAGAGGGCTTCTATGTGCTAGGCACTTTATACACATTATGTTATCTTTAATAACTAGTAGCGATGTTCAGTGTAAACATATTTAACAAGTATTATAGAAACTGACCTATCAGTACCATGAACTGGCACTCCGACATATTAAATAATATTGCCAAGATCTGAGAACCAGAAAATGACAGGGTCAAAATCTGAATGAAGGTGTGCCTGACTCCAATGTGCATTCTTCTAGGTGTACTACTGCCCTTCTTGGAAATACATGTGAGCACATGTATTGAGACTCACAGTTCTTTGATGCTGGAGAACATTCTTTTATGTGTGTCATAAATTGTTGTCAAAAGACAGATTTTATGTGTGCACAGAAATAGTATCTTTCCAGCATCAGAGAACTGTAAGTCTCATTGAAGAGCTAAGGACTTTGGACCAGTTAGGAGCTGGGGAGCCAGCCAGCTCCTTCTCTCACAGCCATCTTAGCTTCAAGAGGTGCTAGGTTCAATGTCTATACAAAGAGAGATAGGAGAGAAGGGCAAGAGGAGTGGGGGAGAGCTGAGCAAGCAGATAACTTTGAGGAAGTTTATAGAAACTGGGAGAATAGGCAGAGAGAGCCCAGATCCTTGGATAGTTTGCTGGTTCCCACAGGGCTGTGTTCCTCCTCACCTCTTCTAAGTGACCTCCGTCATGAGGGAGTCCAGCCCAAGGGAGCGGCAGCAGGCTGAGCTCTCTAGGATAGGCTTTTCTCAGGCCTGGCAGTGCAATTGGAATTTTCATCCCAGATGATACCTAATAGAAACAGTATCACCACAATCAAGGAGAATTGGAACCTGGCCTTCTCACCGTCTGCAGAGCCTGTGCCTTTGGTAGTAACAGTTAGTGCACACCAAATGTCCATGTGCTCCCTCTGTTTCCCAGCCTTTCTTGCAGTTCACGGGTGGCAGAAGAGATGTGCCACTTTCAGTCTTAATGCCTCTCTTCTGCTGCTATGGCGTTAGAGTCACCTTTTCCAAATTCATAGTTACAAGGTGGCGGTCAGCCTCCTGACTCGTGACCAGCAACCATAACAAACTTGTATTGTGTTAAAACATTGAGCATTCGGGTTTGTCTGTTGCAGAAGCTAGAGTTAATTACCTCAGACTAGTATGTCTCCCTAAATGCGCTCTGCACTTCCTAATGAATCTGTAATGATCACTGCTAACAACAGATGTATCATACACTTTCATATTAACAGTGCTTGACTTAAAATTACATGGGCTTGGCATATAGCACAATTTTATCTGGTCATATGCCAGAGAAAGTAACAATGATGGAATTAAATCTGTGCTTGTGCCTCTACAGTGCTGTGGCACTATACGATAGCTTCCTAAGACATACCTATAGATTTTATACATCATCTGGGTAGGCAGACATTTTTGTATTTAACCTGCTAGGGAGATACTGTTCCCACCATGTTACAGAAGGAGAATGAACCTCAGAAAGGCCAATTAACCTGCCCTCAGTTGCATGGCTACTGAGCAGTGGAACTGGGCTTCTAACCAGGGAGCACTGATTCCAGAGCCCATTCCACAGTGCCATGCTTCCTTGACTGACAAGTTGCCTCTATTTAATTCACAAATAAGACTTGGATATTAACCTCAAAAAGAATAGAATCCAGATGAGGCAACTAGCTGAACCCAGGTAAGATAGAAGGCAATATTAAAAAACACCAGTGTGAATGAAACAGATTTGAAATACTACAGGTACCCAGATAAGGGGAGAGAGAGAGAGAGGAATGCATGAGTGGGAACTCAAGGCTTCCCAAAGCTTAGAGAGCTGAGGGATGCCAAGAAGGATGGAGAAGGTAGGGGCAAGAGGAAGGAGGAATGTGTCCTACATGAGGGAGAGCATCCCTTCAGGGCCTGGGGACAAGGAGGGGGAACCAGCCAGGGGCATCAGGTGACAGGGAGAAAACTGATGTGGCAAAATGAAGGCTTTGTATGGAGATGAGTGGGATGGAGGCCGCAGAACAGGAAGCTGTGGAAAGCCTGGCTGGGGAGTTTGGAGTTGACCCTGAGGCAGGGCAGAGCCGAGAAAGTGAAAATAAAGGAATCAGTTGTTTGGAGGAGACAGTCTAAGAAAGATTTTGAGTATGTACTTCCTTTAAAAATGGAATTGATTTGCAGGCAGTTAAAGGTAAAGGGATTTGACTCAGGAAAAATGAAGATCCAGGATGTCAATTTAGAAGATATTCCGTGGTTGCAGTTGGCACCAAAGTGAACCCTGTTTTCCTTCCTGAAGACCAGTCGACCCCTCCAATGACTTACCCTCTCCTAACGTGGAATGGAAAATGACCGAGGATCAACAGCTGTCCTTAGCCTTTATTTCAAATCACTTTATCTCCCTGGCCTCAGTTGCTTCACTTGTGAGTTGGCAGCATTGGACCTGGCAGTCTCCGGGTGGTGGCTGGCCATGGTGATGGCAAGCTCTTCATTTATGTCTACCTTGTTCTGCTTCTTTTCATCAAGCCCTTGCTCCCCCTCCTTTTTCCCCCTTTGGAGGGTGTCTTGGGATATATGATCAGATTTCCTCTTTGAGGTCTTTGGTTAGGTGGGAACATAGCGCTCGGGTCCTGACTGCCTATTCTTAGGTTTGGGCCAAAGCTTAGAGTCTCAGGAAATATAGTTCTCTTCAGCTGCAGCCTGTGAGGAATTGCTCCCATGCTGAGATTTGGGAGACCCTAGAAGAGATAAATGTTCAAAAACTACCTCTGTGAGTACACTCTGAAATATTTATGGATAAAATGATACAATATCTGGGGGAGTGGGTCATGTATGAATGAAACCAGATTGGCCATGACCTGGTAATTGCTGAAGCTGGGTGATGCTACATGGGGTTTAACTGAACTGTCCTGATGACTTCTGTATATATTTAACATTTTTCCATAATGAAAAGTTGAAAAAGAAACAAAAACACACTTTTTTTTTCATGTTGTGGTATTCAGAAAACTGGACAATTGAGTCTCCAGAGAACACAAGTTGAATACCCACAAGGCAGTATCCATAAAGCACCCCGATATGTGGGACAACAGTAAACTTGATACAGCTAAATAATTGACTGTACATGGTAGGGTGTCTCTGAGCACACTGGCCTTGGATGCCTTGTTGATGGCCTTGGATGCCTTGTTGACCAGAGTATCTCCCTTTATTGTGCGCTATTTTCCTGTCTGACGACTCCACCTTCCACTTCTTTCTCTTTCCATTTCTTCATTGGCAAGTTAACTTTCTCCCATAGGCAGAGGGAGCTTCTCTTTGAGGAACCATAGAGGAAGGATGAGAGAGCCCTCCAAAGCTGCAGTTTTCAATTTTTTTGACCACAACCCAGTGTAAAAGATATATATTTTTATCATCATAGACAACCATAACTAAAATGTAAGTTTCACAAAATAACACCCTTTACCAAATGGGATACATTCTGATATTTTCTCTTCTATTCTATTCTAGACTAGTCTATTCTATTCCATATTTTAAAAGACTGTCATGATCCACTAAATGTAAATCACTAATAAATTCAGGATTCCTAATGGGTTGCCACCTGCATTTTAAAAACAAAATTGGTTAGTGGAAAAGAGATGTTGGGCAGGAAACTTACCATTTAACTCATCTGGCCTGGGGTTGAAGTCACAGGCAGCTGGATTTCATTTGCATCTGACAGTGGAGAAGCCCTCCATACTTTGTGTGGGTGTTAAGGTCAGATCTACAGTGCTAGCCAAGGATTGACTAGAGTATTAAATTTCAGCAGATGTGTTAATTGATGTGCTCATCAATAGGGAGAGATCACAAGTCACAGGCTTAAGATGGTAACTTTGTTGAACTGGGCTGTCACATGCCATCTTGTAGTTTTAAGGCAGGAAAAAAAAAACAGGAAAAAAAAAGAAATACCTCTGTTATACACACCACCACTATGACTGTTGCTCAGAGAAGACACCAGGCAACAGGGTAAGGCAGTACCTTCAGAACCAGGTAGATCTGAATTTGGACCCCATAAACTACTAACCATGTGACTTCAGAAAGATTACTTAATCTCTCTGAATCTCAATTTTTCTCATCAGAATAGGAGAATGATAATACTTCATTAAGTGAGAGCATTCTGTATAGCATCTGGCCCAGAACCTGACCTGAGGGCAGACCCTCAAATGTTAACCCCTTCTTCTCCTTGCACAGAGGCTCTTTAAGGTTTCTTTCAAAGGTTGTCAATCTAGTACACTATATGACAAATCTATCACTCTACTTTGCTCAGAGATTTACTGGAGGGGGAAGATAGCCAGGAGAAAACCCAAATAGAAACAAGTGAAGTGCCAGGAGAGAAGCCACATTTTCAGACTAAGTGACCTAGGCAGAGCCATTCACCAACTTTAGCTCTCCAGTTCTCAGTCATGAAATGAAGATGGGGGAAATCCAGTTCTCAGTCATGAAATGAAGATGGAGGAAATGCTATGTTCTCCAAGAACTCTTGACTCATATTTCCTAAAGATAGTTGGCTTCCTGGGCACCAACTCAGACCCAGTGAATCATAATCATTCTAAGCCAATGTCCAGTAATTTACCAAGTCCTTTCCAGCCTGCTTCCTAACCATATCTCAAGACAGCTCATTCTCTCCTCCCCACCGCCCCTACTTCTGTACCCTTCCCACTCCTGCTTGCCCTTTTCTCCTGTTGACTGCATTCCTGGCTTTCAGTCTTGCTTGTTCTTCACCCAGTCTTCACTCTGCAACCAGAGAGACAGTTTTATCATGCAAATACGACACCGAGACTGCTGTCCAAAGCGTCTAGTGATTCCTCTTTCTCCTTAAAATAAAGTCTAAACTCTTAACCTGTCCCCAGGGCTCATCTTGATCTTCTCAACACCAAACCTTGCTCTTTCTTTTTTGATCATCTGTCCCCACCCCTGGACTGTCAAGTCTGGGATAGTGGCAGCAGTGTCTCTCCTGCTGTTGATGTAGGCCCAATGCCCAGGACATGGCCTGATGCAAGTCAGGCACTGAATGAAAAAGCAGTTGCTGAACTCCAACTAATCTTTTCCCATAAAACAATAGCAAGTGACCTATTTTCTGGATAAAATAAATTCCACGTGCTATGGCAAACTGTCTCTTAAAGTCCTTATTGTGTTCTCTGCTGGCTGTGTAGAGACTAAATCAATTGTACTATAATGTCCATTATTTTATATTTTGGTACAAGGATGCTTTCAAGGATTTTTTGGGGGGTTTTGAAGAACAAATATGATTTGGGTGCCGTTTCCATACTCCTCAAATACTCTAAGTGGATAGTGAAGCTGTTCTTTATTTCTAAATCCTCATCTCGCGCAGACATAATGGCCAGAGATTTCCCTTAGCAGGAGGAATGTCACGCATTATGGTTTTCACTTCCATTTAACTGGATTAAGTCTTTGTTGAAGAGCTTTATGCTGATTAGAGATGTCTGAATATGAAGTGCTCCTTGAACAAAAGTTATGGGTAGTCACATCAATTTAATTGAAAAATGTTCCATAATTAAGGCAAAACCACTTCACTTAAATAATTAGCTTGAAGTGGTCATAGTAACAGAGTTCATAGATTTGCTTTTATTTCCTCTGTGTCACTGGTGCCTGCCTGACAAAAGAACACTGGTGACATGGTATTCTATAGAAAATTTTGGGCTTAGCAATTTAGGGTTCTGTGCCATATAAGTACTGTCCAACTCTCTTCCTAAGAAGGCACCTAAAGAGGTGTCAAAGTGCAATAATCACCAGATCATGATTTATTCATAAAGTTGAGTAAGCATTCAGAACACAGTGTTCTGGAGAGAATATGGGCGGTTCCACCACACTTAGTAGTGCACACTGGAGGAATTATTTCCAGAGTTTTCTAGAGTAGTGATCTTCCCATCACTACTGATTTAGGATGCTGCAAAATCTTTGGGGTGTCAATTGCAGGTGATTCACTGTAGGCAAAGGATTAGTAAATTATCAGTTAGATATGTGGTCAGAAGCTCATAGCAGAAAACCCAATTTATAATAGCTTAAACAATTTCCCTTTGACATCATCAAATGTCCAGAAGTAGATGGTTATTTGTCTTGGTTCAGCAGGTCCAAGATCCAGGTGTTTTCTCTTTCCATCTGCCGTCTTGTGATGTTGCCTTCACCCTTGGGCTCCTCCCGCCCTGGTCACAAGCTGCAGTACCAGCCATACATCATCAATCCAGGTGACAAGAGGGGAAAAGGCAGGTAAGCCACAGATAGCATCCTTTATCAAGAGAAAACAAGGGTTTCTTAGACCCCTCTACCTTGCTTAGATCTCACTGCATGGCCACCCAGGTCAGGAAATACAGGACAGTGGAGGACAGGAGTTTCATATTTGCTTTAGACCTAGTCTTATTGTAGGATAAATACAATGGACAGCAAAAATTTAAGGATACCCTTAGAATGACCCTGTAAGGCAGATGCACCTGAATGTGTGTACCATGCTAGGGAATCCGGGAGTGGCCAACTCAGAGACTTGCTCCTTTTCTATGAGGAACATCTGAGTGCCTGGCACATCCTATAGAACATACACTGTGCAGGGTATTGAGGCTCTGAGTTTTGGATTAAATGAAGATTACCAGGCAGAAGTCATTAGGGGAGAGTGTTAAGTGAAAAGGCAATATCAACTGCATGATGTGTGTAGGTGGTTGCAGTTTTCCTGCCCAGCCCATCACCACTGGGCCATGAGGTTATTTTGTCCAGCCCATGGCCCCGGACTGTAGGCAGGTAGATATCTTGCCTAGCCCACTGCCACTGGACTCTCTGCTTTGTATGTAAGCCCCTGGATTTAATAAAACCCTATGTCTTGTTTGCTGGCTCTGAGTCTCTTCATCTGCCTCTAGAACCTGGTGTCTCTTCTCTATCAAGGTTAATAGGGGTTCAGCACAACAACTATCAAGACAGGTCTTCCCTTTTATTCCCTCTTTTTAAAAAACAAATATTTCTTTGTAAACTATGCATTCAACAAAGGACGAATCTCCAGAACCTATAAGGAACTTAAACAAATCAGCAAGGAAAAAACAACCTCATTAAAAAGTAGGCAAAGGACATGAACAGACACTTCTCAAGAGAAGACATACACGTGGCCAACAAGCATGACGAAATGCTCCATTAATATCAGAAAAATGCCTGTTAAAAAACACAATGAGCTATCATCTCACATCAGTCAGAATGGCTATTATGAAAAGGTAAAAAAATAACAGATGTTGGTGAGAATGTGGTGAAAAGGGAACACTTATACACTGTTGGTGGGAATGTAAGTTCGTTTAGCCCCTCTGGAAAACAATATGGAGATTTCTCAAAGAACTAAAAATAGAACTACCACATGATCCAGCAATCCCACTACTGGGTATCTACCCAAAGGAAAGTAAATCATTTGATCAATAAGACAACTGTACTTGAATGTTTATTGCAGCACTATTTGCAATAGCATTCAGGGAATCAACCTAAGTGTCCATCAATGGTAGCTTGGATAAAGAAAATGTCTGAGGCAGGAGAATGGCTTGAGGTTAGGAGTTCAGGACTGGCCTGGGCAACATAGCGAGACCCCCTGTCTGTATGAAAAAATTAAAAATTAGCTGGGCACGGTGTTATATGCCTGTAGTTCCAGCTACTTGGCAGACTGGGGTGGGAGGATGACTTGAGCCCAAGATATCAAGGCTGTAGTGACCTATGATCACATCAGGCTGGGTGACAGTGGGAGAGAGAAAGAACGAGAAAGAAAGAAAGTAAGAAAGAAAGAGAGAGAGAGAAGGAGAGAAGGAGAGAAAGAGGAAAAGAAAAGAAAGAAAGGAAGAAAAGAAGGAATGAAGAAAGGAAGAAAGCAAGAAAGCAGAAAATATGGTATATATACACTCTGGAATACTATGTAACCATAAAAAAGAATGAAATCATGACCTTTGCAGCAATATGGATGCAACCAGAGACCATTATCCTAACTGAATTAATACAGAAACAGAAAATCAAACACCATATGTTCTCACTTATAAGTGGGAGCTAAACAATGAGTACACTTGGACATGAAGATAGGAACAATGGACACTGGGAACTCCAAAAGGGGAGAAAAAAGGAGGGAGGAAGGGAGGGAGAAAAGGGTTGAAAAACTACCTATTGGGTAGGATGTTCACTATTTGAGTGATGGGTTTCATGGAAGCTCAAACTCCAGCATTATTCAATACACTAGTGTAACAAACCTGCAAACGTACCCCCTGAATTTATAATTAAAAAAAATTTTTAAATAGAAAACAAATATTTTGTAATATTCTTTTATCCTTAAAGGCAATGAATAAATCATATAACCCATTTAAATTCATAATTTCAAAGTAATGCCCTAACTGTAACATAGGAATTAGAGGAAAGTAGCCCAAGCAGGACCTACCCCCACAAGACCTCTTATCTTGGAGGAGGAGAAGGTGGAGAGATGAGCATCCATGGGGAAGTCAAAGTGGGTGACAGGAGGACTCAAGGCAAGGTGTTAAATCTCAGTCCCACCAGTGTCAGAGCCTGGCACAGGGAGAAGCCGTCCGTGACACTCACTCCCAGCTCCCAGCAGGAGCAGACGGCATCTCCAAACAAGAAGCAGATTCCTAACCAGGGCGGTCATGGCTGAGGAAGGGTTAGATGCCCCAAGAACCTTGGGGTACACAGGAAACTCAGAAAAGAAACATCTGCAAAGCTTCCTCCAGCTGCCAGGCCCCTACTTCCCTCTTGAAACAAGAACTCTAATCTGGAAAAGCAGGATTAGAGAAAATCTAAACCGTTTATGTCAACAGTCCTACGAGATTTGATCAGGGATCCTCACAGTTGTTGCTAGAATCTATCTCACCTTCCAACGTTGGACACATAGAGACCGATCCTTTATATGGAGAAAAACCACTGGACATATTAATAGATATTTTTAAAGACACAAGAGGAGCCTAACCTGAAAAATCAGAACAATGTTCCCTTCTGAAAGTACTACTGCAAGCCCATTAGGAAGCCTTAAGCTAGCCCTAATTCGTATCCAATAGGGAGTCAAGGGCACATTGCGCTCAAGACACAGGAGCAGGCAGACAGGAAATGGGGAATGATTGGGGCAGGAAAATTGTTTACATGTTGCAGTGGATTGAATGTGTCCCCCCAAAATCCATATGTTGAGATCCTAACCCCCTCAATATGATAGAAGTGGGAGGTGGGGCGTTTGGGAGGTGACTAGGTCATGAGGTTGGAGCTTGCACGAATGGGATTAGTGTCTATATATAAAGGACATCAGAGAGCTCCCTCACCCTCTTTCTCGAATGTGAGGACATAGTGAGAAGATGGCAGTCAGCAACCCAGAAGAGGGCCCTCATCAGAACCTGACCCTGCTGGCACCCTGATCTCTGCTGGCCTCCAGAACTGTGAGCAATAAATTCCTGTTACTTAAGTGCTATTCAGTCTATGGCATCGTGTTACAACAGCCTGAACTAACTAAGGTACATGTGAAAGACACAATGTCATGGCTGGAAATATAGTGGAGACAGTCAGTGGAGATACAGCTGATGCTAAATAGGGCAAGAAGACAAATCAGACATTTTCCCAGAGTTGAATAGAGGCAAAAATGACATGGAGAAGAGAGAATCCATGATGCACAAGTCCAAGAAATCCAAATCTATAAAACAGGGAGGGACTTCCAAAATGAGAAAACAGGGCAGATGCTGTGATTACATCCAAGTGGAAAGTTACTGTTATTTTCTTCTTCATACTTTTTGCTTTGCTTTCTTCTCCTTCAAATTATCATGGAATGTGCTACTTATAAACTCAGAAAACTACAAACTACAAAAAGCATACAACTCGGACAAGAAAATCTGTATAGAGGCCATATTTTTTCTGCCTTTTGAAAGAGAAAATATTCTTTTTAAATTTTTACTTTTTAGAGACAGGGTCTTCCTCTGTCACCCAGGCCGGAGTGCAGTGGCATGACCATAGCTCACTGCAGTCTCAAACTACTAGGCTAAAGTCATCCTTCCTCTTCAGCCTCCCAAGTAGCTGGGACTACAGGTGTACACCACCATGCCTGGCTAATATTTTATTTTTTGTAGAGAGGTGGTCTCACTGTGTTGCCAAGGCTGTTCTTGAACTTCTGGCCTTGAGTGACTCTCCCACCTTGGCCCCCCAAAAGTGCTGGGATTACAGGCATGAACCATCGCACCCCACCTGAAAGAGAAAATCTCATAGAACTACGGGAGGATCCCAGGCTAAAGCCCAGAAATTAACACGCATGACTGTAATTTTCAATCAAAGGTGAACATCAGCTGCAAGAGAAATGCCCTGATAGGTTTACTCACTTGCTCCTAGGTCCCTTTCACATCTGGGGAAGGCTGAAGCAGTTTGGCTGACTGTAGTCCTCCTTTTGAGCAGGCCACATGCAACCTCCCTCATCTCATTGACTGGGGCACCCACCATGGATTGGGGCTCCCTCCTCTAGAACCCTCTGGCATAACCACAGTTATTGCCTGCAGTCTGGGGCTAGCATGCTGCTAGTGAGGAAATGGTCAGAGGTTAAATGCCAGAGTGAATCTGTGAGTTTTATGCAATGGAAGCTGCAGACCTTCTGTGCCAGAGAAGCCCTAACTTCGGTGGCTCAGGTCACACTCAGAGTCAAGGGCACCAGATGAGGACTCATTGCAACTCTTACAACTGGAAAAATAGCTCATATCACTGCTCTGTTAATGGTGTCTAAATGAAAGGAAGGGTTTCTCACTGCATGGACTTTGCAGTGGTCCACAGTTTTCTTTTAAGCAGAGTTAGGCAGACATTTAATTTTTTCATGGCCATCAATGAAAACAGCATTCCACTCTTAAGTCATTCATTGCACTTCCCAGGTTAGTATTTGCTCTGTGACACATTGCCCCTTAGAGGAAGCAGAGGCATTGCTCTTTTAAAGTGAATAACATGGACTGTTTTTTTCATACTCAAATGTGAAATGAATGAAACATGTGGCTAACAAGCAATTACAATTTCAGTCTTTCTCTTCAGCATAAACCTTAGGCATATCTTAACAGGATTGAAAATACCAGCATGTGGTAAATAAAAGAATTCATCATGTCCTCACTCTTAATGATAATTCAGCTGAGTGTAAAATTCTGTCCAACTCATGAGTGGATAAACAAAATGTGGTATGCCCATGAAATGGAATATTATTCACTAATAAAAAGAAATGAAGTACTGATACATGCTGCAACATTGGATGAACCTTGAAAACATTATGTTAAGTGAAAGAAGATAGATCCAAAAGGTCACATAGCATATGATTCAATTTATATGAAATAGCTAAGATTGGCAAATCTATAGACATAGAAAGTAGGCTAATGGTTGCCTAGGGTTGACAGTGGGGTGGGGAGATTGAGGAATGGTAGCTAGGGTGTGGGTTATCTTCTTGGGTTAATGAAATATTATAAAATGGGTCAGTGATGGATGCATAACTGCGACTATAATAAAAGCCATTGAATTGAATTATACACTTCAAATGGTTGCATTGTATGTGAATTATATCTCTATAAGCCTGTTTGTTTGTTTTTAAGTAGCCATGGGCAGTCATTCTTTTCTGGGCATGTGCTTATATTTAGGACACTGTTTTTGGTCTCCTCTTTGTGGCTGTAATATTCCGAGCTTGTTTTTAATGCCTTCCTTTCATTGCCCTATTTGAAATCCCCTTTTCGTTTTATTGTACTGAGCTTTTCATTTGCCTTTCAGCTCTGCTTGCTCTCCTAATTTTGGTGAGTCTGTCAACCTCTTCTTTCTCCAGCCCCTGGCAGTCCTATCGATAGGCTTCCTCCATGATCTTGCGTAACAGATGAGACAGACCCACGTTCTCCTCCATAGCAGCTTTTCCTTGGACCATCAGAGGAGCTTGGTTATTTATCGGTACTGTAACTACCTTTTGTGAGTACAGTTCTTTCACAGGGCAGCTTTCTCACTCACTGTTATCCTTGCTTTTCACAGTAATCCTGTGAAGTGAATACAATAAGGGTTATCCTCCTTGTTTTACATGTGAGGAAACTGAGCTCAAAGAGGTTAGCTGGGCTCCAAGTCACACACAGGATCATACAACTCAGATCTTCTATTATTCTTTCCACTGATTCAGGATTTCCCAACATAAAATTCTAGGATTAATCCTTTACTCTAAATCAATTGTTTTCTTTAATCTCTGTTCTTATCTCATGTTTATTGAGCAACTACTATGAGTCAGACACTGCTAGGTGCTGGAGATATGTTTGAGAAAAAAGATAGGGTCCCAGCCCTACAAACTATCAGAGAAAGTAGACATGCATCTCTCCTTACCTTTGCCCAAATAGTATCTCCACCGCCACCCAAGACCCCCACCTCCCATCTCGCACTACCACCCACCATCTGACGTGACTTCTATCTCCTCTCTAAAGGTTAATGTCTAACTTTGAAGGTTCTCCCACCTAGCATAACATACCTTTCTGAGAATACACAATCTCCAGGGGTTTTTCTCTACTTTCTCTTGTTGTTACATACAGGTTTTAAGTGAAGGCAACCATGAGCTAAGTGCTGTTCCCTGCCACTTTCAGAAAAAAAGAAATAAATGATCCTCTGAGCCTGAAAGGGCTCAGAGCAGAGATATGCAAAGTCATCTTAAAGAGAGAGAGTGGCTCCCAAGTTTACTGCTGGTAACTTGATTGAATGTACTAAAGTGTCCAAAGAAGGAAACTATCATGAAGAGGGGTTGGTTAGCCAGGGAAATTAGAAAAGGGACAGTCCCTGAAGCAAATGTTACTGGTGCCATTCAAACGTCACTTAGGGAAGGGGGTGGCCAGCCAGCATGCAGGATAGGAATGGCTATTGTAGAAATGGTCCAGTGGCTACCAAAATCTTCTGGGACCAAGCCCCCGATTCATATAACTCCCATCTGTTGCTCTGAAACCATGCTGACCAGATAACCACCAGTTAAACTGGCTTCCCCTGCTTGCCTTTGGGGAAGAAGGGGATGTTCAAGCTGGCATATTATCTGACCTACCCATCAGTTCCTTTCTCTCTGGAAGTTAATAAATGAGCAATGGCTTTGTGCATCAGCATGGGAGTCTTTGGGAGGTGGTTAGGTCATGAGAGTAGATTCCTTATGAATGGAATTAGTACTGTTATAGAAGAGGCCCCAGAAAACGGCCTTGCCCCTTTGATCATGTAAGGACACAGCAAGAAGATGCCATGTGTATTAGTCAGGGTTCTCTAGAGGGAAACAAATATATATATATTTGAAGGCTCTCCCATCTTCAATATATATAAAAAAATATATATTTTATATATAGGGAGGGGGAGTTTATTAAGTATTAACTTACATGATCACAAGGTCCCACAATAGGCTGCCTGCAGGCCAAGGAGCAAGGAGAGCCAGTCTGAGTCTCAAAACTGAAGCACTTGGAGTCAAATGTTTGAGGGCAGGAAGCATCCAGCACAGGAGAAAGACGTAGGCTGGGAGGCTAGGCCAGTCTTCTCTTTTCACACTTTTCTGCCTGCTTATATTCTAGCTGTGCTGGCAGCTGATTAGATTGTGCCCACCCAGATTAAGGGTGGGTCTGCCTTTCCCAGTCCACTGACTCAAATGTTAATCTCCTTTGGCAACACCCTCATAGACACACACAGGATCAATACTTTGTATCCTTCAATCCAGTCAAGTTGACACTCAGTATTAACCATCACACCATATATGGACCCGAAAGCAGTCCCTCAGCAGACACCAAATGTGAAGGTGCCCTGAGCTTGTACTTCCCACCCTCCAGAACTGTGAGAAATAAATTTCTGTTGTTTATAAGTCCATCAGTCTATGGACTGAGACACACGAGTCAGCCTTCAGTCAAATCTAGAACAGATGAAGTGACTTATCTCACTAAAACCTCACAAAAGCTGGTGTTTATCTCACCAAGGCCAATGACAGAACCCTGCACCACCCTAAATCATCAATGAAAATGGCACTTTATGTGGCTGAGTAGGTGATACACCCACTTCCTTCAAACCCTAAACGTAACAACAAATGCTAATTGATTGATGCATTAACCTAGAGGGAAGACTTGAAGAAAACTCAGGCCTGACCCTTGCTTGCCTGAGGCTTAAGCCCTTCCATAATTTTGGTTGCTGTTATTAATGTTGCTCTTGTAGTAAAGCCAAATTATCAAGGCTATGGCATTTGTCAAGGGAAACCTGGGAAGAATGATCATTTGAACAAAAAGGTATTTTTATTTTTATTTTTATTTGAGACGAAGTCTCTCACGCTGTCACCCAGGCTGGAGTGCGGTGGTGCAATCTCAGCTCACTGCAACCTCCACGTCCTGGGTTCAAGTGATTCTCATGCCTCAGCCTCCTGAGTAGCTGGGACTACAGGCGCACACCACCACACCTGGTAAATTTTTCTATTTTTAGGAGAGATTGGGTTTCACCATGTTGGCCAGGTTGATCTTAAACTCCTCACCTCAGGTGATCGCCCTTCTTGGCCTCTCAAAGTGCTGGATTACGGGAGTGAGCCACCACACTCTGCCAAAAATGCATTTTAAAATATATTTAGTTGTGACTATATTTAATAGACAATATCTTTACTCAGTATTTAATGTAATTTTCAAAAGCTGAATCCATTTTAAAGTTATACAATTTGGAACTTCAACAAGAGTCCATCTGTGGAGGTGGACCATCCACATAAGTCCCTGTGTCATTGCCTATGGCTCCACTGTACAGAGGAAGGGTAAATGGCTTGTTTAAACAAATTTTTGTGTGTGTGTGGTGGTGTATCTAAATTTTATTATTTGACCTTGTATGTGTTATAGAAGTTCATTTAAATACTGAAACATCATTTATTGGAAGAAGAAGTAACTATTTTAGTCCATAGAGACTGTCCTGAGTCACCTTGACAAGCAAATTGGCCTCGATGACAGAGCTCTGCACAGATGCAGGAAGGCATACTCTGGTGGCTAGCTGGTAATGATAAATAACGAGTTCCTTACATTAAGGTCTCTTCTAATTTAAGAAAGAAAAATAACATTTGGTGACACAATAATTCGGGGGTATCTGTGTTTTCAGGCACAGGCAAAATTGGAAAGATCTGTGAAGATTAAAGGAAATTTTAGAATTTTCTATAATGTACACTGTCTTCTAGGAGGAAAAAATAGTATCAGGTTGAGATAAATTAGCCTAATTCTGTTACCTGAATGTGTTCACTGGTAGATTCTTTCTTCTATTTGTTGACTAATTGAATATAAATTCCATAAAGGGCATTGGATTCATTTTTCATTGGAATAAAAGGAGCTCAATTTCCTACAAGAATTGGCTTGCTGAGAATTCTTAACACACTGCTAAAAGTGCTCTAAATTTGCAATTCAAACCCCAAGGGATGCCAAGCCTCACGTGATGAACACACACACACATACACACATAGACGCACACATACACACATAGGCACACACACACACACACACACGACGAGTTAAATTTAAGAATATTTACATCATGAAATAAATTAGTTGTCAGATTATTGTGAATTACAGATCCCCAACAAGAAAGGTAATTCAGAGCTTCCTTTTCCCTCTTAACAAGTAGGTTAGCTTTATGAAGAACATACGAAGAAAATAAACAGTCTAAGGAGTAATCATTACATTTCCAACGGCTGGAAGCTTTTGGCAAAATGAGGAGGAAATTTAAAAACACATCATAATGTGGGAGAAAATTTGTAGTTTTAATTGGGAATGTACTTGAACAAGTAAATTTTAGTTTAGACATCGGTAAACTTGAATTTTAATCTGAAATTAAATCCTTATGGAATTACACTATCACATCCATGGTTTTTTTTTTTTTTTTTTTTTTTTTTGAGACGGAGTCTCGCTCTGTCACCCAGGCTGGAGTGCAGTGGCCGGATCTCAGCTCACTGCAAGCTCCGCCTCCTGGGTTTACGCCATTCTCTGGCCTCAGCCTCCCGAGTAGCTGGGACTACAAGCGCCCGCCACCTCGCCCGGCTAGTTTTTTGTATTTCTTAATAGAGACGGGGCTTCACCGTGTTAGCCAGGATGGTCTCGATCTCCTGACCTCGTGATCCGCCCGTCTCGGCCTCCCAAAGTGCTGGGATTACAGGCTTGAGCCACCGCGCCCGGCCCCATGGTTTTTTTTTGTTGTTTTTGAGACAGAGTCTTGCTCTGTTGCTCAGGCTGGAGTGCAGTGGCGTGATGTCGGCTCACTGCAACCTCCACCTCCTGGGTTCAAGCGATTCTTCTGCCTCAGTGTCCCAGGTAGCTGGGATTACAGGTGCCTGCCACCATGCCTGGCTAATTTTGAAAATATTTTTAGCACAGATGGGATTTCACCATGTTGGTCAGGCTGTTCTCGAACTCCTGGCCTCCAGTGATCCACCTGCCTTGGCCTCCCAAAATGTTGGCATTACAGGCGTTAGCCACTGCACCCAGCCTCTCCTATGTCATTTAATCATCTATTTTTATGTAGGGTTTACATTACGGCAAAAGAAAAAAAATAGATATGGCTCCTTCATTCTTCCATGACAGCTAAATGAATGTCTTTTTTATTTGAATTCTTTAAAATTTTACTCTAAGTTCCACGATACATGTGCTGAACGTGTAGGTTTGTTACATAGGTATACATGTGCCATGGTGGTTTGCTGCACCTATCAACCCATCATCTAGGTTTTAAGCCCCACATGCATTAGGTATTTGTGCTAATGCTGTCCCTCTCCTTGACCCCCACCCCCCCACACAGGCCCCGGTGTGTGATGTTCCCCTCCCTGTGTTCATGTGCTCTTTCTTCAACTCCTACTTTTGAGTGAGAACATGCAGTGTTTGGTTTTCTGTTCCTGTGTTAGTTTGCTGAGAAGTCTCTGTTGGACATACAATTATCTAAGGCCTTCTCCCATGTAAAGGCCTCCCAGTTACCCTCTAGTCAAACAGATGAGTGTCAACACTACACTGCTTGCTGGGACCTCATGTCATTCCACAGTCCTGTTCTTGTTTCTAGGTGAATCATACAAGTCAGTATACTCAGGGTGAAGAATCTCTGGGTATCATATACAGCAAGTCAGCAGAATCACCAAATTTAGCTTGGCAGGATAATGCATTAGTCTGAACTGTTTCACCCAGTGTCTTAGCCCTAACCTGTAGGGAAGCCAGGTCTTTTAACCTGAGACTTGCTTGGCAACTTGAGCTGCAAATCCTAAGTGCTCCTCTGTAACCTCCTGACATCCATGCCATTTGTCCCATGCCTGGTCTATCTTGAACTCCTAGGTCTTCAGGATCTCTCCAGCCTGAACCTTTACCTCCATCAGTTCTTGGACTTCTTATTCTAGTTCTTTTGAAGTTTTTGCTCTTCTTGTTCCCTTTTTTCTCAGTCTTCACAAATAAGATCTTGGGACCCATACTATCTGTTAAGATGGGGAAAAGAGAGGCTAGCTGCCTCTGGGCTCAGAAGTGCTAGTGACTGGATCCTTCCTTCCTAGCCTCTCTCCAGAAGAGGGGGAGGAGAGGGTTTGATAGGTGGGTGGGATTTTACCTGTGGAAAAGTAAAGACATTATGAAAGCTAGTGAAGCCTTTTTGGTGAACTTTTAAAGTCAAAGAGTTTATCAAAGAATCATGGGAAATTTGACTGGGGAGCTCTGGGTTGGTGTCTCTGATTGGTGGCTCAGGTAGGAAGAAGCCAAGAGCAGACTTTTTAGGCCCTAGGCTCCAGAAATAAAGAGAGCCTCCTGGTTTCCTTCTCAATGGTCTCACCTACTTCCTAAGCCTGGAGGAGGGGCAGGGACTCTGGTAAAACCTGGCCATAAATCTTCCTGTCGGTTTTGGTTTTCGGGATCCTGACCCATTATATGTGGTGCTAGAGAGCAAGAAATTCTAAGCAGTAAAGACTTCCACCGCCCAATGGTCTGGGAGGATATTCATTCTTGTCCTAAAGCCCACTGTGTTTTCCCATCTTGTAATGGGGTGGTCATCTAAATAAAGTTCCACCAAGCATTATGACCTGGCATAGTCCCATTGTCCCAAACCACTGTCACCACCCAAATGTTTGTGTCTTGCCTACAAATGTCAACCAAGTCTGTTGGTCACCTATCCTAGCATGCCACCTGTACTGAGTCCAGCAGAATTCCATAAGAGCCATTTATGTATTTTTTTTTTTTTGCCACAGGCAGAGGAAAAGCTGGCCCTTGATGTTCCTAAAGCCAGCCCCTGCTACCCACAAGCTCCCTCGAACCCCCTGACCTTCCCAGGAGACCTTATCTTGGACTTGTCACTTCCATTCATTAAGGACAATATAAACTTGAGAGCTGTTGGGAAAGGCTATTTTAGTAGATCCCAAGTTCTCTGTGACCATGGCTATACAAGGCTGTGGGGTGGGGCCTGTCACTTCATTCCAGTTGTTCTCACTAAGCCTCGGCCATTAGAGACTCCTCTAGGAGGAAACCTGTCTTCTTCTGTGTAAATGCTTCATCTACAAAAAGCACGATCTCATGTTTGTGGGGCCCCTTCTGCACCCTTGAAGTTGTCAAGACACACATGTGAGTCATCTGGGGGCACTCCGTCATGACAACTCTTCACCCAGTTCTCACCTCACTGAGCAGGCAAATTAGTTTTATGTTAGGGTTGATAGCATTTATGCTTCAGTTCCTTTCGATGCATGTATAACTGCTGAGCCACCAGAGATCTAACAGGTACCACATTCCAACACACAAGCTTCCAGAAGACTTAGCAGAAAAGTGCTTACAGACTCTCGAACTCTTCACCTATGTCAAGGGCACATGAAACATTGACGAGAGTAGGAACAGAAAGTTGGTGAAGTGAATTTTTGGAAAGCGTTGTTGGTGCATGAAGAGTCTGATCCCCAATAAAGAGCAAGGACTCCTCCCATCTCAAACCCAATGAAAGGGGCTTCAAGACAACCTTGGGGGAAAGGGGCCTCCCAGAGCTAGGTCATGGCAGTCTGGGGTCAACTTTGAGAAGTGAAACTAAATGTTGAAGAGTGGGCTGGCCAACAGTTTTGGTTGTGAGCAAAGGAGTGAGACCCGGATAGGACCAGATGGCACTCACAAACTTTGTGAACACATGTTTCGTGTGCTCCAAATGTAGGTCACAGCAGGAGAGAGAGCTGGGGGCAAACAGAGCTGAGAGGATGTGAAGGTCTGGCTGGATTCCTAGAGGCTGGTATCCGAAGTCAGGTGCCAGCAGATTAGAGATGAATTCACCTGCGGCATGATAGCTGCCAGCTGGATAACCTATGTTCTTGTTTTGGGGAGTCAGGTGGGGGTGAGCACAGCTCTCCAAAGAATCCACAAAATACCCACAGGAGGAAGCCTGCACTTTAAACACCTACCAGACCTAGAAAGCTTAGAGCCAGAAGATGACAGAACAAGTCAATTCAGAACCTTTCTGTGACCCTCTGACCCTGGAGAGATCAGAAGCTACTGCAGCAAAAGGGCGGGGCCAGAAATTAGCAAGGCAGGGGCCAGAGAGACCAGCACAGGCTTTCCTCAAATTGAGGTTTCCTGTCAGCAGCGAGCCCCGGGTGGGCACAGACCCAAGAGGGACAGCTTCAACTTTAAGTCACAGTTGGAGTGTTTAATTTGATCCTGGCCAGATATATTAAGAACAGTATTGATGTGAGAGGGGATTTGTGACTTAAGAAGTGAACAGAGAAGTTGTAAGACCCACCTGATCTTTTATGCAGGGCATGGGGAGAAGGAGTACCAGTGACATTTTAAAGGGACAGTGGCAGGCAAAATTAAGTTGCTATGTGCCAATATTCCAGACGATTCACTTCTTCAATGTGCCTGTAACATATCTTTATAGTTTGCTTCATATAGTCAGCATACATTTATTGATTTATACCCAACACTGAGAACACAAAAGTGAAACATAGTGAGGATTCCTGTCCTTGAGGAATTCATGGTCTTGTCAGGGAAGTGGACATTTTCTCTACAATGAGTCTGAGTCTGAGTCATTTACAACTGTGTCTGCTATAGTGGTCTTGCGTAAGGTTGAATTGAATTGCATAATGCCAAACCCACAGAGCCTCTCTCTCTCTCCAAAGTTCTTTATTTTTTATTTATTTATTTTTTTAGAGATGGGGGTCTCACTGTGTTGTCCAGGCTGGAGTGCAGGGGCCCAGTCATAGCTCACTGTAATCTTGACCTCCGGGGCTCAAGTGGGCCTCCTGCCTCAGCTTTCCAAGTAGCTGGGACTATAACATATGCCACCATGCCTGGCTAATTTTTTATTTTTATTTTTTGTAGAGACAGGGGCTGGTCTAAAACTCACGGGCTCAAACGAGCCTCCTACCTTGGCCTCCCAAAGTGCTGGGGTTACAGGTATGAGCCTCTGTGTGCCTGACCACTGTCCCCAGAGTTCTAATCTAAGGCACACCAACTCAGGAAAGGTCAGGTGCCTCCCAGCTAGTCATGCCTTAATGCTGTGGCTCATTGTAAGTGGTCCTTGCTATTTGCAGGCGATGCACTCGCCCAGTAGGAGGACACTGTGTCTATGTGTTTCCTCCCAGGTGAAATGCAGGGACCTTGGTCACCACCCACTGAGAGTTATTCCTATGAATTGCAGGTGTGAAAGCTGAGCAGTAGCAATATCTGGACATGGAGAGAGCCACGCTTACTGTCCTGAGAGTCACAGGGATGATAAAGAAAGAGGTTCATGTAGAGCTTTCTTATGCAGCAGAGAGGAGAGAAAAGAGCACTGGGTGTGAGTAAGAAGACTGACCAGAGGAAAGGGATGGAACAGGCCAATGTGTTTGGGGCAGTCTCTCCTCTTTACAGACTGAAGTTGTCAGGGGCTCTGCTGAGCTGCCAGGAGTTAGAGCAGCCAATGAAAGCAACAAGCCAAAAATGAGAGTCACAGTCAAGCCCTTAGTCACTTACTGTGATTGTATAAGCAAGAGCTAAGACCAGAGAAAGCGCCAACTCCCCTGTGTTCCATCTTCCCCGTGGAACAGCATATCAGTGGAGGCTCAGGTAGATCAGCATGGACGTAAAGGAGTGGAGGATCATCTCACCCCCAAAAGCTCTGGCAGCTTTATGGAGGAGCTGGGGGTGGTGTGCGATAGGGGGCATAGCAGGTAAGGGCTCAGAATGGAGAAGCGCTGAGTCAGAGCAGAGAAAAGTGGCTTGGACATTCCCTGATAAGGAGCCCTTCAAATGGAGGCACCTGGGCTAGGAATCAGTGATGCATAACAGCGCGGGCAGCTTCCCCATGAGGCCTGCCAGGCTAAGCCTTGTCATTGCTCATAGACAGGCCTGAAAAATCACCCACAGGATTTTGGCCTGGAGGTGGACTTCACAAGAGTGACTTGATGATGCTGCTAACACAGATCTTTATGACAAAAAGCCTGTAGCTTCTACAAAGAGTGAGAAACAGACAGGCTCCTAAGGACTGAGACCTTTCCCCCACTTTTTTTAAAATTAAAAAAAAAAAATTGAGACGGAATTTCACCGTGATGCCTAGGCTGGTCTTGAACTTGAAGCTCGGGTAATCCATCTGCATTGGCCTCCCAAAGTGCTAGGATTACAGGTGTGAGCCACCACACCAGGCCAGGGCTGAGATCTTAAATCTGAAACACTTTCTTCCCGCAGTGTCACTAGGAAAACGAATCCCCTCTTGGATCTGGCTTTATCCAGGAGGGTTTGGGTCATCCCCTCTATGGGGACTCAGGGAGCCAGGAAAGCCTTTGTGGAAACCTGTGCCTTCCTTCCCTTGACCAGCTCCCCTCCCTCCTGAGGAGCTGAAGTTCCCTGCCCAGTGCTCCAGAGTTCATGCCACCCTGTTGGGGTTACAGGAAGGACGCTGAACCCAAGGTAATGCCTGTGTTATATTAAGTGAAGGTGAGGGTCATTTTAATCAAGCAATTGCCAACTCTGGGGATTTCTGGGTTATGGAGTAGGGTTCGGATCTGGAGTCAGAGTGTCAGGTTTAGAATCCCAGCTCTGCATCCTACTGGCCATGTATCTTGGGTTAATTATATAAATTCACTGAGCCTCAGTTTTCTCATCTGTAGAATAAGCATCTCGCCAATACCAGCCTTATGCAGTTGTTAGAGAGAATTAAATGAGTTAATGCACATGAAGTGCCTAGCCTATGCCCGGCACACAATGTGTGTCCAAAGGCAGTCATTGATTTGGGCTTATTTGACTATCTGGGGGAGAGGAGCAGCCGAGACGGAAGAAAAGTTGAGGGTGCAAGTGATGGGCATTTTGCTGCTTCATAGCTCCATGGAGGACGTTACTCTTGAATCTAGAAGCTCAATTCCCAGAGAGAGAAGAACTTTTCCTCAATCAAGGGTAATAGAGCAATTTCAGCTCCCTGCTTGAGTCTTCTTTTTCAAGGTAAAGAGTTGTGCCATAGAGTGCTGTATGATAAACACACATGGTAGCAATAACTTAAGCATACCCTGATAATGACCCTGTAGGGCAGGTGCACCAGAGTGTATGTTCCCAGCTAGGGAATCCTGGAGTGGCCAACCTGGAGATTCATTCCTTGTCCATGAGGAGCATCTGGGCCTGCAGCCCATCCCATGGAACATGGGCCCTACAGGGGATCAAGGCCCCGAGCTTTGGCTTGAATGAAGGTTGCCAGGTGGAGATTGTTAGGGAAGCAGTGCTAAGTGAAAACGCTACATAAACTGCATGCCTTTTGCAGTTGGGTTCTTCTGCCCAGCTCACTGTCACTGGACTCTCTGCCCTGTATGTAAGTTCCCAGTAAAAGTCTATACCTCATTTGCTGGCTCTGGGTCTCTTCTTTAGCCCCCTGAAACTGGTGCCTTTCCCACTGGAGTTGATTGGGATTTGGCACATCAGGCACGTGGGCAGAAGAACTCGTTTAAACCTAGAAGGGATTTCCCACTTGCCTACGAGTAAAGTCCATCTAAGAGTGGCTGATACTAGATGGCTTCAAGGAAGAAAACCAGCCTGGTTTTGACAGTCCTTATTTGCTACTATTCATAGTAGTGAAAGCATAAATGATTTAGGATTAACTCTGGAGACATCTTCTAAAAAAAGAAAAAGATTTTCTGCTCTCTACAATAGTGATTATTCTTTACATTGGCCCATAATACTTTATTAATAAATTAAAATTATGTTCTGAATGAATGTTTAATCAAATAATGCAAGTTGAACAGTATGGTCAAAATATCCATGACCACACAAAACAACAACTGAGAACTCCCTTCTCCAGATTGCCAACGTGCCTTACCTGTTCATGCTGCTTTGCCGACTCGATGGCTACTAACACTGCCATTTCAAGTTCCACATATATCGTGAGTTACTCTTCACCATTCTTGCCACATATCTACATTACATTGGCTTGCCTATTAATGAAACTATATGCTATTTTATTAATTTCACACATGGGTTGCACACATATTCTCTTCAAGTTGGGAATTTGTATTTGCAGTTGAGATGGGGTTTCACCATGTTGGCCAGTCTGGTTTCGAACTCCTGACCTCAAGTGATTTGCCCACCTTCGCCTCCCAAAGTACTGGGATTACAGGCGTGAGCCACTGCCCCTGGCTCAGAATCTGCTTTAAGTTCCAGAATTCTATAATCAGATTTTATTTCATTTTTGTTTTTAGGATGCATGATTATAGATGAGATGGAGGGAGTTGGGAAAGATAGGAAATGATTACAGAAACATTTCTTTAGTTTGAAATTGTAATTTTATGCTCTAGGGGCCTTCTATTAGTTCTTGGCACTGCTTTTGCTAGAGTCTTGGGTGTGATTACTCACCACCATGCTCAAGAGGAAAACTAAACAGCCAAGAGATCAAGAGCAAACTAAACAGCCAAGGGATCAAGGATACTCAGCCAGGCTGCACTCAGGGAAAAAAAGCCCAGCTAAGCCCCTGAAGGGTCCAGGGAAGGAAGCAGGACAATTGAGGCACTCCTAGGAAAACACAAGCTGAAAGAAATTGAGAGGCTTCCTAAGAAAAATTATTAAGGGAGAAAGGTATGAGTTATATGAACAGTAGAAACTTGATAAATATGACTGAAATGGAGCTTACTTATTTTGATAATTATAATGTATTGTCAACCAAGTGTTGGCAAGATTATGCATTCCAGGCTGGGTGTGGTGGCTCACGCCTGTAATCCCAGCACTTTGGGAGGCCGAGGCAGGCGGATCACGAGGTCAAGAGTTCGAGACGAGCCTGGCCAATATGGTGAAACCCCATCTCTACTAAAAATATAAAAAATTAGCCAAGCATAGTGGCATGTGCCTGTAGTCCTGGTTACTCTGGGGGCTGAGGCAGAAGAATCGCTTGAATCCAGGAGGCGGAGGTTGCAGTGATCCGAGATCACACCATTGCATTCTAGCCTGGAAGACAGAGTGAGACTCTGTCTAAAAAAAAGATTATGCATTCCAAATAGTTACAGATTAACATTATGGAGGGGAAAAGGAGTGTTTATCATAATTGTATGTGAATAGATAGAGGGCTGAGCAAAGTAGGCATAAGGAAATGTAAGGGGAATATCAGGATAGGAAGAAAAACACTTCCAAACTTGATTGGCTGTGAACTAGCCTTGCAAGGATAGCAGTGGTGATGACTCTGGAATTCAACAGTTATGTACCTTCTCTTGGGACCACTGATGACTACAGACATGATGTATGACAATCACCCTGGTGATCTCAGAGAGCTTTTGGACCTCTAGATTTTGGCCAGCCCAGCATCCAGAGTGTCCTTCAGGGAACTAGCCCTCCTCCAAAATATGCAGCCTGAGGGAATGTCAACCATGTCTCCTCACCTCCACCACAAGAGGTGTGCATGTGTGCAACGCAACTTTTACATCAGTTAGACTCCTGGTCGCAATTACTGTGGACTTGCTGTGTGCCAGGAACTGTTCTTCAAGCTTTACATATATGAACTCATCTAATCCTCAGAACAACTCTATGAGGCAGTTACATTTTTCAGATGATCTAAGTGAGGTAAAGAGACGTTAAATGACTTCCTCAAGGTCACACAGCTCATAAGAGGAAAAGCCAGATTTGAACCTGAGCAATCTAGTTCCTTCTGGCTGCAGGGAAGACAGGGAAAGAAACTATTTTAATTTTTCCAGCCTTTAAAGCAGAGTAAAGCAAGCAAAGTTGGGAGATACTGAATGAGTCAACTGTGATGTCTGCCAAATCTGTCTGGTCAGTTTCCTCTTCCCCTGTTGTTAATTATTTCCTCCTGTCTGTTGTGGCTTTGTATGTGATTCAAATAATTCTCCAATGTCACACTCATTGCTTCATGAACCACATCTTTTATGAGACTTGCAATTTCACTTTGCAATTGATTGCACTGTAGTCTTTGTAGTCATGAATATCATCTGAAATTGGCAGGTACATTTACAGTATCTGACAGCCGATGAGAGACTGACCCCAGATCTTTGACTGATAGCTGGTATGGGTACTAGTGTGTTTGAGCAGGGATGTTTCAGTAGGGGATGATTTAAATAAATGGACAGCTCAGGAGGACATTTTAATAACATATTTACTTTCCTACATAATCTGGTAACCCAAGTTCTTATATAATGAATACTAGGATCATGATTTGAAATTTGCAGATAGCAGGATGAAATCACTTTTGTCAGACCCAGACAAAATAGGGCCAGAAAAACCTGAAAGAGAGGAGGTCCATGCTTTCATGTTTGAGATAAGAAAGTCCCAGGATTTTCAGCTGGCACGGTGGCTCATGCCTGTAATCCTAGCACTTTGGGAGGTCGAGGTGGGTAGATCACCCAAGGTCAGGAGTTTCAGACCAGCCTGGCCAACATGGTGAAACCCCATCTCTACTAAAAATACAAAAATTATCTGGGCATGATGGCACGTTCCTGTAATCGCAGCTACTCGGGAGGCTAAGACAGGAGAATCGCTTGAACCTGGGAGGTGGAGGTTGCAGTGAGCCGAGACTGCACCATTGCACTCCAGCCTGGGGGACAAGAGCAAAACTCCATCTCAAAAAAAAAAAAAAAAAAAATGTCCAAAGACTTTCTAGAAGCCCTTTTACACCTCCTGCTTTGATAAGGCTTATCATTAGATATGCTTTAGAATTGGCAGTAATTCAGACAAGATGTTCTCAGAAGAATGCTTGCCCAGTAGTGGAATCTCCACCAATAACTGACAACAACTCTGGCTTTGAAACTCTGGAGTCAATGAACTCTGTTCTAAGCAACTTACGTAAATCTCTTTTTGCTAGTAAAAGCTCCCCTTATCCTTCTCTCACCAAACGGGCTGGTGGCTTGCCATTCTGTGCATTCCAGATTATAATCCTGAGTAAATGCAACATATTTAGACATAATTTTCTGTCTTTATTTAAGTTGACAATAAGAACTTCTTGAATGTGGTACACAGTAACCTAATTCTTAATTCCCCTCAGCCCCATATCTGCCTTAAGGAGGATATTCAAAGAATGTGGATGCCATTAATAATGACAACAAGAAAGATCTGTAGGCTTGAGGCCCCCTCGGCTCAGCCTCATGCATTCTTCAGTCCTTCAGGTTACCCCTCTGTCCATAGCTGGGTTTGATGTCCATCAGAATTCTTCAGTGTCAGCTGTAGATACAGCTCTCCTTGAGCCACTCCTGCTGCCTTAGGTCCCTCTGTGGCTGACCACAGAACCTGACTGCAGTTGCAGTCTTGCTTGTGACTTGCCTGGAGAGCCTCTATCTGTTGTTCACCAAGGAGTGTCTGTTGAGCAGCTGATGCTGCTGTCTTTATGTGGAAGAAGATCTCTTCAACGAATGTTTCACAATTCTTTTTTAAGTCCTGAAACGGTGTCATTATTCCCTCAGTCTTCTGTGATTACATGAAGACCCTTAGACCATGAAGAAATTTGGAAGGAAGCAGGCAGTGTCTTACTTACCCTCCGTGAAAATTAAAATTATCACTGTCATATATCTATCTATCTATACATATATATATACATGTTGAAGATTTTATTCATTGATCAGTGAAGGGATTGAATCAGGCATACATTACAACCTGAAGAATAGACATTTATAGATCAAGAATAGTGAAATGGGCCAGGTATGGTAGCTCACATCTATAATTCCAGAACTTTGGGAGGCTGAGGCAGTAGGATTGCTTGAGGCCAGGAGTTTGAGACCAGGCTAAGCAACACAGTGAGATAAAAAAATTTTTAAAAATTGTTTTAATTAGCTGGGCATGGTGGCACACCTATAGTGCCAGCTACTTGGGAGGCTGAGGCAGGAGGATCACTTGAGCCCAGGAGTTCAAGGTTGTACTGAACTATGATTGCACCACTCACCGCACTCCAGCCTGGGTGACAGAGCGAGAGAGGGAGACCCTATAACAACAACAACAACAACAACAACAACAATAACAAAAACGGAAATGAATATATATGAATGTATAAATGAAGACAAACTAGTTTTCCTGTAGAGGTAGGAGAATCAAGTGGACCTCTACCAGAAAGGACAGATTTGCATGTGGAAGTGAATCATTTTGCATTGCTATCAATGAATTACAACTTAAAAGGTTGTAAAATAATTCAAATGCAATAAAAGATTAGAATCCTATAAACTGGAGGGCTACCTTTTAGACAGTGTCTAATTTTCCATTGAAATACAATTCCTTTTCTCTAAGTTCCAAAGCATCTCTTTCCTTTGACAGTCAAGCAAGGCATCCTGGGGCCCCATCGTCATTGGGATAACCTTGATGTCAGGGTTCCTGAGGTTACCACTAAATGTTCTTTTTTCCTTGTTTCTCTCAGGATGATTTGGTCCTTATGTAAACTGAGGGCTCCTGGTGTCCTGCATTGGGGCTCAGAAAATGACACCCCCAATATGGAACTTTGACATGTTGAACTAAAGAAACAGACTCTCTGTTCACCCCTCAACCCCCACCCCCCCAACCATCCTCTCTCCCAAAGCACAGAACGAGGCTGTTCTCTGGAGTTTCCTTATCAGCCTAGAAACTGGAATCACCAAAGGGGAGCATAATTGCCTTCAATCACCTCTCTGAAATGTCATAACCAGAGAATATTAAAATTCATCGCACCAAGGAAGAAGCTGAAAATTATACATCATACCTAGAGCCCAGATGAACTTCAATCCCAACGATTGTCAATTCTCTGACCCCATTCAATTTCTAAAGGGAATTATTTGCTAGCCATTGTCTGAGCATTGGGCCCATTCATTTTTCCTTTTTTATTTTTGAGATGGAGTCTCACTCTATCACCCAGGCTGGAGTGCAGTGGTGTGATCTCGGCTCACTGCAGCTTCTGCCTCCTGGATTCAAGCGATTTTCCTGACTCAGCCTCTTAAGTAGCTAGGACTACAGGTGCCCGCCACCATGCCCAGCTAAATTTTTGTAATTTTGGTAGAGACGGGATTTCACCATGTTGGCCAGGTTGGTCTTGAACTCCTGACCTCGTGATTTGCCTTCCTCGGCCTCCCAAAGTACTGGGATTACAGGTGTGAGCCACTACACCCAGCCCATTTTTTCCTAATGCTCATTTACCACTCAAAAGAATTGTCCACGTCCCTCCCCATGTCTTCCTCCCCTATGAAGAAGGGTGTATAGGCACCCGTACCATGTTGGGTTATTGGGTAATCATTCTCCTCTGTGTCCCTGTACTATGCATGTTAAATAAATTTTGTATACCTTTTCCCCCCAATTTATCCATTATTGGTTCATTTTTGTGAACCTTCAGAGTGTGGAAGGGAAACTTTCTCGTCTCCTACACTTGCCATAACCTGCCAGAGTTCCTATATGGGGCACATAGGTCAGGCCTCCCCGGGACCCTCACTGTAATGACAGATGCTTCATTCGTATTGTTGTATGATGTTCGGATGGGGTGCATGGCTCATTGGTTGCAGTGGGGGAGGCTGCAGGGAAGACATGATGGAACCAAATTGTGAGGCGCCTTCTGTGCCATGCTAAGCTGTTTGTTCTTGACCTCAAAGGCAAGGGAGAGCAACTGCAGGCTTTTGGATAGGTCAGTTAAGTGAGCAGACTGGATTTGAACCAGGTAACTGGAGGTGGTGTGAAGGACACATCCCAGTAAGGAAACTGAAGATTTTTTAGGGGGTGGGAGGGGTGAAGTAGAATGCAGGGGTATTGGCTTGTGGAATTGTCTTGAGTAAATGGAAATACCTTTTGTTTTGTTTTATTTTATTTTATTTTATTTTATTTTGAAACAGAGTTTCATTCTTGCTGCCCAGGCTGGAGTGCAATGGCACAGCCTCAGCTCACTGCAACCTCCACCTCCAGGGTTCAAGTGATTCTCCTGCCTCAACCTTCCAAGTACTTGAGATTACAGGTACCCATCACCTCGCCTGGCTAATTTTTGTATTTTTGGTAGAGACAGGGTTTCACCATGTTGGCCAGGCTGGTCTTGAACTCTTGACCTCAGGTGATCTGCCTGCCTCGGTGAGAGCCACCACACCTGGCCGGAAATGCCTTTTAAAGAATTTTCGCACACCTTTCACTCTTCTCTTTAAAATATCTCCAGATTTGCTGCCCACTATTCCTCCCTGCCTTCTTAGGGCTTCTCTCTAACAGTTCCTAAGCAAGGAGAACATTCAGCCACCATCCTCAGTCCAGTGCTGTGACTCAGTTGCACCTGAAATGTTTGAAAGGGCTCATGCTCCATGTAAAGACTGTATATGTCTTCAGGAAGAGGGCCAGGGGATGCCAAAGGCAAAAAGTCGGAAAAAGTAAGGAAATTATTTCTATTCAGGCTATTGGAATAGACAGAATACTCCAGGTGTAAAGATCAGAGGGTCTTAGCAGGGTTATCTCTTCTTAGACTTTGATAGGAAGGAGTAGACAAGTTATAGGGATGGCGATCTGGCAGGAGGGGTTGTTTTGTCATCAGGGGAAGTCCCTGTCTATCAGTTGAACAAGAAACATTTATCTCTCTGTGTTTAGCTAGTTTTAAAATTTTGTTTCTGGGCGAAACAACAGGAGACAATTCAGTTAATCATTTCTAAGAAGGAGAATAGGAATTGGGAGAGTCTGTATCTGGCCCTTTCATAGGTAAACAATGGGGTGCAAATTTTATCTAAGTCATATTAGGAAGGATGGAGGATTTCAGAAAACAAAAGGTCCAGGACTGGGCGTGGTAGCTCACCTCTGTAATCCCAACACTTTGGGAGGCCAAGGTGGGAGGATGGTTTGAGGTCAGGAGTTTGAGACCAGCATGGGCAACATAGTGAGACCCCATCTCTACACAAAGTAAAAAAATTAGCCAGGCATGGTAGCACATGCTTCTAGTCCCAGTTACTTGGGAGACTGAGGAGAGAGGATGGTCTGAGCCCAGGAGTTCACAGTTACAGTGAGCTATGATCGTACCAGTGCACTCCAGCCTGAGCAACAGAACAAGACCCTGACTATTGGGGCTGGCGGGGAAGAGAGAAAATAAAAAGTCCAACAAATTAATCCTCCCTGTTTTCCAGAAGCACTGGACTCAGGAAAGTTCAATATTGTCAATTATTATGGATTTATAGATCCAAACCCAGTGTGAAGAAAAGAAGCCAAATGTTCAGTGTTGATGAAGAGTCAAATTCTATAAAATATTTGAAGAGATTTATTCTGAGCCAAATATGAGTGACTATGGCCCCTAACAGCCCTCAGGAGGTCCTGAGATCATGTGTCCAAGGTGGTTGGCTATGCTTGGTTTTGTACATTTTTGAAAGACTTAAGACATCAGTCAATACATTTAAGATGCACATTGGGCCGGGCGCGGTGGCTCAAGCCTGTAATCCCAGCACTTTGGGAGGCCGAGACGGGCGGATCACGAGGTCAGGAGATCGAGACCATCCTGGCTGACACGGTGAAACCCCGTCTCTACTTTAAAAATACAAAAAACTAGCCGGGCGAGGTGGCGGCGCCTGTAGTCCCAGCTACTCGGGAGGCTGAGGCAGGAGAATGGCGTGAACCCGGGAGGCGGAGCTTGCAGTGAGCTGAGATCCGGCCACTGCACTCCAGCCTGGGCGGCAGAGCGAGACTCCGTCTCAAAAAAAAAAAAAAAAAAAAAAAGATGCACATTGGTTCCATCCAGAAAGATGAGACAACTGGAAGCGGGGGTTGGAGTGGGATGGGGTGGGCTTCCAAGTCATAGGCAGATTCAAAGATTTTCTGATTGGCAATTAGTTGAAAGAGTTTATCTGAAGACCTGGAATCAATAGAAGGGAGTGTTTGGGTTAAGATAAGGGGTTTAGAGACCAAGGTTCTTATTATGCAGATGAAGCCTCCAAGTAGCAGGCTTCAGAGAGAATAGACTATAAATGTTTCTAACCAGACTTAGAGTCTATTCTATCAGTCCTAAGGTCTCTGTTTTAATGCTAATGTTGGTCAGCTGTGCCTGAATTCCAAAGGGAGGAGGGTATAATGAGGCATGTCTGACCCTCACTTCCATCATGGTCTGAACTAGCTTTTCAGGTTTACTTTGGAATCCCCTTGGCTGACAGGAGGGTCAAGAGGCGAGGTCCATTTAGTTGGTTGGGAGTGCTTAGAATTTTATTTTTGGTTCGCACTAGGAAGAAGCTGGAAGGCAGATAACCCTGCTCCCAATATTGCAACTCTCTCCTTTACAGGGATGAAGACATCAAATGCCTGTCTGCACCAGGCAGGTTCCATTAATGAATGGGTAGTGCTGGTCACCAGGGTAACAGGGAAAGCAAGTGCCCTATTGAAAGTGAGGAAATGAAGCTGGGGATGGTGGCTCACACCTGTAATCCCAGCACTTTGGGAGGCCAAGGCAGGCAGATCACTTGAGATCAAGAGTTGGGGACCAGCATGGCCAACAGGGCAAAATCCCATCTCTACTAAAAATACAAAAATTAGCCAGGCATGGTGGAACACACCTGTAATCCCAGCTACTTGGGAGGCTGAGGCACGAGAATCGCTTGAGCCCAGGAAGCTAAGGTTGCAGTGAGCCAAGATTGCACCACTGCACTCCAGCCTGGGTAACAGAGTGAGACCCTGTCTTAAAAAAAAGAAAGTTGGGAAATGTCCTCACTTCCATATGTGAGAATGTGAGCCCAATATTGAAAGGACTTACTTCCAGTTTTTTTTTTTCCAGAAAAGATGGAAAATCAGATTTTTAAGCAAAATCTCCTAATTAAAACATTGAAGCTAAAATGGCTGGGTGTTGTGGCTCATGCCTGTAATCCCAGCACTTTGGGGGGCAGAGGCAGGAGGATGGCAGAGCCCAGGAGTTTGAGACTAACTTGGGCAACATAGGGAGACTCTATCTCTACAAAAAATGTTTAAAAATTAGATGGGTGTGGTAGCATGTGACTGTATTCTCAGCTACTAGGGAGGCTGACAGAGGAGGATCACTTCAGCCTAGGAGGTGGAGGCCACAGTGAGCTGTGATCGTGCCACTGTATTCCATCCCGGTAACAGAGCAAGACTTTGTCTCAAACAAACAAACAAATACCCAAAATACAATCAAAGCCAAACAGCAACAAGAAAACATCAAAACGAAACAAGAAAACATCAAAACTAAAGTAAATTTTAGGAAATCATGTCAAAAGAATGACAAGCCACTGTCAGGCTCAGAAAATGCTATCCCAAAGTATTTTGAATGGAAGGGGACCAGAAGGCCTCAGAAACAAGATCTCTTCAACATCTTGATCTCCTCCCATTCTCCTGTCTTCCCAACTACCCTCTGCAAAATTAGTTATAGAAACCAGAATTCTTCTTCACCAAGTTGGGTCACAGAAACTAAAAGTCCTCTTCCCCAAAGCAAGTCATAAAACATAGAAAGGTAACTTTGTCCCTTCTCTCTTGAAGACCTTCATGTAACAGGTGTCCTAACCTCTACTGGAGAGGAAAGGAATGCTACGCAGAGAGACCAAGAAGAACCTGAACAGACAGGCCTTGAGGGGTTTCCCCCTCAGTCTATTACCATTAGATCATAACCTTCTGTCCAATCACAGTTCTACACGGCTATCCGTTCTTTATCCAACCTAAACATAAAAACAGTTTCCCCTGGATCTTTAGACCTTCACTTCTGAAGGCTCTTGTGTCACACACAAGTTTGATTAAATAGATTTGTTATGCTTTTCTCTTGTTCACTTGTCTTGTGCTTTAAGAGTGGTAGCTGTCCCCCTTCTATGGGAAGGGAAGATATCACACTTTTCTACCCTTATACCACCAAGTTCAACCTCCCATCATGATGTTTTCCAGATACAAACTCATTTGATCGTACTTAACTTTTTTCAACATCCCATAAGGGGGGCACAGCAGCAATTGTTACATTTTGCAGGGGGAGACACGGTTGCAGAGAAGTTGAAGTAACTGCTAGGGTCACATAGCTGATACACTGCCTTGCCTGTATTGGAAACCAGCTCTGCCTGACAGCAGCTGCTGTTGCTCGGTACCACACAGCCTCCCTAGAGGCTGGTTCCCAAGTCTTCTCTTCTGTTAATAGAAAAATGGGATAGTCATCATTTTATTTTTCAATTCTAAGATTCTGGGCAGCTTCTCTAGTTTCATTTGCAATTCCACAGGGGAATCTAGCAGGTTTGTAAGTTACATCCTCGCTTACTCATTTTAGAAAATGGGTGATTATATTCACTCTCAAGCTGGTTGGCTGACTTTTCAAAAACCATAGTCTCCCATAGTGAAGAATCTAAAATGACAATCAGGACCTTAAGAGACGCGAAGGTGAAGAAAAGACAAAATAATAATTCTAATTGTTCTATTGATCTCTTGGCCAAGGAGCAAGATAAAAATCAATTATAAATAACAATAGCTTTTAACTCTTTGAGCTATCTTTTCTCTTAAAATCAAGATAAAAGCCAAATTGTAGATAGCTAGAGATAGAATAAATGTTGATTTCCAGAAAGTCCCCTTCCGCAGTCATATGAGTAACAAATAGATTCTATCAGGGCTCAGAACACAGTGTCCCAAAATATGGCACCTTGTCATGCTGAGTACTTTGAACTGAAGGAGATTGCAAAGACTCAGAAGCAATGTTTCTCTGACCTTCTCCTGCCCTCCTGTCTCCCACGCCTCATTCTTCCCTGAATTAAGTCATAGAATCTAGAGTTCCTCTTCCCCAGGGCTGATCATAGAAACTAGAATTCTTCTCCCCGCGAACAAGCCATAAAACCTAGAAAGGTCACTCTCCTCCTTCTCTCTTGAAGATTCTCATTCCAGAGGGATCCTGCCCCATACCCGGGAGGAAAGAAATGCTACACAGAGAGGCCAAGAAGAATCTGAACAGACAAGCCTTGCTGGATTTCCCCCTCAGTCTATCACCATTAGATCATAACCTTCTGGGTTTCACCCTCAGTCTATTACCGTTAGATTATAACCTTCTGTCCAATCACATTTGTACATGGCTATTCATTCTTCATTGAATCTAAGCTTAAAAATGCAGTTTTCCCTGGGTCTTTGGGTATTTATATTTCTCAAGGCTCCTGTGTCACATAAAACTTTGATTAAATAAATTAGTTTTGCATCTCCCTCATTAACCTGTCTTTACAGAATGTTGGCTGTACCCCTTAATATGGGGAGGAAAGGCACACTTCTCTTATTTACCTGGGCTCTCGTTATCTTATTTACCTGGGCTCTTAAAAATATCAGCTACAATCAGAGGTTGTAAGAGAGCCTCAAGAAAGATGGCCTTTCCAAAAGTATATTTCATCTAGTGGGAGCTTGTTGTATTTTCTTGCCCTCTGTTGAAACTTTTGTAGTTAAATGATGTGACAAAATAATGACACTAGCTTCCGTTTTGATGATGTGACAAGATAATTATATTAACTTCTGTTTTTCCTTTCTCCTTGCCTTACTAAGGGAATTTTATTTTTCTATAGTTTGGGAATAAAAGCCTAGAATTTTCAGAATCTGGGAAGGCAGCTAATAAATGTCACCCTCTGAAAACAAAAATCATCAGAATAAAAAAAGGATGACATTAACTGACTTCTGAGGAAATAACACATTGACGCGATGATTGGTAAGTGGGAGGCAGTTTAGATCAGAACATTTCTCAAAGTGAATTGTCACTAGAAACCTTCCTGAAAGAAAGAGTTCCATGGTCAAATATTTTCTCAAATGCTGAGTTAAATAATGTTCAAACACATTTGTTTATTGTAGTACTTCTCAAAACCTTTAATATGCTCATGTACACTATTCTAAGAGAACCTATGGTATACAGTATTTTCCAAATGTATGTTACCAGAGAATTAATTTTTGTAGACAAACCTACTTTGAGAAACTTCTTACTAGAGTATTTTCTTAATTTCACATTAAGGGATTCACATTATCTACCTGTTTATATTTCTATAAATAATTTATACAAATAAATTTCTGTTTATACAATTAAGTTGATACGAAAAGATTATTTATACAAATGAATTGCCACATGTCTCAGTATGTGGTGTAATTCCACTCTGAGAAGCAGGGTTGACAAGGAGAGTGAGAGAGTAGGAAGAATTTGAGCCAGGCTCCCTAGGTGTTTCTCTATAGCGGTGTATTAGTCTGCTCGGGCTATCAATCTAAGTGGCTTGAACAACAGAAATCGTTCTCTCAAGTTCTGGAGGCTGGAAGGCCAGGATGAAGATATTGGCAGGACCAGTTTCTTCTGAGGCCTCTCTCCTTGGCTTTCAAGTGGCTGCCTTCCCCTTGTATCTTCCTGTGGTCTTTCTTCTGCACACATCTGTGTTCTAGTGTCTTCCTTTTAAAAGGACACCAGTCATATTGGATTAGGGCCTACTCTAATGACTTCATTTAAACTTAATTGATCTGCGAATGCAATTCTATTCTGAGGCACTGAGGAATCAGGACTTCAGCATGTGAATTTTGGGTTGACTCAATTTAGCTCACAACAGTGAAACCACCTTTGCAAAAATATGACTGAGATTGTGAAAGAGATCTAACCTAATCAACTCCATCTTGGTTCTAACCTTTAAATTGTCCTTGTTCCTTCCTGGGTGTAGGCTGAACTAACTTTGGGAGGAACTTAGTTTGTAGTTTAAACAAAGATGATAACAGCCCTTTTCCAAAACAAACCTCCTTCTTGCCTGGGGACTAGACTGCCTTTGTAGGACTAACAAATTAGCCACAAGATCAGAAATTATGGTTTAGGAGTCATGCAGCTGGAGGCTACGAGATTCTGACCCTACTTAAACTGCTCCTAAGATCAGTGCTTCAGATATTTTGCAGACCCTGCACTGGATGGATCAGCTGGCACCACCCAGATCAATAAACTGGCTCATCTGATCTTGTGGCCCCCACCCAGGAACTGACTCAGTGCAAGAAAACAGCTTCAACTTCCCATGATTTCATCTCCTACCTGACCAGTCAACACTCCTGGCTCACCGGCTTCCCTCCACCCACTAAGTTGTCCATAAAAACTCTCTGAATGCTTGGGGATACTAATTTGAATAAAAGTAAAACCCCCGTCTCCCGCACAGTGGGCTCTGTTTGAATTACTCTTTCTCTATTGCAATTTCTCTGTCTTGGTAAAATGGCTCTGTCTAGGCAGTGGGCAAGGTGAACTCATTGGGTGGTCACAACAGTGGGCTAGGGCCATAAAATACCAAAAGCGGCTATACATTCCATGGAGACCCGAACATTTCTGCACTCCATCCTGGTCCTTCTTGAGCAGGCTCTGAGCCTGAATTGGTTTTTCATGAGGATGTTTCAACTAGGAGGAACCAGCTTCACAGCCAGACACAATCTCTTGAACTGTTCTATTTCCCCAAGAAAATAAAACAGTTAATGCCTGAGCCTGCTCTGTGAGATAATCTCTTGAAAATTTGGCTAAGTTGATTCAGTTTGCTGGCCCTGATCACACTAACTGCCCTTACCTGGGAGTCGAGGGAAACGACTTTAAGGATCGGTGATGTGGCAAGGGCTATTAACAATAATGGCTCCTATGTCCTGAATTGTGTTGGGCATTCTGCATCAGTGTTGTCTCGTCTGTTGCTGGTAACATCTCTGAGATAAAGGTGCTGTTGTCTCATCTGTTGCATGTAACATCTCTGAGATAAAGGTGCTATTATTGCCTCTAGATTACGGATGAGGAAACTGAATCCTACAAAATGTAACTGCCATAGTATAACAAATAGGAAAAAATTTGAAGTTTCCTATGCTCTGAGCTACAATGTTACATACAGTTTAAATGATCTCAATTGGTTTTGTAGGGGAGGAAAAACTCCTTCTATCATTTTGGGATGTGTGGCTGGGAACTATGAATCAAACTGACAGAAAACAGATTAACAGGAGCAAAGGCATACAACTTTTATGAACGTTTTTACATGCACGAGAGGTTCACAAACTCAGGGGCGTGTATATCGTCCTAACAAAACATAATAAGTTGTGAAGGAACTAGATAAAGGAAAAGAGGGTTAAACCTCCTAGGCACAGTGAATTTTGGGAAGGCGATGAGGAAATGTATGGCATATAAGGATTGTTTAGTAGGGCTTGTTATGCAGACTCATTTTGGTGCGAAGAGTCAGGCTCCTCTCCCTGGTATGGTACAGGGGGATACCTTAACAAATGGAAATCTATGCTTTACTTTTAGGCAAAAACAGGGAGGGCAGAGAGGCCTTCCCACATCTGCTGTTTTGCAGCTGCCTTCAGCTAAAAGTAATTTTTATGCCAAAGTGGCATATTTTGGGACAACAGTCATATTCCCTTCAGTTTCTACAACACTTTGAGGCAGGTCTGATTAGCCCCATTTTTTCCTTCTGCAACTTAATGTTAATTTTTCATTTTTGTGAGGACACAGTAGGTATATATGTTTATGGGGTACATGAGATGCTCTGATAAAGGCAGGCAATAGGAAATGATCACATCCATGGGGAATGGGACATCCATCCCCTCAAGCGTTTATCCTTGGTGTTACAAACAATTCAATTATACTCTTTTAGTTATTTAAAAATATATAATTACTATTGACTATAGTCACTCTGTTGTGCTATGAAATAGTAGGTCTTATTCATTCTTTCTAAGTGTTTTTTTGTACCCATTAATCACCCCCACCTCCAGCCCAGCCCCCTCAACCAGCCTCTGGTAGCAATCCTTCTAATCTCTATCCCCATGAGTTCAACTGTTTTAATTTTTAGCTTTCACAAATAAGTGAGAACATGAGAAGTTTTACTTTCTCTGCTTGGCCTATTACACTTAACATAATGACCTCCAGTTCCATTCATGTTGTTGCAAATGACAGATCTCATTCTTTTTTATGGCTGAATGGTACTCCATTGTGTATATATACCACATTTTCTTTTATTATTATTATACTTTAAGTTCTGGGGTACCTGTGCAGAGCATGCAGTTTTGTTACATAAGTGTACAAGTGCCATGGTGGTTTGCTGCACCCATCAACCCATCACCCACATAAGGTATTTCTCCTAGTGCTGTCCCTTCCCTAGCCCCCAATCCCCAGTAGGCCCCAGTGTGTGATGTTTCCCTCCCTGTATCCATGTATTCTCATTGTTCAGCTCCCACTTATGAGTGAGAACATGTAGTGTTTGGTTTTCTGTTCTTGTGTTAGTTTGCTGAGAATGATGGTTTCCAGCTTCATCCATGTCCTTGCAAAGGACATGAACTCATCCTTTTTTATGGCTGCATGGCCTTCCATGGTGTATATATGCCACATTTTCTTTATCCAGTCTATCAATGATGGACATTTGAGTTGGTTCCAAGTCTTTGCTATTGTAAATAGTGCCACAATGAACATACATGTGCATGTGTCTTTATAGTAGAATGATTTATAATCCTTTGGGTATATACCCAGTAATGGGATGGCTGGGTCAAATGGTATTTCTAGTTCTAGATCCTTGAGGAATCGTCAGACTGTCTTCCACAATGGTTGAACTAATTTAAACTCCCACCAACAGTGTAAAAGCTTTCCTATTTCTCCACACCCTCTCCAGCATCTGTTGTTTCCTGACTTTTTAATGATCGCCATTCTAACTGACGTGAGATGGTATCTCACTGTGGTTTTGATTTACATTTCTCTAATGACCAGTGATGATGAGCTTTTTTTCATGTTTGTTGGCTGCATGAATGTCTTCTTTTTACAAGTGTCTGCTCATATCCTTCACCCATTTTTTGATGGGATTGTTTGCTTTTTCTTGTAAATTTGTTTAAATTCTTTGTAGATTCTGGATTTAGCCCTTTGTCAGATGGATAGATTGCAAAAAATTTCTGTAGGTTGCCTGTTCACTCTGATGATAGTTTCTTTTGCTGTGCAGAAGCTCTTTGTTTGAATGGTATTGCCTAGGTTTTCTTCTAGGGTTTTTATAGTTTTAGGTCTTATGTTTAAGTGTTTAATCCATCTTGAGTTAATTTTTGTATAAGGTGTAAGGAAAGGGTACAGTTTCAGTTTCTGCAAATGGCTAGCCAGTTTTCCCAACACCATTTATTAAATAGCGAATCCTTTCCCCACTGCTTGTTTTTGTTGGGTTTGTCAAAGATCAGATGGTTGTAGATGTGTGGTGTTATTTCTGAGGCCTCTGTTCTGTTCTATTGGTCTATATATCTGTTTTGGTACCAGTACCAAGCTGTTTTGCTTACTATCGCCTTGTAATATAATTTGAAGGCAGGTAATGTGATGCCTTCAGCTTTGTTCTTTTTGCTTAGGATTGCCTTGACTGTAAGGGCTCTTTTTTGGTTCCATATGAACTTTAAAGTAGTTTTTTCCAATTCTGTGAAGAAAGTCAATGGTAGCCTGAGGAAGATAGCATTGAATCTATAAATTACTTTGGGCAGTATGGCCATTTTCATGATACTGAGTCTTCCTATCCGTGAGTATGGAAGGTTTTCCATTTATGTGTGTCCTCTCTTATTTCCTTGAGCAGTGGTTTGTGTAGTTCTTCCTTGAAGAGGTCCTTCACATCCCTTGTAAGTTGTATTCTTTGGTATTTTATTCTCTTTGTAGTAATTGTGAATGGGAGTTCACTCATGATTTGGCTCTCTGTTTGTCTGTTATTGGTGTATAGGAATGCTTGTGATTTTTGCACATCGATTTTGTATCCTGAGACTTTGTGGAAGTTGTTTATTAGCTTAAGAAGATTTTGGGCTGAGTTGGTGGGGTTTTCTAAATATACAACCATGTCATCAGCAAACAGAGACAATTTGACTTCCTCTTTTCCTATTTGAATACAGTTTATTTCTTTCTCTTGCCTGATTGCCCTGGCTAGAACTTCCAGTACTGTGTTGAATAGGAGTGGTGAGAGAGGGCATCCTTGTCTTGTGCCGGTTTTCAAAGGGAATGCTTCCAGTTTTTGCCCATTCAGTATGATATTGACTGTGGGTTTGTCATAAATAGCTCTTATTATTTTGAAATACATTCCATTGATATTTGGTTTATTGAAAGTTTTTAGCATAAAAGGGTGTTGACTGGCGAAAGCATTCTCTGCACCTATTGACATAATCATGTGTTTTTTGTCATTGGCTCTGTTTGTGATGGATTACATTTATTGATTTGCGTATGTTGAACCAGCCTTGCATCGCAGGGATGAAGCTGACTTAGTCATGGTGGATGAGCTTTTCATGTGCTGCTGGATTCAGTTTGCCAGTATTTTATTGAGTATTTTCACATCAATGTTTATCAGGGATATTGGCCTGAAATTTTCTTTTTTTGTTGTGTCTCTGTCAGGTTTTGGTATCAGGATGATGCTGGCCTCATAAAATGAGTTAGGGAGGATTCCCTCTTTTTCTATAGTTTGGAATAGTTTCAGAAGGAATGTTACCAGCTCCTCTTTGTACCTCTGGTAGAATTTGGCAGTGAATCCATCTGGTCCTGAACTTTTTTTGTTTGGTAGGCTATTAATTACTGTTATTGGCCTATTCAGGGATTCGACTTCTTCCTGGTTTAGACTTGGGAGGGTGTATGTGTCCAGGAATTTATCCATTTCTTCTAGATTTTCGAGTTTATTTGCGTAGAGGTGTTTATAATATTGTGTGGTAGTAGTTTGTATTTCTGTGGGATCGACGGTGATATCTCCTTTATCTTTTTTTTATTGTTTCTATTTTATTCTTCTTTATTAGTCTGGCCTGCACTCTATCTATTTTGTTGATCTTTTCAAAAAACCAGCTCTTAGATTCGTTGATTTTTTGAAGGGTTTTTCGTGTCTCTATCTCCTTCTGTTCTGCTCTGATCTTAGTTATTTCTTGTCTTCTGCTAGCTTTTGAATTTGTTTGCTCTTTCTTCTCTAGTGCTTTCAATTGTGATGTTAGGGTGTCAATTTTAGATTTTTCCTGCTTTCTGTTGTGGGCATTTAGTGCTATAAATTTCCCTCTACACACTGCTTTAAATGTGTCCCAGAGATTCTGGTACATTGTGTCTTTGTTCTCATTGGTTTCAAAGAACACCTTTATTTCTGCCTTCGTTTCGTTATTTACCCAGTAGTTACTCAGGAGCAGGTTGTTCAGTTTCCATGTGGTTGTGCGGTTTTGAGTGAGTTTCTTAATCCTGAGTTCTAATTTGATTGCACTGTGGTCTGAGAGACAGTTTGTTGTGATTTCTGTTCTTTTGTATTTGCTGAGGAGTGTTTTACTTCCAATTATGTTATACCACATTTTCTTTATCCATTCATCTGTTAATGGACTCTGAGGTTGCTTCCAAATCTTAGCTATTGTGAACAATGCTATAACAAACATGGGAGTGCAGATAGCTTTTCAAAATACACATTTCCTTTCTTTTGGGTATATAACCAGCAGTGGAATTGCTGGATCAAATGATAGCTCTATTTTTACTTCTTTGAGGAGGCTGTAAACTGTTTTCCACAGTGGTTGCACTAATTTACATTCCCACCAACAGTGTACGAGGGTTCCCTTTTCTCCACATCCTTGACAGCATTTATTATTGCCTGTCTTTTGGACATAAGCCATTTTAACATTTTATCTGGGGTGAGGTGATATCTCACTGTAGTTTTGATTTGCATTTCTCTGATGATCAGTGACATTGAGCACCTTTTCACATGCATGTTTACTATTTGTATGTCCTTTTTTGAGAAATGTCTATTCAAATCTTTTGCCCATTTTTTGATCAGATTATTAGATTTCTTCCTATACAGTTGTCTGAGCTCCTTATATAGTCTGGTTATTAATTCCTTGTCAGATGGATAGTTTGCAGATATTTTCTCCCATTCTGTGGGTTGTCTCTTCACTTTGTTGATTCTTTCCTTTGCTGAGCAGAAGCTTTTTAACTTGATGTGATCCCATTTGTCCATTTTTGCTTTGGTTGCCTGTGCTTGTGGGGTATTACTCAAGAAATTTTTGCACAGACCGATATCCTGGAGATTTTCTCCAATGTTTTCTTGTAGTAGTTTCATAGGTTGAGGCCTTATATTTAAGTCTTCAATAATTTTGATTTGAGTTTTGTATATGGCAAGAGATGAAGGGCTAGTTTCATTCTTCTCCATATGGATCTTCAGTTTTCCTAGCACCATTTATTAATGTCTTTTCTTCAGTGTATGTTCTTGGCATCATTGTCAAAAATGAGTTCACTGTGGAGAAATGAGTTCACTGTGGAATTATTTCTGGGTTCTCTATTCTGTTGCACTGGCATATGTGTCTGTTTTTATGCCAGTACCATGCTGTTTGGGTTACTATAGCTCTGTAGTATAATGTGAAGTCAGGTAATGTGACTTTTGTTTTGTTCTTTTTGCTTAGGACCGCTTTGGCTATTCTGGGTCTTTTTTGGTTCAATATAAATTTTAGAATTGTTTTCTTTATTTCTGTGAAGAATGTCATTGGTTTTTTGGTAGAAATTGCATTGAATCTGTAGATTGCTTTGGGTAGTATGGACATTTTAATAATATTGAGTCTTTCAATTCATGAACATGGAATATTTTTTCATTTTTTGGTATCCTGTTCAATTGTTTTCATCAGTGTTTTATAGTTTTCATTACAGAGATCTTTCAGTTCTTTGGTTAATTCCTAAGTATTCAATTTTATTTGTGACTATTGTAAATGAGATTGTGGTTTTTATTTTCAGATTGTTCACTGTTGGCATACAGTGATTTTTGTATGTCGATTTTTGTATCCTGCAACTTTACTGAATTTATCAGTTCTAATAGTTTTTTTGCAGAGTCTTTAGGTTTTTCCAAATATAGGATCATATCATCTGCAAACAAGGATGACTTGACTTCTTCCATTTCAGTTTGGATGCCTTTTATTTCTTTATCTTGTCTATTTTTGCTAGGACTTCCAGTACTCTGTTGAGTAACAGTGGTAAAAGTAAGCATCCTTGTCATGTTGCCATTATTAGAGGAAAGGCTTTCAGTTTTTCCACATTCTGTATGATACTAGCTGTGGGTCTGTCATGTATGGCTTTTATTACATTGAGGTGTGTTCCTTCTACACTCAGTTTATTAAGGATTTTTATCATGAAGGGATGTTGAATTTTATCACCTGCTTTTTCAGCACCAATTGAAATAATCATATGGTTTTTATCCTTCATTCTGTTGATATGATGTATCACATTGGTTGATTTGCATATGTTGAACCAGCCTTGCATCCCAGAGATAAATGTCCTTGGTCATGACAAATGATGAATGATTTTTCTAATGTATTGCTGAATTTGGTTTGCTAGTATTTCGTTGAAGGTTTTTGCATCAATATTCATCAGAGATATTGGCCTGTAGTTTTCATTTTTTTCATGTGTCTTTGTCTGGTTTAGGTATCAGGGTAAAACTGGCAATATATAATGAGTTTTGAAGTATTCTCTCCTTCTCTGTTTTATGGAATAGCTTGATAGGATTGGTATTAGTTCTTTAAATGTTTGGTAGAATTCAGCATGAAGCCATTGGGTCCTAGGTTTTTCTTTATTGGGAGAATTTTTATTATGGCTTTGATCTAGTTACTTGATATTTGTCTGTTTAGATTTTGGGTTTTTCCTGGTTCAATCTTGGTAGGTTGTATGTGTCTAGGAATGTCCATTTCTTCTATATTTTTGAATTAATTGACATATAGTTGCTCATGGTAGCCACTAATGATCTTTGAATTTCTGTTGTAGTGTCCATTGTAGTGTCTCCTTTCTCATTTCTGATTTTACTTATTTGGATCTTCTTCTTTTCTCTTTTTTTTTCTTTTGTTACCCTACTTAAAGACTTGTCAATTTACTAAAACTGTTCAAAAACCAACTTTATTTCATGATCATTTGTGCTATTTTCTTCATTTCAATTTCATTTATTTCTGCTCAGATTTTTATCATTTTTTTCTTCTATTAATTTTGGGTTTGGTTTGCTCTTGCTTTTCTAGTTTGTTAAGATGCATTATTAGATTGTTTAAAGTTTTTCCTCTTATTTTATGTAGGCATTTATAGCTATAAACTTTCCTCTTAGTACTATTTTTGCTGTATCCCATAAGTTTTGGTATATTGTGTTTCCATTTTCATTTGTTTCAATAAATTTTTTAATTTCCTTCTTAATCTATTTATTAACTCACTGGTCATTCAGGAGTGTATTGTTTAAGTTCCCTGTATTTGTATAGTTTCCAAAATTATTCTTGTTATTATTTTCCAGTTTTATTCTATTGTAGTCAGAGAAGATGCTTGATATTATTTTATTTTTTGAATGTTTTAAGACTTGTTTTGTGATCTAACACATGGTCTATCCTTGTGAATGATCCATGTGTCAACAAAAAGAATGTATATTCTGCAGCTGTTACATGAAATGTTCCATAAATGTCTACTAGATCTATTTGGTCTATAATGCAGTTTAATGACTTTCTGTCTGGAAGCTATGTCCAATGCTGAAAGTGGGGTGTTGAAGTTCCCAGCTATTATTGCTTTGGGGTCTATCTCTCTCTTTAGCTCTAACAATATTTGCTTGGTATATTCAGTGTTGGATGCATATATATTTAAAATCATTATATCCTCTTGCTGCATTGACCCCTTTATCATTATACAGTGAGTTTTGTCTCTCTTATAGTTTTTGTCTTGGAATCTATTTTGTTTGATATAAGCATAGTGACTCCTGCTCTTTTTTAGTTTCCATTGGCATGGAGTCTCTTTTTCCATCCCTGTATTTTCAGTCCATGTGTGTCTCTATAGGTGAAGTGTGTTTCTTGTAGGTAACAGATCAATGGGTCTTGTTTTTTTTTTTATCCATTCAGCAACTCTGTCTTTTGATTGGAGAATCGAATCTATTTACATTCATTGTTACTACTGATAAGTAAGGACTTCTGCATTTTGTAATTTGTCTTTTTTTTTTATTTGTGTGTGTGTGTGTGTGTGTGTGTGTGTGTGTGTGTGGTTTTCTCTTCCTTCTTTCTTTCCTTTCTGTCTTCCTATAGTTAAGGTGATTTTTCTCTGGTGATATGATTTAGTTTCTTACTTTTTATTTTTTGTGCTTCCAATGTGTGTTTTCTGGTTTGAGGTTACCATGAGGCTGGCAAATACTATCCAATATATGAGCATTTTAACCTGACAACAACTTAACACTATTTGCATAAACAAACCAGCAAAAAGAAAGTAAAAACTCTGTGCCTTAACTTCGTCTCTCTACTTTTTAACTTTTATAAATAGTTTCTATTTATATTTTATGGCACTGTGTATGTCTTGAAAAGTTTTTGTAGCTATTATTTTTGGATTGTTCATCATTTAATCTTTCTACTTAGGATAAAAGTAGTTTACACACTACAGTTACAGGGTTATAACACTCTGTGTATTTCTTTGTACTTATTATTGCCAGTGAGTTTTCTACCTTCAGGTGATTACTTATTGCAGATTAACATCCTTTTCTTTCTGATTGAAGTACTCCCCACTTAAGCATTTCTTGTAGGACAGGTCTGGTGTTGATGAAGTCGTTCAGCTTTTGTTTGTCTGGGAAAGTCTTTATTTCTACTTCATGTTTGAAGGACGTTTTTGCCAGATATACTATTCTAGGGTAAACTTTTTTCTCCTTCAGTACTTTAAATATGTCATGCTACTCTCTCCTGGCCCATAGGGTTTCCACTGAAAAGCCTGCTGCCAGACATACTGGAGCTCCATTGTGTGTTATTCATTTCTCTTCTCTTACTGCTTTTGCGGTCCATTTTTATCCTTGATCTTTGCGAGTTTGATTATTAAATGCCTTGAGGTAGTCTTTTTTGGTTTAAATCTGCTTGGTGTTCCATAACCTTCTTTTACTTGGATGTTGATATTTTTCTTTAGGTTTGAGAAGTTCTCTGTTATTATTCCTTTGAATAAATTTTCTACACCTATCTCTTTCCTTACTTCCTCTATAAGGCCGGTATGTCATAGATTTTCATGAGGAGGGCAGATAACTTGAAGTCAGGAGTTTGAGACCAGCCTGGTCAACATAGTGAAACACCGTCTCTACTGAAAATACAAAAATTAGCTGGGCGTGGTGGTGCACACCTGTAATCCCAGCTACTCAGGAGGCTGAGGCAGGAAACTTGAACCTGGGAGGTGGAGGTTGCAGTGAGCTGAGATCACGCCACTGCACTCCAGATTGAGTGACAGAGCCAGACTCCATCTCAAAAAACAAAAACAAAAACAAAAACAGAAAACACCAGGTGCAGTGGCTCACATCTGTAATCCCAGCACTTTGGGAGGCCGAGGTGGGTGGATCATGAGGTCAGGAGATCGAGACTATCCTGGCTAACACAGTGAAACCCTGTCTCTAATAAAAATACAAAAATTAGCCAGGCTTGGTGGCAGGTGCCTGTAGTCCCAGCTACTCAGGAGGCTGAGGCAGGAGAATGATATGAACCTGGGAGATGGAGCTTGCAGTGAGCTGAGATAGAGCCACTGCACTCCAGCCTGGGCGACAGAGTGAGACTCCATCTCAAAAAAAAAAAAAAAAAGTCTTAGATTTTCCCTCTTGAGGCTATTATCTAGATCCTGTAGGTATGCCTCGTCATTTCTTATTCTTTTTTTTCTTTTGTCTCCTCTACTTTCAAATAGCCTGTCTTCAAGTTTGCTAATTCTTTCTTCTGCTTGATGAATTCGGCTATAAAAAGACTCTTACGCATTCTTAAGTATGTCATTTGCATTTCTCAGCTCCAGAATTTCTGCTTGATTCCCTTTAATTATTTCAATCTCTTTCTTATATTTGTCTGAGAGAATTCTGGGTTCCTTCTCTGTGTTGTCTTGAATTTCTTTGAGGTTCTTCAACACAGATACTTTGAAATCTGTGTCTGAAAGGTCACATATCTCTGTTTCTCGAGGATTGGTCCATGGCGGCTTATTTAGTTCATTTGGTGAGGTCATGTTTTCTTGGATGTTGTTGATGCTAATAGTTGTTCTTTGGTGTCTAGGCATTGAAGAATTAGGTATTCATTATAGTTGGCACTGTCTAGGCTTGTTTGTACTCATTTATCTTAGGGAGACTTCCTAATATTTGAAAGGACTTAGGTGTTGTGATCTATGCTGTATCTGCTTTAGAGGGGTCCCCAAACTTAGTAATACTGTGGTTCTTGAAGACTTGTGGAAGTACTGCCTTGACAGGCTTGGACAGGATCCAAGAGAATTTTCTGGATTACCAGGCAGAGACTCTTTTTCTCTTTCCTTACTTTCTCCCAAACAAATGAAGCCTCCTGTTCTGAGCCACCTAAAACTTGGGGAAAAGTGACATAAGCAGTCCTGTTGCCACCACTGCTAGTCTGACCCTGAAGTGGTCAGACCTAGTGCCAGCACAGCACTGGGTCTTGCCCAAAGCCTACTGTAACCACTCCCTAGCAACTGCCTATGTTTGCTCAAGGTCCAGTGGCCCTACAATCAGCAGGTGGCAACCCAGCCAGGACTGTGTCCTTCCCTTCAGAGCAGTGGGTTCCCCCAGAACCTGGGTAGGTTCAGAGGTGCCAACCAGGAGTCCGGCACTAGAATCAAAAACCTTAGGAGTCTAGCTGGTATTCTATTGTACTGCAGCTAAGCTGCACTCAAACCACAATACATAGTCCTTTCCACTCTTCCCTCCTTTTTTTTAAAGGCAGAGGGGCCTCATCCCAAGTACACCACCACAGGCCATGGTACTGCCAGACTATCATTGATAGTCCCTCAAGGCCTAAGGGCTCTTATGTCAGCTTGTGAATGCTGCCTGGCCTGGGACTCACCCTTCAGAGCAGCGGGCTTCCTTCTGGCCCAGGGCAGGTGCAGAGATGCCATCCAAGTTAAGCCCTGGAATTGAGGTCCCCAAGAGCCTCCTTGGTGCTCTCCCACACTGTGGCTGTGCTGGTACCTAAGGTGCAAGATAAAGTCCTCTTTACTTTTCTCTCTGCTTTTCTCAAGCTGAAGGAGTTTCACCCTGCAGCCACCAAAGCTGATAAAGTGCTGAGTCTCACCTGAAGCCGACAAGTCTCAGAGGCTCTCTCAAGACACTTGACGTAGTACTTGGGTATCACTGCTTGTTATTTAGCACCCAAGGGCTCTTCAGTTAGCAGGTGATAAATGCTGCCAAGACTGGGTCCTTTCCTTCAGGGCTGCAGATTCTCTTCTGGGCCAGGGTGTCTAAAAATGTTATCTAAGAACTAGCATCTGAAATGGGGACCTCAAAACTTTGACTGATTCCCTATCGTGCTGTTGCTGAGCTGATATCCAAGATGGAAGACAAAGTCCTCACTCCTCTTTCTCCTCTCCTCAAGCAGAAGTAAGGAGTCTCTTTTGGAGCCACAAGCTGTGCAGCCTGTGGTAGGGGAGGGGTGATGCCACTCCCTTAGCCACCCCAGCTGGTGTCTCAGTATGTCATGTGCCTTCCACACCCCAGGTCCACTGTCTCTGGGCCCAGTTCAGCACTAGGACTTGCCTAAAATTTGCAGTCCTCATGGCCAAGACTGCCTTTTCAGTTTACTTAGAAACCCAGGGCAGTTTAGTCCTTGGTGGTGAGGTTTGTGGGAATTCAAGTTCGGACTGCTGGAATCAGCGATTCCCCTCTGGCTAGGGCTGGTTTAAATATTCCCTTCATGGGTGGGCAGCTGAGTTTGGTCCAGTTAAACAGGGAAGCGCTGAGTTCAATGCCTCAGAATTACTATGTTCTTATTCTCCCTGCACAAAGAAATGCTGTCTGCCTCATGCTGCTGCTGTGGAGTGGGGAGGGGTAGCACTGGCCATTCAAGACGTTTTTCTATCTCTTCAGTGCTACTTTCAGAGATATGAAGATAAAACCCGTTACTATGAGGGTTAACCTGAGAGTTGGTTCTTATGCAAGCGATTTCCCTGTGTAGATAGTTGTTAAATTGGTGTTTTTGTTGGGGAGACGATCGGTGGTACTTTCTATTTCACCATCTTGCTCCACCTCTCTGCTTCAGCCTCATTTTAGAGATGAGAAAAGTAAAGCTAAGGGTTACAAGGTTTATAAACAGAAACTAAATTATAAGCCGGTGTCTATGACTTCAAAACCACTAGCATGTGCACCATGTAAATAAAATTTTCTTTAAAATTACCATTTTATTGCATAACAGTTTTAGATATATAGAAAAACTGTAGAGATAGCTCAGAAAATTCCTATATCCTCTGCACCTAAGTTCCCCTCTTATTAACATCTCACATTACTATGGCACGTTTGTTACAAATAATGAACCAATACTGACACATTATTATTAACTGAAATCCATACTTTATTTCAATTTCCTTAGTCTTTATTGAATATTCCTTTTCTGTTCAATGATCCCATCCAAGATGCCACGTTACATTTCCCTTCTGTGTCTCTTTAGCTTCCTCTTGGTTGTGACAGTTTATCAGACTTTCCTCAGTTCTGATGGCAGTTTTGAGGAGTACTGGTCAAGTAGTTTATAGAACGCTCCTCAGTTGGAATTTATCTAATGTTTTCTCATGATAGGACTGGGATTATGTGTTTTGAATGGAAGACCACGGAGTAAAGTGCCATTTTCATCACATTATAGCAAGGATACACACTATTACCATGAGTTACCACTGTTGATGTTGGCTTTTGATCATCTGGCTAAGATACTGTTTACAGGTTTCTTCACTGTGAATACATATAATTATTTTGTCTGCCTATTTTCTCCTTGGTCTTACTTCATTTTCACATTTCTAGATAGTAGCAATCTCTGAACTTGTCCTTTTACAATAATTTCACATCATCCCATTGTCAACTTATCATGTGTACTAGCTGCTTGTCATTCTGCTATTTCAGTGAGAGGTTTGTTCTTGCCTTTGTCGTGTGTGTGTGTGTGTGTGTGTGTGTGTGTGTTTTGTGTGTATGTGTGGGTGCACATGTGTAAAAGGGAGTAGGTAGCTTGTCGCGAACCTTTTATTCTGTCTAAGGATTCTGCTGACCAAAAGTATAGAGTCTAACAGGGCTCCAGCACTGTGTCCAAGCAACAGCAATCAGAGGGCACTTGGGAGGTACCTAGACTGAGGCATTGAGGGGAGATGAAGTTTAGAAAAAGCTCCCTGAGTTGCAGTTTTCTCAATGGTAAAATAGTAAGATTGTGAATGCTAAGGTCCCTTCCCACTCTGGAACGAGGAATCTGGGGTCTGTAGGTAGGAAAATAAGCCTGGTTCTCTTCCTGTACCAACTTTATTTCTTCAGCAGTTCATTACAAGCTAAAGCATTAGCAAGAATCCCAGCTCATAGTCCCTGGGGGTATTTCCTTGGCTAGAGTCTCTGATTTAACGAAGAGATAAACATTTCTTGTGGAAACAGATCTCAGCTGATTGCTTTGCCCACACTTGCTTCCTTGAAGCAGCTCTGCCCTGTTTCCTCTTGTCCCTGTTGTGTTTCCTACTATCTTCCTTATGCCTTACCATCAGTAAGACACAGTAAGACTTGTAAGACTTCTTATTTATCCTCTGGGAGCACTTTTGTAAACCCAGGTGGGAGCTCACTCAGATTAGGCATGAATGGTATTTAATTTGGCCATTTTGGTTCAAGGCTCTTCCCATTTCTGTAATTATTTAAGGTAAAAGTCAGAGTATAAAAATTTTCATTTCTGCTTTGTGAACTTGAGAAAATTGCAGTTAATTTTTCTCTATCCTTGGCCATTTGCCACACAAATGAAACTTTCTTGTGAAATTTATGCCTGCTGATAACTACTTTTTGTTTCTTTAATTAAATCTTATATGTTAACTAAGTACCAGTAAACATTTACTGTATAAGCCTGTTGCAATCTTTCTGTTTTTGGCAAAGTACCCTTGCACTCTGCTATGTAACAATTAACTTTTTGCAAGCTAGCAACTTGTCCATTTACAATGCACACTGAATATGCTAATAATGATTGCTTCTGGATAGAAAAGGAAAAGTCTAGGAAGGTGTCGTCTTGTTCCACTTTGTCTTGCACTCATTTCTAATCTTCGGCAACTGAAAATTGAAGTTCTTTTTCCATCATTCTTTTTCCCTCATTTTCTCATAGCCCCATTTAAGACAAAAACTTTCACTTTGTGCGTTGTCAATTCCTCTGGGTTCACTTACATCAGCTTTGGCTGGATTCATGTTTAAAACATTTTCAGAGGACTAAATAATTTATTTGAAAGCTAGTGGCAAAAGACACTTAAAAAATTAAACCAAGAGAATAGGTTTGAAAGAAAAAATGTTGCTGAGAACCAAGATGTGTTGTCTAAAGGAGAGATCCCCATTTCCAAAGCAAAAGTAAATGTCATTTAAGTGTGACCTTCATACATATGATTTCATGAATCTTGTTTGAATGTATAAATATGGGTCAAAATATGCCTGAATAATTAAATATTTCTTTAAAATATTGGCTTAAAAATCCTCTAAGTTTTGATACTATCTTGTTACTTATGTTTGTATCACATTGCAGTTGTGAAAAGATTCACTAGCTCTTTGAATAATAATTAAATACTCTTCATGCCCAATGTCAACAAATTCAGATTTTGTAAAACTGTATTGGATTTTTTCTACTTTATTTTTTATTACAGATTCATCATATCTTACTCTACTCTGATGTTATCTAGAATTAATTCTGCTTATACTTAACAAAGTTTTCCTTTTTCTAGCAAATTTCATTTAGGGGGACTAGTCTCAAAGTTTTCCCCCCAAAATTCGTGTTGCTTTGCCAGAAAAAAACTGAGGCCTTGAATGAACAGGCTCTAGCTTTTCAGGAGCAAAGCTAGAAATAAAATACCAGGAGGTGGCTGGGCGCAGTGACTCATGCCTGTAATCCCAGCATTTTGGGAGGCTGAGCTGGGCAGATCACCTAACGTCAGGGGTTCGAGACCAGCCTGGCCAATATGGTGAGACCCTGTCTCTACCAAAAATACAAAAATTAGCCAGGCATGGTGGCGCATGCCTGTAGTCCCAGCTACTCAGGAGGGAGGCAGGAGAATCACTTGAACCTGGGAGGTAGAGGTTGTAGTGAGCCAAGACCATGCCATTGCACTCCAGCCTGGGCAACAGAGCAAAACTTTGTCTCAAAAAAAAAAAAAAAGAAAAAAGAAAAAAAAGAAAAACAAACAAAAAAACCACACAAAAACCCAGGAGGTTCATTGGACTTTTCATGGGCAACTGACCTCCACTGGGCATCTGCCAGACCCTCAGTAGGAACAACTGAAACTGGGAAATTAGAACACCAACCCGATTTGCCCTTAAAAATTTGCAATTTAGTATGCTCTGCCTCTCATTATAATGTCATGCTATTTATATACATTATTTATTTGAAAACAGTCCCAAAGTCCAAAATGGTTGGAGGACAACTGAGTTTATTGTATTTTATAATTTGGGAGTCCATGAAAGGAGAAAAGATGTGGCACATAGGATCTATGTATATACATAATTTGCAATCATATATTCATGCCACTTGCAAATTAAACTGTTTTTATGATAATTTTTCCTTTTTTCGACACAGGCTCTGTGTCACCCAGGTGGGAGTACAGTGGCACAATCATGGTTCACTGCAGCCTCGACCTCACTAGAAGGATCCTCCCACCTCAGCCTCTCGAGTAGCTGAGACTACATTTGTGCACCACTATAACCGGCTAATTTTTTTAATTTTTTATAGAAAGGAGGTCTCCCTATGTTGTCCGGGCTAGTCTTGAACTCCTAGGCCCAAGTGATCCTCTTGCCTTGACCTCAGTGCAAAGAGCTGGGATTACAGGTGTGAGGAACAGTGCCCAGCCTATGATAATAATAATACATCCACATGTTTAAAAAAAAATCAAAACATACATTTGGATATAAAATGAAGATAACTTCCCCATTCTGGCTATGGCTGTTAGGAACATGTCTATTCTATGCAAGACAGCGATTCTCATTCCTGACTGCAATCTATGAAGGTATGAAATAATACAGATACGTGGTTCTTTACCCAGAACTACTGAATCACAGTACCTAAGATTGGGAGCAACTGTGTTTTAAAATCTGTAGAGGTGATTCTGATGTGTGCCTAGATTCGAGATCCAATGGTTCATCTGCTACTTTAACTTTTTACTTATTTATGAAGTTATCAAGTGTTTGGGTTTTCCTGGGAGTCCTTATCTTTACCTTAGGATCCCTTAAAATTCTGGGCTCCTATTTTGGTCTCTAAAAGAAATACACACAAATCAGAGGGAGGACATACTTGCCCTCAAGAAAACTCCCCCTTGACCCTAGAGGAAGCACTGTGCAGGAAATATTGGTGAAAATGTAGTAGTAAAACTGTGTCCGCAATTGGTGGGTTCTTGGTCTCAACTGACTTCAAGAATGAAGCCGGGTACCCTCGTGGTTGAGTGTTACAGTTCTTAAAGATGGTGTGTCCAGTTCGTTCCTTCAGACATTCACATGTGTCTGGAGCTTTTTCCTTCTCCTGGGTCTGTGGTCTCGCTGTCAGGAGTGAAGCTACAGACCTTCGTGGTGAGTGTTACAGCTCTTAAAGGCAGCACATCTGGAGTTGTTCATTCTTCCGGGTGGGTTTGTGGTCTCGCTGGCTTCAGGAGTGAAGCTGCAGACCTTCGCGGTGAGTATTACAGCTCATAAGGTCTGCCTGGCTTCAGGAGTGAAGCTGCAGAGCTTCGCAGTGAGTGTTACAGCTCATAAGGACAGCGTGGACCCAAAGAGTCAGCAACAGCAAGATTTATTGCAAAGAGCGAAAAAACGAACATTCCACACTGTGGAACGGGACCCCAGGACGCTGCTGCTGGCTGGCTCAGGCTTTTATTCCCTTATCTGGCCCCACCCACATCCTGCTGATTGGTCCATTTTGACAGAGTGCTGACTGGTGCGTTTACAATCCTTGAGCTAGACACCGAGTCACAGAGTGCTAGTACTCCGAGTCTCCACAATTGTATTCACAAACCCTGAGCTAGACACAGAGTGCTGATTGGTGTATTTACAATCCTTTGGCTAGATATAAAAGTTCTCCAAGTCCCCATCCGGTTCAGGAACCCAGCTGGCTTCACCCAGTGGATCCTGTGCCAGGGCTGCAGGCAGAGCTGCCAGCCAGTCCCAAGCCGAGCCTGCACTCCTCAGCCCTTGGGCTGTGGATGGGACCTCGCGCCACGGAGCAGGGGGCGGCGCCCGTCGGGGAACTTCAGGCCGCGCTGGAGCCCACTGCAGGGGGCGGCGCTCAGACATGGCGGGTTGCAGGTCCAGAGCCCTGCCCCGCGGGGAAGCAGCTAAGGCCCGGCGAGAATTTCAGTGCGGAGCCGGCTGGCCAGCTCTGCTGGGGGACCCCGGGCAACCTCAGCAGCTGCTGGCCCGGGTGCTAAGCTCCTCACTGCCCTGGGCCGGCGGTGTGTGGGGTCCGCTGAGCCCACACCCGCCGCAACTCACACGCGAGCGCAGCCCCATTTCCCACCCGCGCCTTTCCCTCCACCCGTGTCTCTCCCTCCTCACCTCCCCACAAGCAGAGGGAGGCATCTTTGGCCTCAGCCAGCCCAGAGAGGGGCTTCCATGGTGCCGTGGCGGGCTGAAGGGTTCCTCAAGCGCTGCCAGAGTGGGCGTGGAGGCCGAGGAGGCGCTGAGAGTGAGGGCTGGTAGCACATTGTCACCTCTCAAAACCACGATAATAGGCCGGGCGTGGTGGCTCACGCCTGTAATCTCAGCACTTTGGGAGGCCGAGGTGGGCGGATCCCGAGGTCAGGAGATGGAGACCATCCTGGCTAATATGGTGAAACCCCGTCTCTACTAATAATACAGAAACAGTACCCGGGCGTGGTGGCGGGCGCCTGTAGTCCCAGCTACTCGGGAGGCTGAGGCAGAACAGCCTGAACCCGGGAGGCGGAGCTTGCAGTGAGCCGAGACTGTGCCAGTGCACTCCAGCCTGGGCTACAGAGTGAGACTCCATATCAAAAAACAAAAACAAAAAAACGAAACAAAAGCAAAAAAACCCCACGATAATGGTAGCAACATTAACATCAATCAGAAAACAACAACAAAAAACTGTCCATAAACCCTTTATTCATCCCAGTAAATCAGACTACTTTCTTTTGCTGTCGAAGTTTGTATACATAAACAAAGGAAACATTGATGAAACCTTCCAGCGTATGTTTGCTTCTCTCTCAGATCAAACCAAAATACGGAAAGAGTTGGTATTACCAGATGCTTAATCAATTACCCAAAACCATTGGGCTTTGAACTTTCTAAAGAAATAAGAATGCTTTTCAAATTCCCTTTACCAGGAACTAAATGTGACAATGCTTTATCCTCAACTCAGCTACTTAAAATCACCAACGAATGCATTTTAATTTCTTTCAAGGTACTATGTTCTTCAAAAGATGATCTCAAATCTATCCTTTTTCTTTTATCAGAAGCTTATAGGCTTCAAAACAACAATGATATATTTGAGGCTATGTGTTATATAGTGTGCAGTTCTGAGTTTGGATTTTTTTAGGTATTTATTTTCAAATCTAAATATTTTAAAAAATTATCTGCCTATAGCTCCTGACATGTCAAAGTGGCAACATTTAAAATCAAGGATTTGATTTTTTTTTAAAATCATTTGAAAGACTTAGCATCTCTCATAATTGGAGTTTGTGTAGTTTATTTGTGTTTTATTACTCTTAGACATATGGCTAAGCAATTTTATAAGATCCACAGGGCTATTGAGAAATGTGAGCCCTCTGCAATTCCCTCAGGTTCTTTTTGGCGCCATCAATATTTTATTGTTTACCATTTACTTCATGGTTTGGAACTCTTCCTGTCTTCCTCTCAACCCAATAAAACTCTGTAGTTTAAGCAGCTCAGGAAATGAGGGGGATGAGGTTGGTTTGGATCTTCTGAAATAGAGGGACTGCATAAGAGCCTAATGCCTAATATAAGATGAACCTTTCTGACTCCTGAGCCCATGATGAAGAGATTTGGGGCTGGAGTTGAAATACAGGAGACTGTGCCTTTTATGAAAGAAATCTTCTCTGGTTTGTGTAGAACTTTAGTGTTTTGGACATAAAAACATGATCCAGAAAATCAAATGGCACACAAATATGTTCCAGAATTTATAAGGAATGTTCTGGACACAGACTCTTAAAAACAGTGAGTTTAATTGGGGACCCATTTTATCAATTTACAGGGTGCCTTTCCTTGACTGCTTGCCCAATAAAAAGTGGGATTTTAATTTTGAAGTTGCCTTCAGCGTCTAATGAAAATATGTCTCTAATTAACAGTGACTTGGATGACTTTTGTCACTGCACTACACAATAAACCTTTGTAGTGCTACCTTGCATGCTAGTGGTAAGAAAACTATCATGCATCTGCCTGTATGTACTTCACTTCAGACTTGTGACTGGAAGCATTCTTTAGATAAAATAGTATTATCTTATAAAGTTACATGTCAGTCTCTTTGAGATTAACATTCACAAACTATGTAAGAGTGAAGCATATTTTTGTAAAGCATTCATACTATAAAGATTTCCAATATCTACCATATCCCAAGTGCTGCCCCAGAAACTATAGAAGCAGAGATAAGAGACGATCCCTATTCTCAAGGACCTCAGTGTTTCTGGAGAAGCCATTGGGTGGAGAGAAAACCGCTGATGATCCTGCTGTGTAGTGACTTCCATGGCCTGGGGCTCTCCAAGGGTCTGTGGGAGTGAGGGAGGCCCTCCTACCTGCTTCCTCATAGGTCCGTTAATCTTAAAGTTAAAAATCCTTTTATTGATGTGACTTTAACTTGGACTCATGGGACTCAAAAAAGCTGTTATACTCATGGTTGTAGTTTACTAAATATATATAGTTTGTGAAACATGTTTTAGTACAGTGAAAGAATATACATTAAAATCAGCAAAGGGAAAAGGTACACGGAGCCATCCCCTCCCAGTGAAGTTGCGCAAGAATGTGCTTAACTCTTCCAGCAACAATATGTGGCAACATGTGGGAAATGTTGTCAACCAGGGAAGCACATCCAGACATTGGACTGGGTTTTTATTGCGAATCAGCCATGTAGCCCTTGTGTGACTGGTCTCAGATACAAGACACTAGCTCTTTTCCCAGAGTAAAAATAAGCATTCCCTATATATAACATTATTAGCATAAACCTATGTGGTTAAATGAGTCTTGCATGGCCCAAGACCTCAGCCATATGAAAGTACTCTCATCAAGCAGAATATTCTAAGGGCTCAGAGGTTGGCTCCTAGGAGCTGGCCGATGGCCAGTTCTGACGGTAAGCTAACTGTACTAACAGTCCTTGCTGAGTATTCCACATGATATGTCTTATTCTGATCTATTCTTGGGGTGAATGTAGTAATACTGTATCTGTTTAAGTTACAAGTGTCCCTAGAGAATGCTCTTAAGACTGGAGGTCCATAAGGTTACTATAAACAAATCTCCCCAGTGGCCCAGCAGGATGTAGTTCTGAAAATTCCTAACTTAATTATCTCTTTTGTAGGAGAGGTAACCTGAAAAATAAAAGTAAAAGAACTGGAACATTACTAGAGTTCCACTCAGTCACTAACAATTCATTCAGTTTATCTGATGGCTAAAGTGTGTCCCAGAGCAATGCCACTCAGGTATGCAGATTTCCGTTTGACCTTGTAGGGTTCCAAAAGGAGGGGTAATCTTGGCAAATATATAGCTTTTCTTTTTCTGGCATCTAGTATAATTGTTCTAAGAGACAGGATCTTTCTATTGTGCTAAGCCTCTCTAGAGGCACAGTTGTAATATTGAATTTCCCTTGCTGCATAACCCACTTTTTTATTCTCTTCCTTCCAACAATAGTGTTGCTCCTTCTCTCCACTTGCCATTGATTTTTACCCAGACTTTTCCACCTGTAGAAGAGATATTAGGTTCAACAACTGTGCTGGTCCAGACTGCAGGCAGCAACACCACTCTAGCAAGTACCTACCTCTTAGACCACTAGTATTCATATAACGTAGGAGTACATAGGTACAGACCAGTGGGCTCTCTCAACCACCATGCAATATAGCTGCATTCACTGTCAACCAATTATGCCAGATAAGGTGAAGGCACCATCCAAACCATTAGGCCCTCTGGAATTCTGGCATAGATATTTAAAGGCTTAGTTACACTTTTTGCTTAGAAATCATCCCTACTTCATTCCTGTTTCTGGCACTAGAGTTGCAGCCCTGCTGGCAGGAACACTGTATCAGTTAGGAAAAGAGGAAGTTAAGGTGATGTGGGAATAACTGTACAGTCAAAGTAGCATTCTAGTCACCCACTTTCTCCCAAATCCACCAGAAAAGCAGAGGAATCTACTGACTGGAGACCCTCCCCTGGCCCCAATCAGGTTGAATCTGAGCACCCAAGAATCAAAGTGTGTAAGCCAGCCCTGCATGCCTTTTCTCCTCATGTTTGGGACAATAAATGTTTCCAGTGCCCCTACCAGTTCTCTATCAAGCTATTCCTCTGAGGCTGATAAGCAACATGATGTATCCACTTGGTGTGATACCTCTTTTTCCACTGTTGGACATTATGGGCAGTAGAGTATATTCTTTGGTTTAAAGAAATGTAACTCAGTGGTTTTACGTGGTGTAGTATTTTTGCTCCATTCCTTTTATGGTGCATCCACCCCTGGGTATGCAAAGTGTGGTCTGGAGTGTCTATTCCTGTCAGGACCCATTCCAAGGCAACTGGCACTGAATGGCATAATAAAGTCTCTTGGTCAGCTCTGCACCAGGGACCTACCCTGAGGAAATGTGCCCCATTACCTCCTGCAGTGTCTGTCTTTCCTGCTGACAGACAGGCCAGTTCTTGGCATTTTGTGCCTCTGAGGGTTCAGAGGAATATGTGTCTATGATTACCCCTCTCTGTATTGCTGCCACTCCTGCACGTCCACTCACTTCATGGACCCAGTTGGCCACCTCAAGTAAGTGCATCAAGATTTTGACTTAAAGTTGCAGTCACCTTTCAGTCTAGGAAAGAGGTTCTTCTCATGAGCATTGATTTCTCTTAATTAATGCATCCCTTAAATTCTTTATTTTGAGAAAAAGTCTCGCTCTGTCACCAGGCTGGAGTGCAATGGCGCGATCTGGGCTCACCACAACCTCCGCCTCCTGGCTTCAAGTGATTCTCCTGCCTCAGCCTCCTGAATAGCTGGGATTACAGGCGCCCACCACCATGCCCAGCTAATTTTTATATTTTTAGTAGAGATGGGGTTTCACCATATTGGCCAGGCTGGTCTCAAACTCCTGACCTCAAGCAATCCGCATGCCTTGGCCTCCCAAAGTGCTGGGATTACAGGCGTGAGCCACTGCGCCCGGTTGCATTCCTTAACTTCTTATTGATGTTCATAGGGCCATGATCCATATGGACATTTCTTTAAGAATTCAGTTTTCCATTGCCCATCTTCCTGACCGTGTAGCCATCCATTGGCCAATGCCCATGAGTTGGAATGCACCCAGACTTTGGGGAATTGTTCAATTCTTCCATCACCGTGAGGAAACCAGGAGGCAATCAAGCCACTGAACTTATTTGTTCTCAACTTCTTCAATTAGAATTTTTGCATTATTTGGTTATAGTGCAGAGCCTTCCAAACAGGATGCTGACCATCCACTGTGAAACTGTTATCTGTAAACCAAGCAGCTTTTTTTGACCAATCAAGGACTGTTTATAAGGACCCCACCCCCCCCACCAGGTGGTTATACAATTTGGTATTTTCTCAGAGGGTTCCAAAGTGTGTCCTAGAGGAAATGAGGCTACCCATTCCTGCATACGATGAGAACCTCCTGGCATTCTTCCAGTAGTATGCTCCTGTATAAACCATTTCCATTTTATTACAGAGTCAGCTCTTCTTGTCAATGGCTTCCTCATCAGAATTTTTCTCTGACATCACCCAAGACATCATAGGTATATCAGATTTTAAGATTATCATATGTCTTTCAGTTATTGGAGCAGTTTCAATTAATGCCCAAAAAATCACAACACAACAGCAACACAAGAACTGCACAATAATGACACGTACTATACTGCCACATCTGGAAACTTTCTAGTTCCCAATTCCAGTGGTCACCATCAGGCAGCACTTATGCGCTTTTTTGTTTGTTTGTTTTTGAGACAGGCTCTCACTCTGTCACCCAGGCTGGAGTGCACTGGCACGATCTTGGCTCACTGCAACCTCCACCTGCTGGGTTCAAGCGATTCTCATGCCTCAACCTCCCGAGTAGCTGGGATTATAGGCACGTGCCACCGTGCCCGGCTTATTTCAGTTTTTTTTTTTTTTAAATTAAGTAGAGACAGGGTTTCACCATGTTAGCCAGGCTGGTCTCAAACTCCTGACCTCAGGTGATCCACCCACCTCTACCTCCCAAAGTGTTGGGATTACAAGTGTGAGCCACTGCATCTGGCCCACTTATGCACATTTTAACTTCAGTCTGTAGAAATGTAAGTTGCAGATACTTCCAAAGTCAGAATATGGATTTTTTAAGGGCCTAATATTCATTCAGCCATCACTTCTTACAATTCAAACAGTTGGCTATTGTGAAGAGTTCCATTCAAATACAGCCTTCCTTCAGAGACTCTTTATTCTTTTTATTTTTTGAGACAGGGTCTTGCTCTGTTGCCCAGGCTGGAGTGCCGTGGTGCGATCACAGCTTACTGTAGCCTCAATCTCTTAGGTACAAATGATCCTTCCACCTCAGCCTCTGGAGTATCTGACACAACAGACACATGACACCGTGTCTGCTTAATTTTTGGATTTTTTGTAGAGATAGGATTTCACCATGTTGTCCAGGCTGGTCTCCAACTCCCAGGCTCAGGCAATCCACCTGCGTGGGCCTTCTAAGGTGCTGGGACTACAGGCATGAAACTATTTTGCACAGGTCAAAACTGAAGCTCAGACAAGATCAGAAACTTGTTCAAGGTCACAGAGTACCAAAACTCAGGGAGGAAAAGACTCCTGGTTTCCTGGTTGTCCAATATCTATTCTTCCCTTTATTTATTAGTAAAATCTGTAAATTTTAGCTGAGCACATGACTGCCTAGTTTAAAATCAGCATTCCCAAGCCTCCCCAGGATAATCTGCAAAACTAAGTTCTGACAAAAGGGGTGGGAACAGAAATCATTCATGCTCTTATAAAAAAGGGGCATGTGCTTTTATTCTTTTCTCCTCTTCCCACTGGCTACAAAGACGACTAGCTTGTGGGAACAGGAGAAACCCTGTTGATGGTAATTGTCAAACAGATCCACTAGGATTTGAAGCCACGTTTGTCAGGTGCTAGAGCCTATGCTGTATTAGGGTTTCAAAGGAAAGAGTGTTTGAAGAATTTACCAAAACTTAGAGGTAACCTGTTCTAGGGATGCCAACAGGCTTTGGCAATGAACCTACATGAGGTTGGACATAGGCTCCAATATTTGCTAATTAAGGAACCATGGGCAAGTTTCTTAATCTCTCTTTTTTCTTATCTGGAAAATGAGAATGACAATAGTAGCTACATCATAAGGAAGATGTTAGGGCAAACAAGATAGTACATGTGAATCAGCTTAGCTAGCACTATTGCTGGCTACCTTGTACAAAGTAGTAAGTATTATTATTATTATTATTATAGCTATTCATCCACTGTAAAATGTTCATAACACCAAAGAGGATTTAAGATACTGTATTTAAAATGCTTACCACAGTACTTCTTATATGGTAAAGACTCCATAAATGGTTAAATATGTACCAACATTTATATATTTAAAATAGAAAGGATTTCTTTCCCTGCAAAAGAGTCAAATAAAATGAACATGAATAAAATTATTCCAGTTGAGATTTCACTGTAGTAATATTTACCATCATTTACTTGCAGAGCAGAGATGGCCTAACAGTAAAAAAAAGAAAAAAAAAAAGCACTCATTCTTTTTTCACTGCTTCAGCTGACAACTTATTTCATTGGGCAGGATTTGCCAACCATATTTGATCTGAGACGTAAATTTAAAATTGTGTTGAAAAGGCTTTCACTTTATGTCATAACAATAACAGAAAACTAGAGACTGAGGATTCATGACAGATGATTTAAAAAAAATGAAACCCATAGGGGGTGTGACCTCTTATTAGAAGACAGAGAAGAGGAAACAAAATTTGTATATCTTTCTAGAGAAAAAAGCAGAAGAGACTCATTATTTAAGAAACTCAAGGCCAGGTGCAGTGACTCGCGCCTGTAATACCAGCACTTTGGGAGGCTGGAGTCCAGGAGTCCAGAAGTTCGAGACCAGCCTTGGCAACATGGCAAAACCCTGTCTCTACAAAACATACAAAAATTAGCCAGGCACGGTGGTGTGCAATGTAGTCCTAGCTACTTGGAAGGCTGAGGTGGGAGGATCACTTGAGCCCAGGAGGCACAGGTTGTTACACTGAGCCGAGATTATGCCACTGCACTGCAGCCTGGGTTAAAGAGCCAGACCCTATCTCAAACAACAACAACAACAAGAACAACAACAACAAGTCCTCAAAATAAACACTGATCTTGAGAAGAGAAGACCTGAAATCTGGTCTTGTCATTGTCCTTCTCCTTTAGCTACCATTTACCTCCTAGAACTGGATGAAGAATTTTGTAGAACTTAAGAAGTTCATTTAAATGATCGCCATTTTATTTCCTCCGAAGAGTGCAAAAGAAACACGTGAGATTCTCTCAATTACTTTCTAGAGAAGACTCTTAATAAGGAAACTATTTTAATCAATTCCTTCCATCTGGGTTTCTGTGGCATTAATATGCACCTCACCACTGACATTAATTATTAACTTTTCCTAGTAATAGTTTTACGATGCCACTAAAAGGGAAAGGGGATTACTTTACTGATTCTGGGTCAACATCTTGGTGGCTGAATCAATTAAGTTAGATATGTATTTATAGAGCATTACTAGGGCAGTAGGCAACACCTTTTCAGGGGAATGACACATTACAGTGTTTAACTTACTTTCACACACATTAACTACTTGACTGTGGTTACAGGACTGCATTGTGAAGAGCCTGAAGACTTGGAGTTTCTTAGACTGGTCACTCCCAGCCTCTCTCTCTTCCCATCTGTAAAATGGAGATCACACTACGTTCCTTCTTTATCACAAAGAGTTGTACTGTGGCTCAAATGAAAACACATGCAAGGGAATGCTTTGCAAATTGTAAAGCCTCGTGTATAAAGCAAGCATCATATTTAAATACTGTAATATTAAAGATGAGGAAACAGGGGGTATAAAATATTCCTGTCCTTGGTAAACGTAACTGGGCAGGTAGTGGCACAGCTGGACTCCCCAACTCTTCTGCCCCCAAAATATGCAGGAAGTGGAGTCTGTTACGTCTTTGGCCACACAGCAGCTGAACTCCCTTGCTTGTGTTTTGAAGCCTCCCCTCCTTCCTTAGGCACACCTCTGCTCTCATTGCTTAAACTGAAAATGCCACTCCCTCTCCTGGTCTCCCCTAAGCTGAGGGACAGGCTGTGGCCTGGGTCACAACAACCTTCTGTATCTGCCTTGGATTGAAAGCTAGAGAATGAAGAAAGGGCAGGCCCACATGGGCTGCAGGGTAAGGGAGGAGGAGATGGCAGCTCTGCTGTGAAAGCAGCTCTCCACTGTTAGTGGTGCAGCCTTCTGTTCTTGCCTGCCACCTGCTGACCCAGGCACTGGGCTTGTCCCCTCTGTGGAGTGATGTGGGTGTTGTACCTGATGGCAATATTCCCAGATCTGGCTCTCTGGCTTTCTGGAGAGTCTGTGAGCTACCCAGTGGCTTTAAAATGACTTCTTCTCACTCAAACATGAATCATACAAATCCCTGGAGGGTTGTGTTGAAATGTAGATTCAGATTCAGTAGGTCTGGGTGGGCATAAAACTCTGCATTTCTTTTTTTTTAATTAGTTTTTGTCTTTAGGCACTAGTCCACTATGAGAGATTCTGCATTTTTTTTTCTTTCTTTTTTTCTTTTTTTTGAGACAGGGTCTTGCTCTGTTACCCAGGCTGGAGTGCAGTGGCATGATATCGACTCACTGCAACCTCCGCCTCCCAAGTTCAAGCAATTTTCCCTCCTCAGCCTTCTGAGTAGCTGGGACTACAGGCATGCACCACCACACCCCAGTTAACTTCTGTGTGTGTGTGTGTGTATTTTTAGTAGATATGCGGTTTTGCCATATTGGCCAGGCTAGTCTTGAACTTCTGGCCTCAAACGATCCACCCACCTTGGCCTCCCAAAATGCTGAAATTACAGGTGTGAGCCACTGTGCCCAGCTGAGACTCTGCATTTCTTTTTTGTTGTTGTGTTTGAGACAGAGTCTTGCTCTTGTCACCCAGGCTGGAGTGCAGTGGTGCGATCTTGAGCCACTGCAACCTCTGCCTCCTGGGTTCAAGCGATTCTCCTGCGTTAGCCTCCCCAGTAGCTGGATTATAGTCACGCGCCACCACGCCCCGCTAATTTTTGTATTTTTAGGAGAGACATTTTGTATTTTTAGGAGAGACATCATCATGTTGGCCAGGCTGGTCTCAAACTCCTGACATCAAGTGATCGGCCCAACTTGGCGTCCCAAAGTGTTGGGATTACAGAAATGAGCCTCCGCACCCGGCTGAGAGTCTGCATTTCTAACAGGCTCCCAGTTGATGCCACCGCTGGCCTGACGTCCCCCACTTTGCACAGCAAGGTTTCACTCAATTTGTTTTTGGCTTAAACTAACACTCTGACTGATAGCTATAGATTCCAGCATCTAAAAACTTACAATGTATGGGGAGGCAGCATTTACACATACATTACCAAAGCACACTAAAGGACATTATCCAGTTTTTCTGGACTTGTAACACCCTATGTCATCTTTGGAAAAAAAGTTAAGATGGTATTTAATTTGTAAAATCAAAACAAGTTAGAGGCCTGGTGGGGAGCTCATGTTTGTAGTTCCGGCACTTCAGGAGGCAGAGGCGGGCAGATTGCCTGAGCCCTGGAGTTGGAGACCAGCCTGGGCAACATAGCTGGACCTCATTTCTACAAAAAATAAAAAAATTACGGCTGGGTGAGATGGTTCACTCCTGTAATCCCAGCACTTTGGGAGGCTGAGGCAGGTGGATCACTTGAGGTTGGGAGTTCGAGACCAGCCTGGCCAACATGGTGAAACCATGTCCCTACTACAAATACAAAAATTAGCTGGGCATGGTGGCAGGAGCCTATAATCCCAGCTACTCAGGAGATCAAGGCACAAGAATTGCTTGAACCTGGTAGGCAGAAGTTGTACTGAGCTGAGATCATGCCACTGCACTCCAGCCTGGGTGACAGAGTGAGACTCGGTCTCAAAAAATAAATAAGTAAATAAAATAAAAGTAAATACATATAATAAAATAAAATAGGCTGGGTGTGGTGGCTCACACCTGTAATCCCAGCACGTTGGGAGGCCAAGGTGGGCAGATCATGAGGTCAAGAGATCAAGACCATCCTGGCTAACACGGTGAAACCCTGTCTCTGCTAAAAATACAAAAAATTAGCTGGGCGTGATGGCATGCACCTGTAGTGCCAGCTATTCGAAGTAGACTGAGACTGAGGTAGGAGAATCACTTGAACCCAGGAGGCGGAGGTTGCAGTGAGCCGAGATGGCGCCACTGCACTCCAGCCTGGGTGACAGAGCGAGATTCCATCTCAAAATAAAAAATAAATAAATAAATAAATAAATAAATAAATAAATAAATAAAATAAAAAATAAAAAAATTAGCTGAGCATGGTGGCACGTGCCTGTACTCCCAGCTACTTAGGAGGCGGCAGTGAGAGGATCACCTTGAGCCCCAGAGGTCAAGTCTGCAGTGAGCTGAGATCATGCCACTGTCCTTCAATCTGAGTGACAGTGCGAGACCTTGTCCAAACAAGCAAACAAACAAACAAACAAAAACAAGTTAAAGTGTGCTGATGGATATTTTATTATTCTGTAAGAGCCCTCGAGTTAATTGGAGACACAGTGTCAAAGAAGATCTGGCAATCACTGTATAATGTAGTTACATCTTGAGATGCATGGTTATATGGGGATATAAGGGTGTAAGTGGCAGGAATGATGACTCCCTGGCTAAAACTACTTTCCTGAAATCTCTTAGTCACACACTCCCAGTCTCTTTAAGTAACTGAGGCAAAGTGATAAAGTTTAGCCAGATAGAAGGCAGAAGCAGAACGAATGTATCCCTTACGTGTGTTGATTGATGTCTTATGTCTCTCTAAAGTGTATAAACCCAAGCTGTAACCTGCCCACCTTGAGCACATGTTCTTAGGATCTGCTGAGGCTGTGTCACGGGCCATTGGTCACTCATATTTCACGCAGAATCCTTTCAAACATTTTACAGAGTTTGACTCTTTTCATCAAAAACTGGCAAGATTCATTCACAATGTAAGTTTAGTGTCTTAAGTAATCTGGGGCTGCCATGAAAATATACCACCAGGACCAGGTGCCTTAAATGACAGCAGTTTATTTCTCATAGTTGTGGATGTTGGTAAGTCCAAGATCAATGTAGGGACAGATTTGGTTCTTGCTCAGGGTTCCCTTCCTGGTCTGCAGATGGCCTTTGCCATCTATTTTGTGTGTTCGTGACTTCTTGTGGGATAGAGAGCTCTGATCTTTATTCTTCTTATAACAACACTAATCTCATTGTGAGGGTTCCATCCACAAGACCTCATCTAAACCCCATTACCTGCCAAAGGACTTACCTCCCGATCCATCACATTGGGGATTAGGGCTATAAACAAAAAATAAAATTCTAAGCCTTCTGACTAACTGAATGAACTCCTTCTCAGAGCCAAGGGCACCCAAAGTCAACCTGAAAAACTAGTTCAGGTCATGATGAGAGGTGGGGATTGGACTCCTTCATTACACCCTCCTCTGGTTGGAATTCAGGCACAGATGACAAGTATTAACATTAAAACAGAGATCTTAAGCCTGACCAAACAGACTTTTTTTTAGCAACAAGACACCAAATTTCAGCCTGACTCTAGTATAGCATCACATGACATAGCAGGGCCGGAAAGAAATCTGAGTATTTTATCTCAAAATATGTTTCTTTGATGTATTTTGAAATGGTCCTACAAGCTGTCTCTTGTGGGGAGATCTACATTCTGTAGAGAATCCCCATTCCTTTCCATATCTTTTCCCTAATCCAGTAGAGAATTAACTGAGAGTCTGACATCTTTTTAGGTCTGATAAGAGCCTGAAGCCTGCTACCTGGAGGCTTCATGTCTCCAATAAAACCTTGGTGTCCACAACCCCTTAACTTAGACATTCCTTTTGATTGATTCCAGGCCTGTAGATGGTAAGTAACTCTTTTAACCCATTGCCACTAAAAAAATCATTGAATGCACCTGTGACCATGAAGCCCACCATCCCAAGTTGTCCTGCCTTTCTAGACAGAACGAATGTATCCCTTACTTGTGTTGATTGATGTCTTATGTCTCTCTAAAGTGTATAAACCCAAGCTGTAACCTGCCCACCTTGAGCACATGTTCTTAGGATCTGCTGAGGCTGTGTCACGGGCCATTGGTCACTCATATTTCATTGCAGAATCTCTTCAAATGTTTTACAGAGCTTGACTCTTTTCAGCAACAGGTCTTCCACATAAGAATTTTTTTGGGGGTACAAACACTGGGTCCATAACAACTAAGCTAAAGATTCTTTGATATGAACATTTTGGTTTCAGTGTTAGGAGTCTGTCAGTTCTGGATACAAACCTCTGTTGCCAGCAGTAGTGTGATTTATAAACCTGGAATAGAATTTTAGTTGGTTTACAGATCCCAAGAAGTAAATGAAGGTGTCCTTGTTGGTGGGGGGTCTCGTGGTCTGCAGGTGAAAAATCCACCCATACAGGAGTATCTAATCCCAATCAGTGGGGAGAGGAGTTCTCTGCCTCTCCAGAACGGCAGCGGCCTTTTCTCTTCAAGTCCTTTCTTTTTTTTTTTTTTTTTCCTGTGGTAAGAAAATACTGGAGACTGGCTAATTATTAAAACACAGAAACGTATTTTCCAGTTTTTGAAGACTGGAAATTCAATATTCGCGTGAAGTTTAGGTATCCTCACATGCACAAAAGAGACCAAATCCGTCCTCTAAGTGCTTTTGAGGAGGACGCTGGTGCAGCACTGAGAACCTCCCAGCCCTCAGACCTCATCTCCTCCAGGCCCCACTCCTAATGCTGTTGCACTGGCGATTATTTTCACTGGGGTGTTGGCAGGGACACAAACATTCAAACCAAAGCGTCTTTCCATCTCATGGAAGATCCAGGGTAAGTGACACTAAGCCGGGTTCTGCAGAGTCAAGACACTCACAAGGCACACAGCGTGGGTAATGTGGGCTTGCCCAGCAGGCAGGCGTTTCTAATCCGGGATCACTGGTGGCCCCAGCGGGCACTAACCTGCAGCCACCGCCCAGCACCCGCCCCAGTCGTCTTCCGGGCAGCGTTAGCCTCAGGGTGCCCAGCGCAGCGCCCCGCATGCAATCTCTCCTGCAGCCATCCTGGGCAGAGAGCGCCAAGGCTCCCTGGGAGCCCTTCCCTGGGTCAAGGAGAGCAGGTGAGCACAGCCTGAGGACTCCAGGCAGAGAAAAGGTGGACGGCGTTGAGAGCAGAGGGCAGCTGGGCTCTATGTCCCACGGGCAGCACATGCTGTGCCCTGTCAGTATCCCCAACCTCGGGCTCTGATTCTAGTGTATTCCCAAAAAGTCCTCAGTGTTTGAAATGAATATTGGTCCAAATTACAAAAGGTTAAAACATTAAAATTCAGATGCTTCCTTGGTGCAAAATAATTATACATGCTTATAATAGGGAAACAGTTCAAATTTCACATAGGTCTTAATTGACTCCAAATAAATCTCTATGGTTAGAGTATTAATATGTCTATGCTTCAGAAACAACACCACAGCTTTGCGTGAGAATCCCGTTTACTTCTCAGTAGGTTTCAGATGTCTTAAAAACACGATCCTAGACTACTGCTTCAAGAGACCCAAGTAATCACATCCACTGACTTCCAGGTTGCCCTCCTAGAAGCAGGTCAGGTGCCTGGAGGGCCCCTCAGCATCCCCTTAAAATACTCTCTCCCCCAGTGAGCCCCCACCACCGGAGCAGCCCCACTTTTGAATGCTTTACTAATCCAGATGTAAGGTGACATTTCTTTTCACAAATGGCTTCCATGGCTAAGGAAGAATTACACACTCACTGAACTGGTCCAAGCCCCTCTCTATGGTGGTTTTTATAAAGTAACAGGACCTTATTGTGGATATTCAAGTTTCTTTCAAAGTAAAACACTGCTATAAATCCATAGAATGTCCTCCCCTCTGAAAACTTGTGCCAAATGAGGAAAGCAAACAGCAAGAACGCGATTGTGCTGAATAAATGTGGCTGAACAGCTAGGCTTCCTAACTGTAGACTTACATCAGCATTGGAACAAATTAGATCTAAATCTACAGTGGGCTCCAGGGTAGAGCTGAGGTCCCAGCTAAGAAGCAGGAGGAACCATGGAACTCAGAGCCTGGAATCCAACCCCAGGGACTCTGTGTTAGCATCAGTGGCTGCAGAGCCATTGTCAGGACTTTTCAAACCCAGGCAAGTAGGCAGAAAGGTCAGGAACCCCTGTCACCTGAAAACACACAATCCCAGCAGTGAATCCCTTATCCACCTGGGATCAAGCTCTTCAGCAAGCAGTCTCCTGTATCACCCCAAGGACCCCCAGAAAATGGGTAATGGGCTAACCCAACTTCTGGAAACCACCGCCCTAATGGAAACACATTTAAAAAACCTGCGGCCGGGTGCCCTGGCTCACGCCTGTAATCCCAGCACTTTGGGAGGCCGAGGCGGGTGGATCACGAGGTCAGGAGATCGAGATCATCCTGGCTAACGTGGTGAAATCCTGTCTCTACTAAAAATACAAAAAATTAGTTGGGCGTGGTGGCGGGCGCCTGTAGTCCTAACTACTTGGGAGGCTGAGGCAGGAGAATGGCGTGAACCCTGGAGGCGGAGCTTGCAGTGAGCTGAGATTGTGCCACTGCACTCCAGCCTGGGTGACAGAGCGAGACTCCGTCTCAAAAAAAAAAAAAAAAAAAAAAAAAAATCAATTGTTGTGTTCTCTAGAGAGAATGGAGTGAAGCGAGCTTCAGCATGAAAAAGCAGGAAGAAACTTTTCCCCTAAAGCAGTAGAGCAAAAGAACCCCGACATGTGCAGAAAATAACACTTCCAAGAGAGATGCACAGGCAAGGAACAAATAGGAATCTGTCTGGCTTTAAATAAAAACAAGCTTTCCCATCCATGCAGGGGAGAAAACTGTAATCATTTATGTGGCAAAAGAGGAAGGGGGTTATGCAGGTTGACCTAGTGAACGGACTTACCCTGGTTTATTCTCACTCAGCCTCAGACTAAAACCCAAGTATCAAAATCAACTTTTGGCAAAAAGCCAAAGGAATAATAACCAAGGATAGGATGCTTTGAAATATGGCCTGTAAGTAAGTAATAATACAAAGACACATGAGAGGTGTCAAAAGGCAAATTTACTTTCCTTCAATTCATCCATAATTTAGGAATTCTTCCAATAACTTAGAGAAGATATAGCCAAGTTATGAATTACTACACACACAATGCCAGGATAGTGGCAGTGTATATACAGACCAATAAAACCATTTCACCAGCTAATAAAAGCCAATGTGGCCCATTATTCCCTGGGTCAAGTACTCTTCAAGACAGCATGATCACTTTAGAAAAACCAAGGGAAAACAATTTCTGAGTAGCATTCTTCCCCCAAAAGTACATGATCCCAGAGTGAAAGTTAATAACTGTGTCCTTTGGCCTAGTGATTTCTGGAAGGTGGCTGAAACTTGAAGAGACTCATTGAAGATGGAGTGGCTTCTCCAGTGCGATAAGGAAATCACCTGTGAGCTTGCAGACCAACATTACAAGGTGGGGGAGAATTGCATTCATTTCTAATCTCTTGAGGCTTCAGCATCCAAAGACCAGAGAGTAGGAAAGGAAACTTCAGTGGCCTTCCTGGCAAAGTGGTCCCAGGGAGTTTGAAACGCTTGGCCAGCATGTTTGAAAAGTATCCAGAGAGATCATAATATTTGACTTCTGATACAATCTTCTGGGGATGTTTTCACACTTTTACATGATTTAAGGAATAAAAAATTTAATAGAATTTTAAATAAAACCTCTCCAAATTTCTGAGGATTCTCAGAAGGAACATGACATTTGTTAACCGTGGTAACAATGTATAATAACCAAAGTTTTGAATTGATTTAACAATGTACTAAGTTTTAACAATGTACTAAGTCCAGCCACAAAAAGAGAAGTGCTTGAAAACCAAGATAGGAACCCTGTTGTTTTCTGGATCAAGACCAGAACGACTCCCTCCAGCCCTCCCTGGGCTCTGCTTTCTCCCTTCCCCTTTGCCGGTTGAGCATCACTGGCACCACCCAGTGGCCCCCATGACTCCTACTTCAGTGCCACGGAAGGCTCAGAAGGCTCAATGCTACCAACCCAGTCTCAAGTACCAGAGTGACATGAGGGACCCCTTACTGAGCTTGACCACCTGCCTTGTCTCCTTTCACTCTCATCGCAGCTCAAGATACAGGGGGTTTTGCATCCATTTGGCAGATAGGAACACAGAGGCTTCAAGTTGTGTTAAGACTTTGCTTATAGTCGGAAAGCTAGCCGGCACTGGGGCTGGGCATTCAACCCTTCCTCTGACCCAGTTGCACACATTGTCCTTATGAAGAGGATGGCAGTACTTTGCTTGTTGTTTTATTTGCATAACTCTCGGAACCCAAGCTTATAAATAACCAAGCAACACATTCTATATTACACATTTGCTATTCCCAAAGACATAGCTTAATTCCAAATAAATGACCAATACAATTTTCTAAATGTATTACAGACTTAAATCTAAGACATCAAACTATGAAACTACTACAAGAAAACACTGGAGAACTCGTCTAGGATATTGGTCTGGGCAAAGAATTCTTGAGTAATGCCCCACAAGCACATGCGACCAAAGCAAAAAATGGGCAAATGGAGTCACATAAGGTAAAAAGAGACGAAGGTGGGAGGATCGCCTGAACCTAAGAGTTTAAGGTTGCAGTGAGCTATGGTTGCGTCACCGTACTCCAGCCTGGGTGACAGAGGGAGACCTTATCTCTTGTGTGCAAGTGCCACAAAGAAGTTTATGTAACTGCTGATCCAGGCTCCCTTGGTAAAGGTGAACTTGAAATTTAGGTTTCCTGAAGTCAAGACCCAAGAAAATATTTTTCTACATAGGAAAAAAAAATCAATCAAAGAAGAAAGGTATAAAAGTAAATTATCAGCCAAGAAAGATGGCCAGCCTTTGCCATGCCAGTGTCCCTGCAGTTCGTGGTCAGGGAAGTCCGCAGAAGCTAATGTGATCACCTCTTCCAGATTCCCAGCAAGTATGCATGAGGCCTTTCTAGTGAATTTACTTTGAACAATGTAAACCTCATTAAATAATAGCACTTCTTCTGAAATTGTGGTAATTACACTTCATTGGTATTATTTTTATACCAAGTTGAAGATGATTTTCCAACTGAAAGTATTATGTGAATGAGATTACAGGAATCATGCTTTACCTTCTTAGGAACAAACTAAAAACTTACTATTTAGAAAAAGTTAAACTTTCATATATATTGCTAATTACAAGGATAACTTATTTGAAAAGCACTAGAAATAATACAAGCTAGAAATATTAGGAGTACTTTGAGTTATAGAATTGACACCAAACTATAATTAATCAAGAATAATTATTATAGATCGAATACTTCTTTAAAACCAGACATTCTTTTTGAATCTGGACGTGTGATTTTCAGTGACCATTGAATCTGTCTGCTTTGCTTCTTTCAGTTCACCATCCACTGCTGCAAACATTACGATTATACTGGTGATCAGTACAAGTATGAAAGGAGTTTCAAAAACCCCTAGGCTGATTTACACAAAAGTTTGGAAAATGTGCTGAAACAGTGAAGCTTTCTTCCATATTCTGGAAAACTGGTTCCATTTTGGAGTATCCAAACCATCGCCACTCAGGCCACACTGCCTTGCGCAAAAGAGGTGCTTCATAAATATTTACTGTGACAAGATCCAGAATGTTGAACCCATGAGCCCTAGGTGATTTTTAACTTAAAAAACTAGTATAAAATGGGTTAACCTGGGAGGGCTGTCTTATTTGAGGAGCTCTAAACTACGGAGAAACCTCAAATCACTCTGTATTTGACCCAAACACCTCAAATGGCTTCCCAGTGTATTCTAGGGCACTTGCTTCTCAAATCTTCAAGAAGCAAAGGAGTCACGTGGGATTCCTGCCTAGTGTAGGTTCTGATTCTGCAGGTCTGGGGTAGGGCTATGATTTTGCTTTTTGACAAGCTCCCAGTTGATGCTGATCCTATGGTCTCCTAGTTTGTAGATCCTGCATTTTGAGTAGCAAAGATGCAGAAAAGAGGTGGCCTAGGCTGAATGTGGGGCACCCAGTTCCATGGCCAAACCTGCTTGCCGGGATTCACCCCACCTCTGGATAACTCTTCCTCATCTGTTATTTTCTTTTCACGTGTAGAAAAAAACCCTGCTCCATAGATTTGAGGATGTGGCACATGGGATTTTCTGTAGCAAGCTCCAAGTTAGACCCCCACAGTGGTGGCACCCACCTGCAGTCTTAGCTACTGGGAGGGGAACTTAAACAAGACCCACTTCAATGAACAGGTATGCTTGACCACAAAGTCTTCAACATTTATTATTCATTTCCACTGGCATTACCTTGTTAAAGGGCTCGTTATTGGTTGTTGCATACACATGAAGAGTCAAAAATGGCGAAAGGTAGATAACATCGTACAGAATCAGGAGCCCATGGAGGCGCAGTGTTTCTTCACCTAGACTATCCAGTACTGCAGGAGAAAGAGAGCTCATGTACCAGTTGATATGAGTTGCAGAGTGAACCACAGTATCTTTAACTTTTCGAAATGGGAGACATTGAACACTACATTGGCAACATGGTCTGTTAAAATATGATAATTGGCTGGGCATGGTGGCTCACGCCTGTAATCCCAGCACTTTGGGAGGCCGAGGCAGGTGGATCACTTGAGGTCAGGAGTTCAAGACCAGACTGGGCAACATGGTGAAACCCTGTCTCTACTGAAAATACAAATGATTAGCAGGGCGTGGTGTTGGGCACCTATAGGCCCATCTACTCAGGAGGCTGAGGCATGAGAATTGCTTGAACCCGGGAGGCGGAGGTTGCAGTGAGCCAAGATCATGACCCTGTACTCCATTCTGGGTGACAGAGTGAGACTCCTTAAAAAAGAAAAAAAATGAAGATAATTAAGTGTTAGAGGTTTTGTATTGGGTGTAGACGGTGTGGGTGCATGTACTCACGTGCATGCACATGCCCACAAATTAAACCTTAGCAGGTAAGGCGCAGTGGCATACACCTATAATCCCAGCACTTTGGAAAGCTGAGGCTGGTGGATTGCCTCTGGAGCTCAAGACCAGCCTGGGCAACATGGTTAAACCCCGTCTGCCAAAAGAATACAAAAAGTAGCCAGGTATGGTTGCCTGTGCCTGTAGTCCTGGCTGCCATCAGCCCTCCAGGCTCCCTATGCAGTTCAGACATGTGTTTGGAGGTAAGAAAGGCACTGACAACTGGTTTCAGGTGACTTTAAAAGAGAACTATTCTAAGAGTCTCCATCTCGCAGGAGCTTCTTTCATTGTGGCCAGGGCCCTCTAGGCTCTCACTGTCCTTCTTCCATCTCCTCCCAGCCTCCCTGTACTTGCTGTCCTCCAGCCACTCCTACCCATTTCTCCTTGAAGGCATGCTCCTGCCTCAGGGCCTTTGCACTTACTGTCTTCCCCCACAAATAGCCCTGTGGCTCACTCCCTCATATCTTATGGTCTCTGCTCAGACGCTGCCCTGTCAGAGAGACTCTCCTGACACAGCCACTCTCCCCTTTCCTTTCTTTCAGGGAATGGGCACCTCCTGGCATCCTGCACATTTTAGCATTTGTTTCCTGTCTCTCCCCACTAGAATGCAAGCTGCAGAGGAACTGTACCCCTGGGGCCTGGTAAGTGCTCAATGACCACTTTTTCAAGGACCACATTTCCATAATATTAAAATGTATTGTGAAAGGGAACAGCAGTGAATTTTCCTGTTGTCTGCACTGGCCACGTGTTGCATGAGCATGTGCCTCGATGTGTGTAATTGAGTCTCTCTGTGCCTCACTTTCCTTATCTGTTAAATGGGAGTTACAATATTATTACCTCCACAAAGTTATAGAAATTAAATCACAGGTATGGATTGTGCCTGGCAGGCAGCAAGCACTCGGTGAGTGTTAGCTATCTGATATTAACTATTATTTTGCTATGGAGATGGGTGGGGACCATGTAAAAATGCAAGACTTCAAAAGTAGACAACAACCCTCTCACTTGGGGTTCACACCTCATGTGTCACGAGATGGACTTTGGACCTTCCAGATCTCAGCCACCTTTGGGAGGGTCACCTGAAGGGAAGCTAGGCACTCCTGCTCAGCATGATTGGCAAGGTCCTTATGCCAGCACTAGTGCCCAGAAGGTGCAGGCAGTTCCAGCTGTTGCCACATATGGTGTCTAGACTACTGATCTATCAGGGCAGTGTCTGGGGTACCAGGGGATGGCAAGAGAACCAGCTTTTTTTTTTTTTTTTTTTTTTTTTTTTGTATTTTTAGTAGAGATGAGGTTTCACCTTGTTGGACAGGCTGGTCTCGAACTCTTGACCTCTGGTGATCTGCCTGCCCCAGCCTCCCAAAATGCTGGGATTACAGGTGTCAGCCACCGCGCCCAGCCTTTAATACTAACTTCATTTTGTGCTACCGAAGTCCTACCCAGCCTTGACTTGGCCCTTCTCCACCAGTCTTACCCCTGTGCCTGCACATCTAGAAGGCTCACATGCACAAGTTCAATGATACAACAGTGCAGAAAGCTGCACTGGGAATGCCATTTCTCCATTGCCCTACTTGCTCCTTTCTGTTAACCCATCTCCAACCATTCCAGGCTCCACTGCCCACTCCCAGTCTCCTTTCCACCTTGAGAACCCAGGGAGGGCATCTAACCTACTCCCCAGTCTGTGAGTAGGACCTCCACCTCAAGAAGGACCCGAGATTTCTCTAGCCAACCTCACAGATGCACCCCAGGTATACTGCTGCCCAGCACAAGCTCATGGCCTCACTCCCACACCTCCCAGTTTTACTGACATGACCTCACTCTCAACTCAGGCTCAGGATTAAGTGAGGAAATATAAGGAAGACATTAGCACTATTCTCAAATCTTTCCCTCCCTCCACATAACTATAGACAACCAGAACCAAGGATCAGCAGGATACACATGGAAGAACAAAAGGATTTTAGTATAATGATGACAATAGTAATAATCGCAACTAATAGTAACTTTTAAAAAAGAGAGGGCCGGGTGGGGTGGCTCACACCTGTAATCCCAGCACTTTGGGAGGCCGAGGAAGGTGGATCATGAGGTCAAGAGATCGAGACCATCCTGGCCAACAGGGTGAAACCCTGTCTCTACCAAAAATACAAAAATTATCTGTGTGCGGTAGCACACACCTGTAGTCCCAGCTACTCAGGAGGCTGAGGCAGGAGAATCGCTTGAACCCGGGAGGTAGAGGTTGCAGTTAGCTGAGATCGTGCCACTGGACTCCAGCCTGGCAATAAAGTGAGACTCTGACTCAAAAAAAAAAAAAAAAAAAAAAAAGATAGGAGATGGGATCTCAGCTGGGCACAGCCCTCATGCCTGTAATTCCAGCACTTTGGGAGGCTGAGGTGTGTGGATCACTTGAGGACAGGAGTTCAAGACCAGACTGGCCAACAAGATGAAACTCTGTTTCTACTAAAAATACAAAAATTAGCTGGGAGTGGTAGCACACGCCTGTAATCCCAGCTGCTTGGGAGGCTGAGGCAGAGATTTGATTGAATCTGGGAGGCGGGGGCTGTAGTGAGCCAAAATTGCACTACTGCCCTCCAGCCTGGGAGACAGAGTGAAACTCCATCTCAAAAAAAAAAAAAAAAAAAAAGGAAATAGAGTCTCATTATGTTGCCCAGGCTGGACTCGAACACCTGGGCTCAAGCGATCCTCCCTCCTCAGCATCCCAAGTAACTGGGAATATTGGCAGAAACCACTCCGTAAGCATATAGCAGATTTTTTGATTGCCCACTATGTGCTAGGCACTGATTATATATTTATCCTTTTACATATATTTACTAGTTTACATATAAGTAATTTCACATGTATTTGTATGTGTGTATACAGATGTATAGATAAACACACCTCACATTATCTCAATAATGTCAGTGTGGCTCGCCTAACCAGTTGAAGATTTTAAGAACAAAAACAGGTTTCCGGAACAAGGAATTCTGCTTTAAGACGTTAGCACCAAGATTTGAGACATGCCAGCCCCACCCAATCACACAGACAATTTTTTGATACAGATCTCTTATTAATATTACATATCTCTCACTGGCTCTGTTTCTTTGGAGAACCCTGATAGACACAGGAGAACTGGAGATGGACCATTCACAGGAGCAGCAGGAGGAGGAAGACAGACACAATAGTCCCTAAGCTAAACATGGTTCTGGGAGGCTGTGATGTGGAAAAAAATTAGGAGAACCAGGTCTAGGACCCAGAAAGGGCAAGACCAGCCCAAGTTCCCAGCAGGAGCAGAAGAGGACCCAGTTTCCCAGGAATCTTAGAGAAGGGACAAGGCGGGCAGTTCTGGCATCTTCCTAGCAGAGCCACTGCTCTCAGATGAAGGCAGCATGGTGATGTCATGCTGGTTTTTTGGGTACTGAACTCTTCCTGGAATTCTCCTGAGGAATTCTGAATGCATCAGTCCTGAGGGCCGGAAAGCAACACCGAATGTACCTTATGGAGGAGACAGAAGGACAGAAAGCAACGCGCTGTGAGTCCCCGCTCCAAGCCAGTCCTGTCCCTGGGCTCCAGTCTTACTCTGGCCTATGCTTTCCCCACCTTTTCCACCTGGACAGCTTCTGTTCGACCTTTAAAATTTCACTCAAGAGGTGCCTCTCCAGCTTTTCGAGCTTTGCTTACCAATCCTGGGTACCCAGGGCAGATGGTGATGATGGCCAGGGTCCTGTGCACTGTGCACAAAGTGCTGCTTAGGAAGTACTTCTGAGCATGAGACAGCTCCATCAAAGGACACTCCAATGTGGACAACCAGCAGGAGGCCACTGGACCCTTCCATCTAAGGAAATGCTAATAAATAACCAAAGTGAGCAGCTCACAGGAGCTAGAACACCGCCTGAAGTCACCCTCAAAACTCCTGGGCTAGAAATAAAAGGAATCTGCTGATGAAGTCAGCACAGGAGGGTGAAACGAGCTCAGGCACAGCCCAAGCTCATGTGCCTGAGGACAAGGGGGCAGAAGAGCCCGCAGGGTAGAGGGCACCCGGAGCCAGAACATAAGGAGAAGCTATAACTTCTCATTAGGAAACGGGATGGCTCCTGAGGCTCGTGGCAGGCAGTGGCTGTGCTGACAACAGCACCTCAGTGCCCAGTGGGAGCCACACCTCGAGGCATCGTCAGGTTCACACACAGAGGGCCCTCGGGGCTGAGACGCTTCCTCTGACACCCACGACCCTATTGCCCAGAACAGCATCTGCTGGGGAAGTGAGGACTGTACACTCAACCAACACAGACACTCTTGCATTTGTTAAAAATAATCCTCTAGAATGAACATACCAAAGTAACAGTGGTGCTCACCTGCTCGGGTAGGAGAGAACGGGGAATGGAGCTGAGGGGGGACATCACTGTGCACCTTTTCAAACTTCAAAATGTTCAACCGACATGAGCGTGTCACTTACTGTTTTAAAATAAGTTTAACATAGCAGCTTCTGAGCTGGAAGTCAGAGGAGAAGGAGTGTGTGGGTAGGGGTGCTGGTGCCTGGCAAGAAGCAAGAGGGCACAGTGAGGTGAGCCGCAGGGGGTGAGGCGGTCGGCTGCCCACTGACCTCAGGAGCATGACTGACCAGTCCTGAAGCTCAGGTGGAAGCAGAACAGCCATGACCCACAACTGAGGCTGCAGAAACACTCTGGATAAGCAAAAAGGGAGGTGAGATATGGAGAACAGAAGATTTTCTACGATGCAAGGAATTCATGCCAGAGGATTTTATTTCCTAATCCCTCCATTTCAACTCTGGTTCACAATTGAATTCAGTTTAGGTTTAAGCACAGATTTGTTAGTAAGAATTTCGAAGGAGATAATCAGTTTGTGATCATAAGAAAGCTTACTTGGATAGATCTAGGTAACAGGGGAATTCAAAATCAACACCAAATTAGACTGTCATTTCCAAGGAAACGCAGTGGCGATCTTTTTCATTATTATTTCACCTTCATGACTTGAATAGAAAATGTTGTTCGAAATTTCTGAAAATGTTAACTGTTCAATTAGTTACACTGAAATAGAATTTCTCTCAGGCAATCTGTGAAAGCTACAGATCAAGATGAAAAGCTCAAAAATATTGTACTTCATCCCAAGAGGGCTCTTTAAATGTAATCTCTATCCTTGGAAAACAAGCAGTGAAAGATCAAGGATCAGCCCCAGCAGAAAAACAGGACCCACCACGCTACCCCCTCCCCCCCATGAAGGAGCACACAGGGAGGGCTGCCCACAACCTGGAGATTAGAGTCCAGAGGGGCAAAGCGGCCAGAGAGAGCTGTGCTGTGCGGTGGATGGCGCTCTGCCGGGCCTGCAGCACCTGACCTCTGCAAGGCACCAGAAGCTCCTGGAAGGGCATGACCTTGCTCAGGTCATGGAGTCAAGTCCTCTAAGGCTCTCTTCTCTGCCCGAGGGAAGAGATGCGACCAGGACACAAGAAAGGGCCCAAGGAAGCATGTGCACCTGATCTCATGTGGACAGTCATGGCTGGAGGTACATACCAAGCTTTGCTTTCCACACTAGTGCCAGGCACAAAAGAACAGATAAGCAGGGGCATAGACATGGCAGAAGACCAGGTGGGGCACCTGGTCATAACTTTGAACCTGCCCAAAGTTATAGTAAGCATCGAGAAACCACTTAGGAGTGGCTACTGTTCATAGTAAAAAGACACTATGTACACAAATAGTTAGAAAAATCAGAAATAATAATGTGTAAACAGAGCTTAAAACTGTAATACTTCAAGGCCTTTGGACTCCTAGTTTGCCTAACCCATGTGAGGTGGATGAAATGGCTCAGACCACTCACAATGATTTCACCTGGCGTTCTGCAAGCCAATTCTTCTTAGGAAAGGTAGGGTTGTCCACAGGCTGATCTTTTACCAATATTATAGCAGAGTGCAATACAGTTAGGTCGTGCAAATCATCGCAGCTTGATACCAACGCAGTCTTACAATGGGCGAGGCACTGCATATCAGTGCTTCTAACATGTGTGTCCTTTTGATCTGGCAATTCTCTCTAAGGATTGACCTGAGGAAGCAAGCAAGAGCACAAACACATGCATCAACAGATACTCACGGCAGTGTCACAATCAGGTCTAAAATGAAAATTCTGCAAATTACAGGATCATTGACGAGCTGTGACTTTAACCTCTCCACCTCACTTCCTCCTCAAGGAAAAGAAAAATATCAACTCCTCAAGATCTATTACATAAGATTCATTGACACCGAAGATACTCACTTTGAATGAGCTGTGCACTGAGGCCCACTGTGGATCCTTCTTTCATTTTAAATAGCATTGCTGTTGCTGGTCACATAAGACCCTCCTGAAAGAGTCCACAGTATTGGTGAGCTATTTATTATCATTCAGGTGAAGGAAAATAAGTGATCTTTTCTTCTTTACATTTCTCCTCATTTTCTGAACTTTTGCAAATAGTATATAAAACCCTATTAGAAAGAAGAATAAACAAAGCTACGGGTGTGCATCTGCAGGTGTCTTCTAAATGTTAGGAGGTCCCAGCATCACCCATGAAGGTTCCCAGATTACGCCTGTAATCCTGCTACTTTGGGAGGCAGGTGGATAGCTTGAGTTCGAGATCAGCCTGGGCAACATGGCAAAACTCCGTCTCTACCAAAAATACAAAAATTAGCCTGGCAGGGTGGCACATGCCTATGATCCCAGCTAGTCAGGAGACTGAGATGGGAGGATTGTTTGAGCCCAGATGAGCGAGGCTGCAGGGAGCCAAGACTGTCCCTGTACTCCAGCCTGGGTGACAGAGCAAGATCTTATCTCAAAAAAAAAAAAAAAAAAAGAAAGAAAGAAAGAAAGAAAAAGACTTCTCTATTGCCTTCAATTAGATGAACCTGCAGAAAATAACAATCATAAATACAATATCTAGAAGAATTATAAAGCAAAAGTTTTTACCAAAATTATCCTTGTTAGAGGATTCTACAAAATAGCACCATAAAAAGACAAAAAGGCCACTGTCAGGCAGGGGACTCCAGCAACAACCTAGGTCTTTGGAGCAATGCTGAAGCTGTGGTTACTTCCAGTGACCAAAATGCCAGTCTTCTAAGAAGCTGTTATGACTTCGAGAACTCATGCAATTATTAAATATCAAAAAGGCTTTCATGACAGAGGAAAATGCTGACAATAGAATGTTACATGAAAGGTACATTTAATTATCACATTGAATATAAACACCTAGGTCAACATCTCAAGAAGGGATCTTACCAGAACTATCAGCCTCATCCTGTTTCTCCAAGAAAGCCAGTGGAGACCTTCCATTCTGTCCCTCTTCTAAGGGAAATGTCAGTTCCCAGGGGCAGGGCTCTTCCATGGATCTGCAACTCAAGAGGAAGCCTCAGAGGCGCAGGCTCTGGGAGCACCAGGTGGCAGCTACAACCCAGGAGGGCACTCGAGTGCAGTGCACTTAAACACTCCAGGTCAACTGTGGAAGGCCCCCTAGCTCAGGCAGTGGGATAGGAGACAGGAATGGGTTTATTGACTTCATAGAGTATAAAAGTGAAAACAAGTCAAATACACTCTCCCAAAGAACAAATTGAGGTAACAAAATGCTGGCCCATGATGAGATCCCAGATAAACGTTAGGGGTCACCAGGGGTGAAGGAAACTGGCAACAAGTCAGGGGGCCAAGACTCAAAGCCTGACAAGACCACTGGGCAATTTCCTGGACTTCCTGAAAATTCCACGTTCCTGTAGAATATGAGGGAAGCAAGAGCTGCCCATGAGCTCTTGACTGTCACAGGATCATACCCAGTTTGGGCTAGAAAGACCCCCATGAGGAATCCACCATGGTGAAACCAGTTAAATTGCCCTTTTCTGAGTCACTCTGTGCTGCAGGCACTGCCCCGCCCCCCTTCCACTGAGACCTGATGGGAGACAGGTTAAGGTGGCTTCTTGCTGACCTTGCGGTCACCGGCTACACAGACCAAGAGCAAGCCAGTGCACCGGGCCAGGTAAGTACGCAGGGCACTCGCATGGACACCCAGAAGTTTCAAGATCTGACCTTGGAGAGACCAGGTCCAGGAGGTTGCCGGGAAGTCTCCAGCACACTGGCCTCAGCCGAGTCACAGGAATGTAGGCTCTGCCATGCCCGGGAGCCCGAGATGCAACTTCAAGGACAACTGGAGCCAGAACACTCGGCCTCACGTGGATCACCAGTATACTTGATGTAGCACCAGCACACGGAGATTAGGTGAGAGTGGGCTCTGGTGCAAAGGTAACAGTGCTGGGGACCTGCAAGCCAGTCACTGACCAGAGGTGGATGCGGCCTGCTGGATAAGGGCAGGGGGAAAGGCCACAAAGTTAAGGGCAGGTATAAGACCAGGTGACTGAGGCCTGGTGGGTGAGGCTAGATGGGTAAGGCACTAGGTTAAGGCACAGAAGATAGGGCAAGGTGTTTAAAACAAAGTGGGCAAGGCCAGAAGAATAAGATTGGTTGAGTATGACCAGGGGACTGGTAAGGCCATGGGGGATCTCTAGGTAAATAAGGCGCAGTGGTATGAACAGAAGCTAATGCCAGGGAGGTAAGGCCAGGAGGTTGCATCCAGGTTCATATGGTCGAAAGGTTGGTGAGACCAGGTGGGTAGGTCCAGATAAGTAAGGCAAAGAGTAATGCTACAGGAGTAAGGTGAGACATATAAACCAAAGGGGTATGGCCTGATGGGGGAGGCCATGTAGATAAGGCCAAGATGGGCAGGTGGATAAGGCCACTAGGTTAATAACTTGAAATTGAGGCCAAGTGGAAAAGGCCAGAGGGGTAAGTCCAGGTGGGCTGAACCAGGTGGGTAAGGCCAGATATATAAAACTAGGTGGTTAAAACTAGGAGGTTGAGGCAGATTAGTGAGACCAGATATGTAAGACTATGTGGGTGGGGGCACGTGGGCAAGGCCCAAACAGTAAAGCCAAAAAAAAAAAAAGAAAGAAAAGATGGGAGGAGGGAAGGAGGGTAATGCAAAAATGGTAAAGCTCTGGGGATAAGGCCAGGCGGTTATTTAGGGCACAAGATTTAAGGCCAGGAGTCAAAGCCAGGTACATATGTCCAATTAAGTAAGGCTAAAGAGTGAGGCTGGGGTTGGGGGGAGGCTAGAGGAAGAGCATGGCCTGGTGGGTAATACTAGGTGGGTGAGGATAGGAAATTAAGGTCAGGTGGATAAGGTCAGGTGAGTAACACCAGGTGGGTTAGGGTAGTGGCCTAAGGCCAGTGGAGTAAGGATAGGTGGGTAAAGCAAACCAGTTCTAGTCACCTGGCTAACCTTAGTAGATATGGCCCACATGGGTACCACTAGGTGGGTAAGGCCACCAGGCTAATGCCAGGTGAGTAAAGCCAGGAGAATGAGACCAGTTGGGTTAAGGCAGGTGAGTACGGCCATAAGGTTAAGATTAAGTTAGTCAAGAGGCTAATATGGCCAGGTGGGCAAGCCAGGTGCATAAGGCAAGTAGATTAATACTGTGTGAAACCAGGAAGTTAATAAGACACGTGTTTGAGGCCGGGGGCAAAACGATGAGTTTAATAACTTATAAGTTTAGTAACTTATAAGTCTACTGGCCTTAAACCAGTTGTTTTAGGCCAGTAGACTTATAAGATCATGTGGGCAAGGACAGCGATAAGACCATGTAGGCAAGGACAGTGAAATAATATCAGGTGGTTAACACCAGGTAATTAAGGCCAAGAGTGTAAGGCCAGGAGGCTAAGGCCAGGTGGATACAATCAGAAGGTAAAGGCCAAATAAAAAGTTGAGTTGGGTAAGGGCCAGTGAGTCAGGCCAGGAGTATAAGGCCAAATCTGATAGTCATATGCAAAGGCCAGGTGTGTAAAGTCTGCTGAAGACCAGGTGAGTAAGCTAGGTGGGTAGACCTGGTCTAAGGCCATGAAGCGAAGGCCAGCAGGCTAAGGCTTACTGAGAAATCCAGGGCAGTAAGGCCAGGAGAGTGAAGCTACAGAGCTAAGGCCAGGTGATAGGTCCAAGGGGCTAAAAGACTAGGGGGTAAGGACTAGAGGATAATGCTAGGTAAGGATAGGGGAGTTAAGTCAGAGGTAAGGCCAAGGTCGTGCCAGGCCCCCAGTTGACTTCCATAAGGGTGACACCATGTTTGAGAGGCCAAAGAGGAGACCTAGAGCCAGTGAAGAAGATACAGGGTTTATCGAGAGGCCTTACATACAGGGTGGTCGAGTGGCATTGGGCTGGACAGGAGAACTGCTACCTTTTGTAAAAAGTATGCTGTTTATGTAGCATTTTCACTTAGCACCCTCTTCCTAGCAATCTCCATCTGGCAAACTTCACTTAACACACCACAGGGTCCGGATCTTCTGCATGATGGGCTAGGAGTTCAGATGTTCCTCGTAGATAAGGAGTAAATCTCTGGGTTGGCCACTGCCAGATTCCTTTGCTGGGATCTCCGAAAGCACATTCTTTTTAGACTGCAGCGTCATTCTCAGGGTATACTTAAGTGAGGTCATTGCTGTCAACTGTGGCATACAACTGAATGTGTGGGGCCAGATGTGGTGGCTCATAGCTGTAATCCCAGTGCTTTGAGGGTCAGAGGCAGGAGGGTTTCTTAAGCCTAGGAGTTCAAGACCAGCTAAGGCAACATAGCAAGACTATCTCTACAAAAAAACTTTTCTTTTAATTAGCCAGACAAGGTGGCACGTGTTGGTAGTCTAACTACTTGGGAGGCTGGGGCAAGAGGATCACTTGAGCCAAAAGGTTTAAGGCTGAAGTGAGCTGGGATTACACCATTGCACTCCAACCTAGGCGATAGAGCAAGACCGTGTCCCTAAAAAAAAGGTGAGGGTCGGGGGTTTGTGTATAAGGCTAGGAGATTTATTGTGCCAGGTGAGCAGGATCATAAGAATAAAGCTAAGTGTGAAGGCTGTGAGTTCAAGGCCAGGTGTATCAGATAAGAATTTTAAGGTCTTTAGGTAAACACAGGAGACAAGGTCTGGTCCATAAGGCTGGCTAAGGAAAGCTACATGGTTAACACCAGTTGGGTACAATTAGATAGGCAAGGCTACATAGGCATGGGCAGGAAGTGAACCTAAGCTGTGGAAAGCCACTTTTGTTTGTTTTTCAAGACAAGGTCTCACTCTGTTCCCCAGGCTGGAGTGCAGTGGAACAATCAGCTCACTGCTGCCTCAAACTCTTGGGCTCAAGAAATTCTCCTACCTCAGCCTCCTAAGTAGTTAAGATTACTACAGCAGCTGGGCTCAGTGGCACGTGCCTGTAATCCCAGAACTTTGGGAGGCTGAGGCAGGTGGATTACCTGAGGTCAGGAGTTCAAGACCAGCCTGGCCAATGTAGTGATACCCTATCTCCACTAAAAAATACAAAAACTAGCCGGGCATAGTGGCACATACCTGTAGTCCCAGCTACTCAGGAGGCTGAGGCAGGAGAATTGCTTGAGCCCAGGAGACTGGGGTTGCAGTGGGCCAAGATCATGCCACTGCGCTCCATCCTGGCCAACAGAGCAAGACTCTGTCAAAAAAACAAAAAAAGGAGACTACCATGGCTGCCTAATTTTTATATTTTTACCCTTTGTGGACACTGGGTCTCACTATATTGCCAGGGATGCTCTTTAACTGCTGGCCTCAAGTGATCTTCCTGCCTTGGCCTCCCAGAGTGCTGGAATTACAGGTGTGAACCTCTGCTCCTGGCCTTAAGTCTGATTTTATAAGCCAGCTGGGTGAAAGCAAGTGAGTAGGACTAGACAGGCAAGGCTAGCTGGATAAGACCAGGGAGATAACGCAGGAAGGGTAAAGCCATGGGGATTAAGCCAACTAGACTGAGGTCAGCAAATTACAACCAGGTGAGTAAGAACATGCGGAAAATGACAGGAAGTTATGGCCAGTTGGGGAAGGATTTTTAGGCAAGCTCATGAAGACGGGGTGAGTAAGGCCAGGAGGTTACTAAGGTCAGATGGATAACATCAAGTTTGTCATACCGTGAGGATAAAATAAGATGATGAAGGCAATCAGGTTATTAATAAGCTTGGCTGAGCTCAGCCAGGTTGTTAACACCAAGTGTTTAAATCCAGCTGCATAAAAGACTATTTCAGTAGCCCCAGGCTTGGAAATCAACAGGGGAAATACCCAGGAGGATTAAGGCACCAAGCTGGTAAAATAATGACAGGAGGCAAATACTAGGTGGGGAAGACAATGCGGGGAAGGTGAGGTGGTGAAGGCCAGCTGAATAAACCAGGTGGTCAACACCAGTAGGGCATGAGGCCAACAGAGGAAGTCATGCTGGCTGAGGCCAGGCTGCTGAAGAGGGTAGGTGAGTATGGCCGTGAGGTTAATGACATGGTTAACCAGAAGGTTAAGGACAGCTGTATATACCAAGTGTGAAGGCCGTGTTTGCTCAGATTAGGTGGGAAAACCTGGTAGCTAATCCAGTTTCTTAAGGCTGTGAGGTTAAGGCTCATAAGATTAAGCCAGGTGAGCAAGGCTAATGGGGTCTCACCAGAGAGAGTGTGGAAAGGCCAGAGTGTAAAGACAGGGAAGTAAGGCCTCATGGGTAAGATCAGGTGGGTCTTGGTGGCAGATTGAGGCCAGCAAATTAAAGCCAGGTTGGTGAGAACAGGCGGATGATGGTAGGAAATTATGGCCAGGTGGGTAAGGCCTAGGGCCATATGGATGAAGCTTGTTTAACAATGCCATGAAAATAAGGTGATAAAGGCAATAAGGTTGAAAAGGTCTGCTGAGTAAGGAAAGGTTGTTAAAACCAGGTATGTAAATCTGGCTGAATAAAAGACTATTTAGGTAACACCAAGCCAAGTAGGTACACCAGCTAAATCATCACAGGAAGCTAATACTGGCTGGGCAGGATGGTGAGAGGAAGGCTAGGAGGTGAAGGCCAGCTGAACAAAGCTAGGTGATTAACCCCGGATGGGTATGAGGCCAGCAGATTAAGTCATGCTGGCTGAGGCCAGGCAGGTGAATATGGCAGGTGAGAAAGCCTATAAGTTTAATTAAGGCCAGGTGGGTAAGTCCTAGTAAGTAAGATCAGGTGGGTAAGACCAGGTGGGAAAGGCCAATAGGTGAAGGCCAGAAAAGTAAGGCCAGGGGAATGTCCAGTGACTAATGACACCAGCTTAAGGTCAGTGGGGCTGGGACAGGTGAGTAAGACCAGAAGGTTGAGTATAATTGTGAAGGCCAACTGGTGGTTAAGCCTGTTAGTTGGGTAATCGGGTTGGTAAGGATGTGAGGTTAATGCCAGTAGGGTATTAAGTGGGTGCGGGGGTAAATCCAGGGAATAAGGGCAGGAGCATAAGTCCAGGAAAGTAAGCCTACGGAGGTAATTTTAGCAGGGTAAGGCCAGGCGAGTATAGCCTGGTAGATAAAACTAGAAATTAAGGACCAAGTGTGAAGGCCATATGGGTAACATATGGTAGGTAAGACTAACGTTAAAACTAGGTAGGTAATACAGGTTGTTAAGCCCATTAGGTTATGGTCCATAAGGTTTGCCCAGGTAGATGAGGCTGATGGGGTCTGGCTAGGGCAGTAAAAAGAGGTGGTAAGGCCAGTGAATTAGGGAAGGAGAGTATGGGCCCATGCGTAAGATCAGGTGGGTCTTGATGGCAGATTGAAGCCAGCAAATTAAATCCAGGTGGGTAAAAACAGGTGAATAATGGTGGGGAGTTATGGCCAGGTGGGTAAGGCCAGGACGTTTAAGCCAGGAAATGAAGCCTGGGTCAGTAAGGCCAAGAGTTTCATAGGGCCACATGGATGAAGCTTGTTTAAGAATACCATCAAGATAAAGTGATTAACATAATGAGGTTAATCATGTCTGTTGAGTAAGGCCACGTTGTTAAAACAAGCTGCATAAATCCACCTGAATAAAAGACTATCTGGGTAATAACAGGCCTGTCAATCAAAGGGAAACAACCAGGAGCATTAAATCCAGGTCGGTAAGCCAGCCAATAATAACAGGAGGCTAATACCCGGTGGTGAGGGGAAGGCTAGGAGGTGAAGGCCAGTTGAGCAAAGTTAGGTGATTAACTTCACCTGGGCCAGCAAATTAAGTCATGCTGGCTGAAGCCAGGCAGGTGAATACAGCTGATAAGTATGGTCCTAAGTTTACTAAGGCCAGGTGGATAAGGCCAATAGAAGAAGCTCAGAAAGTAAGGCCGGGAAGGATGATCAGAGGATAATGACACTAGGTTAAGGCCAGTAGGACTGAGAGAGCTGAATAAGGCCAGAAGTTAGTTATGAAGACCAACTGGTTAATGTTGGGTAGGTAAGATCAGTTGGGTAATTCCTGTTGGTGAGAACATGAGGTTAATGCCAGTAGGGAAAGGTCAGAAGGGTAAGGCAGGTGCATGAAGCCTGGGGCGTAATACTGGATGAGGAAGGCCAGGAGGCTAATAAGGCAGGTGAGTAAATCGACGTAGGTAAAACCATGAGGTTAAGACCAGGCCAGGAAGCCAAGCCATTTAAAAGGCCAGGTGGATAAGGCCGCAAGTTAAGGCCTCCTGAATAGACCTAGGAGGCCAACTCCTACTGGGTAATGCTAAGAGGTTAAAGCTATGCAGATTAGACCAAAAGGTTAAGGCCATGTGAGTAAGAACAAAAAGTTAAGGCCAGGTGGAAAAGCCAGGTTGACAAGCTATATTGGCGTTCCAGGTTGGCAAAGCCATGAGGTTAAGGCCACTTGGATAAGTCTATGTTGTTAATGGGAGGTGTTTTAATCCAAAAGCAACGGGGAAGCCAGCATGTACATATAGGAAATAAGGCAGGGGAGTAAACCTACGGCTATACATCCAGGGTTACTACCTGGTAGATAAAACCAGAAGGTTAAGGATAGTTGTGTCAACCAAGTGTGAAGGCCATCTGGGTAACCTATGTTCTTTAAGACTAGGTAGGAAAACTAGGTGGCTAATACAAGTTGTTAAGGCCATGAGGTTAAGGCACTTAGGGTTAGGACATGTGGGGAAAGCTAATAGGGTCTGTCCAGGGCCCTAAGATGAGGTGAGTAAGGCCAGGTGTGAGGGGCAGGGGAGTAAGGCCCCATGGGCAAGATCAGGTGGGTCATGACCAGTGATTGAGGCCAGCAAATTAAAGCCAGGTGGGTAAGTACAGGTGGCTAATGGCAGGAAGTTATGACCAGGTGGTTAAGGCCAGGACTTTTAGGCCAGGAAATTAAGACTGGGTGAGTAAGGTCAGGAGTTTAATAAGGCCAGATAATGCCAGGTTCATAATACCATGAGGGCAAGATAAGGTGATGAAGGCAATGAGCTTATAAGTTCTGCTGAGTGCAGTCAGGTTGTTAAAACCAGGTGTTTAAATCCAGCTGAAGAAAAGACTGTTTGAGCAACCCCAGGCCAGGATATCAATGGGGGAACTGCCCAGTAGGATTAAGGGCAAGTTGCAAAACCAGCCAAATGATGACCTGAAGCTAATGTAGGTGGGTAAGACAGTGCAGGGAAGGCAAGGAGGTAAAGACCAGCTGGATAAAACCAGGTGGTCAACACCAGAAGGGCTTGAGGCCAGCAGATTAAGTCATACTGGCTGATGCCAGGCAGTTGAATACAGCATGTGAGTTTGGCTGTAGGGTTAACGAAGTCAGGTAGGGGAGACATAGTGGGTAAGACCAGAAGGTGAGCAAGGCCAAGTGGGAAAGCCCAGGTAAATAAGGCCATGTGATAACATCAAAAGGTGAATGATGTGAAAGTAAAGCCAAGGGTCAGGACAGAGGATAATGACATTAGGTTAAGGCCAGTAGGGCTGGGAGAGGTGAGCAAGACCAGAAGTTTAAGAGTAATTGTGGGCAGGGCACAGTGACTGTGCCTGTAATCCCAGCACTTTGGGAGGCTGAGGTGGGTGGATCACTTGAGGTCAGGAGTTCAAGACCAGCCTGGCCAACCTGGTGAAATCCTGTCTCTACTAAAAATAAAAAAATTAGCCATAAATGGTGGTACACGCCTTTAATCCTGGCTACTTGGGAGGCTGAGGCATGAGAATTGCTTCAACATGGGAGGAGGAGGTTGCAATGAGCTGAGATTGTGCCACTGCACTTCAGTCTAGGTGACAGAGCAAGACTCCATCTAAAAAAAAAAAAAAAAAGACTGAAGGCCACTGGGTAAGGCTCGGTTGGTAAGATCAGTTTGGCAAGTTTGGTTGTTACGAACATGAGGGTAAGGCCAGGTGGGTAAGCCAGGTGCAGGGGATTGATACTGAATAAGTCCAGCAGGTTCATAAGGCATTTGGGTGAACCTAAGTTGGCTAAACACTGAGGTTAAGACCAGGTCAGGAAGCCAAGCAAATGAAAAAGCTGGGTGGGTAATGCCAATAAGTTAAGGCCTCCTGAATAGAGCTAGGTGGCTACTCCACATGGGTAATGTTAAGAGGTTAAAGCTAGGTAGATTAGGATAGGAGGTTAAGGCTATGTGAGTTAGAATGGAAGGTTAAGGCCAGGTGGGAATGCCAGGTTGGTAGCTATATTGGTCATCTAGATTGGTAAGGCCATGAGGTTAAGGCCAGGTGAGTAAGTCCAGCTGGCTAATGAAAGGATTCTAAATCCAGGGGTTGGGGAGCAGTGGTAAATTCAGAGAATAAGGGCAGGGGGATAAGGCCTGGGAAGTAAACCTAGGGAGGTAAATCCAGTGGTTTAAGGCCTGGTAGATAAAGTCGAAAGGCTAAGGACAATTGTGTAAACCAAGTGTGAAGGCCATGTGGGTCATGTATAGCTGGTAAGACTAGGTGGGAAAGCTGGGTGGCTAATCCATGAGGTTAAGGCTCATAGGGTTAGACCAGGTGGGGAAGGCTAATGGGGTATGGCCATGGCCCTACAATGAAGTGGATAAGACCAGAGAGTAATGGCAGCCAAGTAAGTCCTCATGGGCAAGATCATGTAGGTCTTGACCAGAGATCAAGGCCAGCAAATTAAAGCCAGGTGGGTAAGAACAAGTGATTTATGGTGGACGGGAAGTTATGGCCAGGTAGGTGAAGCCAGGACTTTTAATCCAGGAAATTAAGACTCGGAGAGAATGGCCAGGAGGTTAATAAAGCCAGATAGATAATGCCAGGTTCATAATGTCGAGAGGATAAGACAAGGTGATGAAGCCAATGAGCTTAATAAGTTCTGCTGAGTGCAGCTGGGTTATTAAAACCAGGTATTTAAACCCAGCGAAATAGAAAACTATTCCTAGGCTGGGGAAACACCCAGGTGGATTAAGGGTAATTCTCCAAACCAGTCAAATGATGACCTAAGGCTAATATTAGGTGGGTGAGACAGTGTGGGGAAGGTGACAAGGTGAAGGCCAGAGGAATAAAACTAGGTGGTAAACACCAGAAAAGTATGAGGCCAGCAGATTAAGTCATGCTGGCTAAGGTCAAGCAGGTGAAGAGGGCAGGTGAGTATGGCCCTAAGGTTAATGAGTTCATGTGGGGAAGCCCTAGTGGGTTAAGGCCAAGTAAATACGGCCACCGGGAATGCCACCAGGTGAAGGCCAGGAAAGAAAAGCCAAAGGCTGGGACAGGGGATAATGACACCAGGTTAAGGCCAGTAGGGGGGGCAGGTGAGGAAGTCTAAAAGGTTGAGACTAATTGGGAAGGCCAACTGGGTAAGGCTGGGGAGGTAAGATCAGCTGAGTGATTTGGGTTGGTAAAAATGGGATGTTAATGGCACTAGGGTGAGGTCAGGTGGGTATGGTAGGTGTGTAAGGTCAGGAGATTCATACTGGATGAGTAAGGCCAGGAGGTTCATAAGGCAGGTGGGTAAATCTAAGTTGTTAAAACCATGAGGTTAATACCAGGTCAGGAAGCCAAGCAATTGAAAAGTCCAGTTGGCTTAAACCAGTAAGTTAAGGCCTTCCTGAATAGAACTAGGTGGCTAACTCCACCTGGGTAATGCCGAGAGGTTACTACTAGGCAGACTAGGTCAGGAGGTTAACACCATATGAGAGTTAGAATGACAAGTTAAGGCCAGATGGGAATGCCAGGTTGGTAAGCTATGTTGATCATTCAGGTTGGGAAGGTCATGAGGTTAAGGCCAGGTGGGTAATATAAGATGTCTAAGTATGGGGCTGGGGCTGGGGCATGGAATTGAGGGTAAAGTTAGGGGAAAAGGGCAGGGGGTGATAAAACCAGGGGAGAAAACCTAGGGAGGTAAATCCAGGGGGCTAATCCCTGGTAGATTAAAAACAGAAGGCTAAGGACAGTTATGTAAACCAAATGTGGAGGCCATGTGGGTCACATATAATCAGTAAGACTAGTTAGGAAAACTAGGTGACTAATTCAGGTTGTTAAGACTATGAGGTTAAGGCCCATAGGGTTACGCCAGGTTTGGAAGGCTAATGGGGTATGGCCAGGACTGTAACATGAAGTGGAAAAGGTCAGAGAGCAAGGGCAGGGGAGCAATGGCAGGAATTTCATAAGGCAGGTGGGTAAATCTTAGTGGGTAAAATCAGGTAGATTTTGATGGAATATTGAGGCAAGCGAATTACAATCAGGTGAGTAAGAACACGTGGACACAGCAGGAACTTATGGCCAGTTGGGTAAGGCCAGGATTTTTAGGCAAAGTCATGAAGACTGGACAAGAAGGGCCAGGAGGTTAATAAGGCCAGATGGCTAATGTCAAGTTTGTCATACCATGAGGATAAAATAAGGTGAGGAAGGCAATCAGATTAATAAGGTTGGCTGAGTTTGGCCAGGTTGTTAAAACCAGGTGTCTAAATCTAGCTCACTAAAGGACTATTTCAGTAACCCCAGGATGTGAAATCAATGGAGTAAATACGTAGTAGGATTCACGGCAAGTCACCAAGCCAGTCAAATGATGACTGGAGGCAAATACTAGGTATGTAAGACAGTGCAGCTAAGGTGAGGAGGTGAAGGCCAGCTAAATAAACCAGGTGGTAAACACCAGGAGGATATGAAGCCAGCAGATTAAGTCATGCTGGCTGAGGTCAGGCAGCTGAAGGGGGTGAGTATGGCCTTAAGGTTGATGACATAGTTAACCAAAGGTTAAGGACAGTTGTATATAACAAGTGTGAAGGCCATGTTTGGTAAGACTAGGTGGCAAACCCTGGCAGCTAATCTAATTTGTTAAGGCTATGAGATTAAAGCCCATAAGGTTAAGCCAGGTGAGTGAGGCTAATGGGGTCTCACCAGAGAGGGGAGTAAGGCCTCATGGGTAAGATCAGGTTGTTCGTGGCGGCAGATTGAGGCCAGCAAATTAAAGGGCGACGTAGATGAAGCTTGTTTAATAATCTTGTGAGGATAAGGATGATTAAGGCAAGAAGGTTAATAAGGTCTGCTGAATAAGGCAAGGTTGCTAAAACCAGGTGTATAAATCCAGGCGAATAAAAGACTATTTTGGTAACACCAGGCCTGTCAATCTAGGGGAAACAGCCAAGAGCACTAAAGCAAAGTCAGTAAGCCAGCTAAATAATAACAGGAGGGTAGTACTGGATGGGATGACAGTGAGAGGAACACTGGGAGGTGAAGGCCAGCTGAATGGAGCAAGGTGGTCAACATCAGATGGGTGTGAGACCAGCAGATTAAATCATGCTGGCTGAGGCCTGGCAGGTGAATACAGTAGGTGAGTAAGCCCAGACTGCTTGAGACCCGCCTGGCCAACATGGTAAAACCACGTCTCTACTACAAATTCAAAAACTAGATGAGAGTGGTAGCACACGCCTGTAATCCCAGCTACTTGAGAGGCTGAAGCAGGAAAATCTCTTGAACCCGGCAGTCTGAGGTTAACAATGAGCCAAGATGGTGCCACTACACTCCAGCCTGAGTAAGAGAGCAAGATTCTGCCTAAAAACAACAACAAAAAGACTAATTGTGAATACAACTGGGTAAGGCTTGAATGGTAAAATTAATTTGGGGCTGAGCGCAGTGACTCATGTCTATAATCCCAGCACATTGGGAGGCTGAGGCAGGCAGATCACCTTAGGTCAAGAGTTTGAGACTAGCCTGGCCAACATGGTCAATATCCATCTCTACTAAAACTACAATAATTAGCCAGGCGTGGTGGCAGGCCCCTGTAATCCCAGCTTCTAAGGAGGCATAGGCAGGAGAATGGCTTGAACTCACGAGACAGAGGCACAGTGAGCTGAAATCACGCCATTGTACTCCAGCTGGGCGACAAAAGGGAAACTCTATATCAAACAAAACAAAACAAAAAAGAATTGGGCAACTGTGTTTGGTAAGGACATGAGGTTAATGACAGTAGGGTAAGGCTAGGTGGGTAAACCAGGTGAATAAGTCCAGGGGATTCCTAATGAATGAGGAAGGCCCAGAGGTTCATAAGGCAAATGGGTAAATTTAAGTTGGCTAAACTATGAGGTTAAGATTGGGTCAGGAAACCAAGCAATTTAAAAGGCCAGGTGGCTAAAGCCAGTAAGTTAAGGCCTCCCTGAATAGAGCTAGGTGGCTAACTTCAAATGGGTAATGCCATAAGGTTAAGCCTAGGCAGATTAATCCAGAAGAATGAGGCCATGAGAGTAAGAATGAAACGTAAAAGCCAGGTGGGAAGGCCAGGTTGGTAAGCTATGCTGGTCATCTCGGTTGGTGAAGCCATGAGGTTCAGGCCATCTAGGTAAGTCCAGGTGGCTAATGCAAGGTTTCTAAGTCCGAGGGTGGGGGGTAAATCTAGGGAATAAGGGCAGGTTATTATTCTAGGGGAGTAAACATAGGGAGGTATATCCCAGGGTTAAGGACTGGCAGATAAAACCAGAAGAATAAGGAAGGATGTATAAACCAATGTGAAGGTCATTTGGGTCATGTATGATCAGTAAGACCAGGTGGGAAAACATGCTGGCTAATCCAGGTTGTTGAGGCCATGAGGTTAAGGCCCATAGGGTTAGGTCTGGTGAGGAAGACTAATGGGTTCCGGCCAGGGTGGTAAAATGAGGGGGGCAAGGACAAGGAGTCAAGGCAGGGGACTAATCATGGGCAAGATCAGGTGGGTCATGACCAGAGATTGAGGCCAGCAAATTAAACCTAGGTGGGTAAGAACAGGTGGATAATGATGGGTGTGAACTTATGACCAGCTGTGTAAGATCAGGACTTTTAGGCCAAGAAATTAAGTCAGAATGAGTAATGTCAGGGGGTTAATAAGGACAGAAGGATAATGCCAGGGTCCTAAGACCATGTGGACAAGATAAGATGATGAAAGCAAGAAGATTAGTAAATTTGGCTGAGTGTGGCCAGGTTGTTAAAATCAGGTTTATAAATCCAGCTGAATAAAAGACTATTTGGGTAACAGCAGGCTGGTAAATTAATAGGAGACACATGCAGGAGAATTAAGGCAATGTCAGCCAAATGACAGGAGTTGTTAAAATCAGGTTTATAAATCCAGCTGAATAAAAGACTATTTGGGTAACAGCAGGCTGGTAAATTAATAGGAGACACATGCAGGAGAATTAAGGCAATGTCAGCCAAATGACAGGAGGCTAATACTAGGTGGGTAAGACAGGTGAAGGGAAAATAAGGAGGTTAAGGCAAGCTGAACAAAACTAAGGGGTAGACACCAGATGGGCATGAGGCCAGCAGATTAAGTCATGCTTTCTGAGATCAAGCAGGTGAATATGAGTGGTGAATATGGCCCTAAGGTTAATAAGGTGTGCTGGGGAAGCCCTAGTGAGTAAGTCTAGATAAATAAGGCCACATGGGAAGGTTAATAGGTGAGGTCTGGGAAGGTAAGGTCAAGGGTCAGGACTAAGGATAATGCCACCAACTTAATGCCAGTAGGGCTGGGAGATGTAACATCGGAAGTGGGGACTAATTGTGAAGGTCAAGTGGGTAAGGCTGTGTAGATAAAATTGGTTGGGCGATTCAGGTTTGTAAAGACATGAGGTTAATGACAGTAGGGTAAGGCCAGGGGGGTAAGGCCAGGGGGCTAAGCCAGGTGAATAATTCCAGGGGCTTCATACTTAATGAGGAAGGCCCAGAGGTTCATAAGGCAGATGGGTAAATCTCAGTTGGTTAAAGTATGACATTAAGACAGGGTCAGGAAACCAAGCAATTTAAAAGGCCACGTGGCTAAGGCCAGTAAGCTAAGACCTCCCTGAGTATAGCTAGGTGGCTAACTCCATGTGGGTAATGCCATGAGGTTAAAGCTAGGCACATTAATCCAGGAGGATGAGGCTATGAGAGTAAAAATAAAAGGTAAAGGCCGGGAGAGAAAGCTAGGTTGGTAAGCTATGTTGGTCATCTACGTTGGTGAAGCCATGAGGTTAAGGCCAGGTGGGTAAGTCCATGTGGCTAATGCAAGGTTTCTAAGTCTAGGCGTGGGGAATAAATCTAGGAAATAAGGACAGGAGTATTAGTCTAGGGGAGTAAACCTAGGGAGGTAAATCCAGGAGTTAAGGGCTCGCAGAAAAAACAGGTGATTAAGGACGGTTGTATAAGCCAACATGAAGGCCATTTGGGTCATGTATGGTCAGTAAAACCAGGTGGGAAAACATGGTGGCTAATCCAGGTTGTTGAGGCCTGAGGTTAAGGGCCATAGGGTTAGATCTGGTGAGGAAGACTAATGGGGTCTGACCAAAGTGGTAAAATAACAGGGGCGAAGCCAGGGAGTAAAGTCAGGGGACAAAAGCCTCATGGGCAAGATCAGGTGGGTCATGACCAGAGATTGAGGCCAGCAAATTAAACCTAGGTGGGTAAGAACAGGTGGATAATCATGGGTGGGAACTCATGGCCAGGTGTGTAAGACCAGGAATTTTAGGCCATAAAATTAAGTCTGGGTGAGTCAGTCCAGGAGGTTAATATGGACAGAAGGATAATGCCAGGTTCCTAAGACCATGTGGACAAGATAAACTGATGAAGGCAAGAAGGTAGTAAGTTTGGCTGAGTGAGGTCAGGTTGCTGAAACCAGGTTTTAAATCCAGCCGAATAAAAGACTATTTGGGTAACACCAGGCTAGTAAATTAATAGGAGAAACATGCAAGATAATTAAGCCAAGTCAGCAAGCCAGTCAAATAATGATAGGAGGTGCGGTGGGTAAGACAGGTGAAGGGAAGGCAAGGCGTTTGAGGCAAGATGAATAAAACTAGGGGTAGACACCAGATGGGCATGAGGCAGGCAGATTAAGTTATTCTGTCTGAGAGGTGAATACGGCCGGTGAGTATGGCTTTACGGTAAGGTTGGTTGGGGAAGCCCTAGTGGGTAAGGCCAGATAAATAAGGCCACATGGGAAGGTCAACAGATGAGGGCTGGAGAAGTAAGGCCAAGGGTCAGGACTAAGGATAATGCCACTAGGTTAAGGCCAGTAGGTCTGGGAGATGTGAGTAACACTAGAAGTTGGGACTAATTGTGAAGGCTAAATGGGTAAGGCTGAGTAGATAAAATCAGTTGGGTGATTCGGGTTTGTAAGGACAAGAGGTTAAGACCAAGTGGGTAAGCCAGGTGCATAAGGCCAGCAGATTATTGCTGAATGAGTAAGGTCAGGAGGTTAATAAGGCTGGTGGAAAAATTTATTTTGGCAAAACTATGAGGTTAACACCGGGTCAGGAAGCCAAGTGACCGAAAAAGCCAGTTGACTAAAGTTAGTAAAGTTAAGGCTACCGAGTACAGTTAGGTGGATAACTCCAACTGGGTAACACTGAGAAGTTAATGCTAGGCAGATTAGTCTGGGAGGGTGAGGTCATGTGACTAAGTATAAAAGGCTAAGGCCAGGTGAGAAGCCCGTTTGGTAAGCTATTGAGGGCATGAGGATAAGGTGGGATGGGTAAAGTCCAAATGGGAAATGTAAGGTGTGTTAAGTCCGGGTGTGGGGGTACATTGAGGTAATAAGGGCAGGTAAATAAGTCCAGGGGAGGAAACGTAGGGAGGTAAGTTTAGGACAATTAGACCAGGCGCTAAGTTCCGGAAAATAAAACTAGAAGGTTAAGGAAAGCTGTGTAAACTAAGCATGAAACCCATGATGGGTAAGTCTAGGTGGAAAAACTAGGTTAGTAATCCAGGTTGTTGAGACTGAGGTGAAGGTCCATAGGTTTAGGCCAGGTTTGGAAAGCTAATAGGTTCTGGCAAGGGTAATAAAATGCGGTGGGTTGGCCAGGCGCGACGGCTCACGCCTGTAATCCCAGCACTTTGGAGGCCAAGGCAGGCAAATCACAAGGTCAGGAGATTGAGACCATCCTGGCCAACATGGTGAAACCTCATGTCTACTAAAGATAGAAAAATTAGGTGGGCGTGGGCATGTGCCTATAATCCCAGCTACTTGTGGGGAGAATTGCTTGAACTAGGGAGTCAGAGGTTGCAGTAAACTGAGATTACACCATTGCACTCCAACGGGGCAACTTAGCGAGACTCTGCCTCAAACAAAAACTAATAATTAAATAAATAAATAAGTAAATAGGCTGAGCACGGTGGCTCATGCCTGTAATCCCAGCACTTTGGGAGGCCAAGGCAGGGAGATCACAAGGTCAGGAGATCAAGACCATCCTGGCTAACACACTGAAAACTGTCTCTACTAAAAATATATATATATAAAATTAGCCAAGTGTGGTGGCAGGTTCCTATAGTTCCAGCTACTCGGGAGGCTGAGGCAGGAGAATGGTGGAAACCTGGAAGGCGAAGCTTGCAGTGAGCGGAGATTGCACCACTGCACTCCAGCCTGGGCGACAGAGAGACTCTGTCTCAAAATAAATAAATAAATAAATAAATAAATAAATTAATTAATTAATTAAATGAGGTGGGTAAGGCCAGGGAGTAAAGAAAGGGCATTAAGGTGTTTGGGCAAGAGAGGGTAGGTTTTGACAGCAGATTGAAACCAGCAAATTAAAGCCAGGTGGGTAAGAACAGGAGAATAATGGTGAAAAGTTATGGCCAGGTAGATGAGGCCAAAACTGTTAGTAAGGCCAGGAAATTAAGGCTAGGTCAGTAAGGCCACGAGTTTCATAGGGCCACAAGGATGAAGTTTGTTTAATAATGCCATGAGGGTAAGGTGATTAAGGAAATGAGGTTAATAATGTCTGGTGAGTAAGGTCAGGTTGTTAAAACCAAGTGTTTAAATTTAGCTGAAGAAAAGACTATTCGGGTAACCCCAGGCCAGTAAATCAATGGAGATATTCCCAGTAGGATAAATGCCAAGTGGTCAAGCCAGCTAAATACTGACAGGAAACTAATACTAGGTGGGCAAGACAGTGTGGGGAAGGTGAGGAGGTGAAGGCCAGATGAATAAAACCCGGTAGTCAAGACCAGATGGGTGGGAGGCCTGCAGATTACATCACACTATGCTTACTGAGGCCAGGCAGGTTAATATGGCAGGTGAGTATGGCTTTCAGGTTAATCATGTTGGTTACAGAATGTCTAATGGATGAGGCGAGTAGTTGGAGAAGGCCAAGTGGGTAAGGCCAAGAAAATACAGCCATGTCAAAAGGCCAATAGGTGAAAGCCAGGAAAGTAAAGCCAGGGACTGGGACAGCAGATAATGACACTAGGTTAAGGCCAGTAGGGCTGGGACAGCTAAGTAAGACCAGAAGGTTGAGACTAGCTGTGAAGTCCAATGGAGTAAGGCCAAGTAGGTAAAATTAGCTGTGTCATTCTGGTTAGTAAGGACGTGATGTTAAGGCCAGTAGGGTAAGGCCAGGTAAGTAAGCAAGGTGCATAAGACCAGGGGATTAATACTGAATGAGTGAGACCAGGAGGTTAATAAGGTAGGTAGGTAAATCTAAATTGGCAAAACCATGAGGTTCTAGCAAGGGTGATAAAATGAGGTGGGGAGATTGAGGCCAGCAAAGTAAACCTAGGCATTTAAGAAGAGGTGGATAATGATGGGCAGGAACTCATGGCCAGGTGTGTAAGATCAGGACTTTTAGACCATGAAATTAAGTCTGGGTGGGTGAGTCAGGCCAGGAGATCACTAAGGACAGATGCATAATGCCAGGCATCTAATACCGTGTGGACAGGATGATGTGATGAAGGCAAGAAGGTTAGTAAGCTTGGCTGAGTGTGGCCAGGCTGTTAAAACCAGGTTTATAAATCCAGCTGAATAAAAGGCTATTTGGGTAACACCAGGGCTGGTAAAATAACCAGAAATTGCAAGAGAATTAAGGCCAAGTCAGCAAACCAGCCAAATAATGACAGGAGGCTTATACCACGTGGGTAAGACAGGTGAAGGGAAAGTGAGGAGATTAAGGCAAGCTGAATAAAACTAGGGAGTAGACACTAGATGGGCATGAGGCCAGCAGATTAAGTCATGCTCTCTGAGACGAGGCAGATGAGTATGGCCCTAAGGTTAATAAGGTTGGCTGGGGAAGCCCTAGTGGGTAAGGTGAGATAAATAAGTCCACATGGGAAGGTTAATAGGTGAGGTCCGGGAAAGTAAGGCCTAGGGTCAGGACTAAAGATAATGCCACTAGGTTAAGGTCAGTAGGACTGGGAGATGTGAGTAAGACCAGAAGTTGGGACTAATTGTGAAGGTCAAATGGATAAGGCTGGGTAGATAAAATCAGTTGGGTGATTCGGGTTGCTAAGGACATGAGGTTAACGACAGCAGGGTAAGGCCAGATGGGTAAGCCAGGTGGGTAAGTCCAGGGGCTTCATACTGAATGAGGAAGGCCCAGAGATTCATAAGGCAGATGGATAAATCTAAGTTGGCTAAAATACGAGATTAAGACTGGGTCAGAAAACCAAGCAATTTAAAAGGCCAGGTGGCTCAGGCCAGTAAGTTAAGGCCTCCCTGAATAGAGCTTTGTGGTTAACTCCAAGTTGGTAATGCCCTGAGGTTAAGCCTAGGCAGATTAATCCAGGAGAATGAGGCCATGAGAGTAAGAATGAAAAATAAAGGCCAGGTGGGAAGGCCAGTTTGGTAAGCTATGTTGGTCATCTAGGTTGGTGAAGCCTTGAGGTTAAGGCCAGTTAGGTAAGTCCAGGTGGTTAATTCAAGGTTTCTAAGTCCAGGGGTGGGGGGTAAAACTAGGGAATAAGGGTAGGGTACTAGTGTAGGGGAATAAACATAGGGAGGTAAATCCAGAGGTTAAGTCCTGGCAGATAAAACCAGAAGATTAAGGACGGTTATGTAAACCAACATGAAGACCATTTGAGTCCTGTATGGTCAGTAAGACTAGGTGGGAAAACATGGTGGCTAATTCAGGTTGTTGAGGTTATGAGGTTAAGGCCCATAGGGTTAGGCCTGGTGAGGAAGACTAATGGGGTCTGGCCAGGGTGGTAAAATGAGGGGGGCAAGGCCAGGGAGTAAAGGCAGGGGACTAAGGCATCATGGACAAGATTAGGTGGGTCATGACCAGAGACTGAGGCCAGCAAATGAAACCTAGGTTGGTAAGAACAGGTGAATAATGATGGGCAGGAACTTATGACCAGGCGTGTAAGATCACGACTTTTAGGCTGTGAAATTAGTCTGGGTGAGTAAGGCCAGGAGTATGAACAGAAGGGTAATGCCAGGCTCCTAATAACATGTGGACAAGAGAAGGTGATGAAGGCAAGAAGATTAGAAAGTTAGGCTGAGTGCTAGCCAGGCTGTTAAAACCAGGTTTATAAATCCAGCTGAATAAAAGACTATTTGGGTAACATCTGGCTGCTAAATTAATAGGAGAAACATAGAGGAGAACTAAGGCCAAGTCAGCAAGGCAGCAAAATAATTACAGGAGGCTAATACTAGATGGGTAAGACAGGTGAAGGGAAGGTGAAAAAGTTAAGGCAAGCTGAATAAAACTAGGGGGTAGACACCAGATGGGCATGAGGCAGGCAGATTAAGTTATTCTGTCTGAGACCAGGCAGGTGAATACGGCTGGTGAGTACGGCTTTAAGGTTAATAAGGGTGTCTGGGGAAGCCCTAGTGGGTAAGGCTGGATAAATAAGGCTACATGGAAAGGTCAATAGATGAGGGCTGGGAAAGTAAGACCAAGGGTCAGGACTAAGGATAATGCCACTAGGTTATGGCATGTAGGTCTGGGAGATGTGAGTAAGACCAGAAGTTGGGACTAATTGTGAAGGCTAAATGGGTAAGGCTGGGTAGATAAAATCAGTTGGGTGATTTGGATTGGTAAGGACATGTGGTTAAGGCCAGTAGCGTAAGGCCAGGTGGGTAAGCCAAGTGCATAAGGCTGCAGATTATTGCTAATGAGTAAGGTCAAGAGGTTAATAAGGCCAGTGGATGAAATTATTTTGGCAAAACCATAAGGTTAACACCGTGTCAGGAAGCCAAGCAATTGAAAAAGCCAGGTGGCTAAAGCTAGTAAAGTTAAGGCCACCGAGTACAGTTAGGTGGATAACTCCGACTGGGTAATGCTGAGAGGTTAACACTAGGCAGATTGGACTGGGAGGGTGAAGTCATGTGACTAAGAATAAAAGGTTAAGGCCAGGTGAGAAGCCCGTTTGGTAAGCTATTGAGGACATGAGGACAAGGCAGGATGGGTAAAGTTGAAATGAGAAATGTAAGGGGTGTTAAGTCCGGGTGCGTGGGGACATTTAGGTAATAAGGGCAGGGAAGTAAATCCAGGGAAGGAAACCTAGGGAGGTAAGTTTAGGAAAATTAGACCAGTCGCTAAGTCCTAGAAAATAAAACTAGAAGGTTAAGGAAAGCTGTGTGAACTAAGCATGAAACCCATAATGGGTAAGTCTAGGTGGGAAAACTAGGTATGTAATCCAGGTTTTTGAGACTGAGGCAAAGGTCCATAGGTTTAGGCCAGGTTTGGAAAGCTGATGGGTTCTGGGAAGGGTGATAAAATGTGGTGGCTCACGCCTGTAATCTCAGCACTTTGGAGGCCGAGGCGGGCGAATCTGGAGGTCAGGAGATCGAGACTATCCTGGCCAACATGGTGAAAACTCATGTTTACTAAAAATACAAAAATTTGGTGGGCATGGTGGTGCATGCCTGTAATCCCAGCTAGTGTGAGTCTGAGGCAGTAGAATCACTTGAACCAGGGAATTGGAGGTGGCAGTGAACCGAGATCATACCCCTAAATAAAGACAGGAAATAAAGACAGGAAAATAAAGCCAGCGAAATAAAGACAGGAAAATAATACTAGGTAGGCAAGACAGTGTGGGGAAGGTGAAGAGCTGAAGGCCAGATGAATAAAACCAGGTACTCAACACCAGATGGGTGTGAGGCCAGCAGATTACATCATGCTATGCTTACTGAGACCAGGCAGGTGAATATGGCAGGTGAGTATGGCTGTCAGGTTAATAACGTTGGTTGCAGATGGTCTACTTAGTGAGACCAGTAGTTGAACGAGGCCAAGTGGGTAAGGCCAAGAAAATACAGCCATGTGAAAAGGTCAGTAGGTGAAGACTGGGAAAGTAAAGCCAGGGTCTGGGACAGCAGATAATGACACAAGGTTAGGGCCACTGTGGCTGGGACAGCTAAGTCAGACCAGAAGGTTGAGATTAATTGTTAAGGCAAACTGGGTAAGGCTGGGTAGGTAAAATCAGCTGTGTCATTCTGGTTGGTAAGGACATGATGTTAAGGCCAGTAGGGTAAGGCCAGGTAAGTAAGCAAGGTGCATAAGGCCAGGGGATTACTACTGAATGAGTGAGGCCAGAATTATAAGGTAGGTGGATAAATCAAAGTTGGAAAAACCATAAGGTTAAGGCTGGGTCAGGAAGCCAAGCTATTTAAAAAGTCAGATGGATAAGACTAGTAAGTTACAGCCTCCCTGAATACAACTAGGTGGCTGAGTTTAAGTGGGTACAACTAAGAGGTTAAAGCTAGGCACATTATGCCAGAAGGTTAAGGCCATGTGAGTGAGAATAGAACATTAAGGCCAGGTAGGAAGGCCAAGAAGGTAAGTTGGTAATCCTGGATGGTAAGGCCATGAAGTTGAGGCCAGGTGGGTAAATCCAGATGGGTAATGCAAGGTTTCTACATTCAGGGAGAGGATATCTAAGGAATAAGTAAAGGGGGATAAGTCTAGGTGAGTGAACCTAAGGAGGTGAATCCAGGAGGTTAAGGCCTGGTATATACGACTAGAAAGTTAAAGCTTCATACTGGATGAGTAAGGCCAAGAGGTTAATAAGGCAGGTGGGTAAATCTAAGTTGACAAAAACATTAGGTTATGACAGGGTTAGGGGGCCAAGTGATTGAATAGTCTGGGTGGCTTCAGCCAGTAAGTTAAGGCATTCCTGAATAGAGGTAGGTGGCTAACGCCACCTGGGTAATGCCAAGAGGTTAGTACTAGGCAGACTAGGTCAGGAGGTTAAGGCCATGTGAGTTAGAATGAAAGGTTAAGGCCAGATGGGAATGCCAGGTTGGTAAGCTATGTTGGTCATCCAGGTCAGGAAGGTCATGAGTTTAAGGCCAGGTGGATAGTAAAAGATGTTTAAATAAAAGGCTGGGGCTGGGGCTGGAGCTGAGGCTGGGGCATGGGGTTGGGGGTAAGCTAGGGAAAAAGGGCAGAGGGATGATAAAACCAGGGAAGAAAACCTAGCGAGGTGAATCCAGGGGCTTAAGTCCTGTTAGATAAAAGCAGAAGGCTAAGGACAGTTGCGAACACCAAGTGTGGAGGACATGTGGGGCACGTATGATCAGTAAGACTAGGTGGGAAAACTAGGCGGCTAATCCAGGTTGTTAAGGCCATGAGGTTAAGACCCATAGGGTTCGACCAGGTGGGGAAGGCTAATTGGTCTGGCCAGGATCATAAAATGAGGTGGATGTGGCCAGAGAGCAAGGGCAGGGGAGCATGGCAGGAGCTCATAAGGCAGGTGGGTAAATCCTAGTGGGTAAAATCAACTGGGTCTTGACGGGAGATTAAAGCCAGCGAATCACAACCAGGTGAGTAAGAACATGTGGACGTTGGCGGTAAGTTATGGCTAGTCTGGCAAGGCCAGAATGTTTAGCCAAAGTCATGAAGACTAGGTGAGAAGGGCCAGGAAGTTAATAAGATCAGATGGATAACATCAAGTTTGTGATACCATGAGGATAAAATAAGGTAATGAAGGCAATCATGTTAATAAGGTTGGCTGAGTTCGGCCAGGTTGTTAAAACCACGTATTAAATCTAGCTCAATAAAGGACTATTTCAGTAACCCCAGGCTGTGAAATCAACAGGGGAAACACCCAGTATGATTCACAGCAAGTGTCCAGGCCAGTCAAATGATGACTGAAGGAAAATACTAGGTGGGTAAGACTGTGGGCGAGGAGGCAAAGGCCAGCTGAATAAACCATGTGGTAAAGATCAGTAGGGTATGAAGCCAGCAGATTAATTCATGCTGGCTGAGGCCAGGCAGCTGAAGAGGGCAGGTGAGTATGGCCATAAGGTTAATGACATGGTTGACCAAAGCTCAAGGACCACTGTATACACCAAGTGTGAAGGCCATGTTTGGTAAAACTAGGTGGGAAAACCTGGCAGCTAATCTGATTTGTTAAGGCCAAGTATGTTTGTTAACTTTACAGCCCATAAAGTTAAACTAGGTGAACGAGGCTAATGGGGTCTCACCAGAGAGGGGGTAAGGCCAGGGTTTTTTTTTCCCCAATATTTAAAGTTTTATACTTTGTAACTTTATCATTATTTGGAGGAGGAGGTGTTTGGCATAGAAAATGCATTATTTGGTATGATGCTGAAGTTTCACATACAATTATTTCTTGATTATCTATTTCCAAACTGAAAAATAATGTATATTTCACCTAAATGGGGAAAACTCCTGGGCATATTTATGTATATTTTCAATATCTTTGTTGGTGGAAATTCTATTTTCCTGAAAATCTTAGCAGGTAAGAACAGATATGTCATGAAAAACTTTGACATTTCTGTAAGCTCCTTTCATTTTGCTCAGGTCAGAAGTGATGGTGCAGTCATAGAGATGGAGAATCTTCAATCATCTATAATTTTTGCAGAGTTTTTCAACTGCATCCAGGGTGACATTCTAACAGAAACTGAATTTTACACATTCCAAACCAGTATAACAATAATTAGCCACTGAACAACCTGTTTATTTCAGAGTCAAAAAGGCCTCTTCTGGGATAAGGGATCTCTGTATAATCTAAATCACTAGTTCTCAAAGGTAGATGAAACCAGAAGGCTGAGGACAGTTGTGTCAACCAAGTGTGAAGGCCATGTGAGTCATGTATGGTTGGTAAGACTAGGTGGGAAGGCTGGGTGGCTAATCCAGGTTGTTAGGGCTGTGAAGTTAAGACCCGTAGGGTTAGGCCAGGTGGGGAAGGCTAATGGGTTATGTCCAGGGCCCTAAAATGAGGTGGGTAAGACCAGGGATTAATGGCAGCACAGTAAGGCATCACAGGCAAGATCATATGGGTCTTGACCAGAGATCGAGGCCAGCAAATTGAAACCAGGTGGGTAAGAACAAGTGGTTAATGGAGAGTGGGAAGTAATGGCCAGGTGGGTAAGAGAAGGACTTTTAGACCAAGAAATTAAAACTTGGTGAGAATGGCCAGGAGGTTAATAAAGGCAAACAGATAAATGCCAAGTTCAAAATTCCATGAAGATAAGAAAAGGTGATGAAGCCAATGAGCTTAGGAAGTTCTGCTGAGTGCAGTCAGGTTGTTAAAACCAGGTGTTTCAATCCAGCTGGATGAAGACTATTCCCAAGCTGGGAAATCAATGAGGGAATCACCCTGTCGGATTAAGGGCAATACTCCAAGCCAGCCAAATGATGACCCAAAGGCAATATTAGGTGGGCAAAACATTGTGGGGAAGGTGACAAGGTGAAGGCCAGCAGAATAAAACTAGGTGGTAAACACCATATAACCATGAGGCCAGCAGATTACATCTTGCTGGCTGAAGCCAAGCAGGTGAAGAGACTAGGTGAGTATAGCCCTAAGGTTAATTAGGTCGGGTGGGGAAGGCCTACAGGGTAAGGCCAGGTAAATATGGCCACTGGGAGTGCCACCAGGTGAAGACCAGGGAAGGAAAGCCAAAACCCGGGACAGAGGATGACACCAGGTTAAGACCAGTAGGGCTGGGACAGTTGAGGAAGACTAGAAGGTTGACACTAATTGTCAAGGCCAACTGGGTAAGCTGGGGAGGTGAGATCAGCCTGGTGATTTGGGTTGATAAAGATGGGTCATTAACGACCCAAGGGTGAGGTCAGGTAGGTATGCTAGGTGCATAAGGCCAGGAGATTCATACTGGATGAATAAGGCCAGCAGGTTAATGAGAAAGGTGGGTAAATGTAAGTTGGCAAAACCATGAGGTTACGACCGGGTCAGGAAGCCAAGAGATTGAAAAGTCTGGGTGGCATAGGCCAGTAAGTTAAAGCCTTCCTGAATAGAGGTAGGTGGCTAAATCTAACCTGGGTAATGCCAATACATTAATTCTAGGCAGACTAGGCCAGGTTAAGGCCATGTGAGTTAGAATAAAAGGTTAAGGCCAGGTGGGAATGCCACGTTGGTGAGCTAAGTTGGTCATCCAGGTTGGGAAGGTATGAGTTTAAGGCCGGGTGGGTAATGCAAGATGTCTAAATATGGGGCTGGGGCTGGAACTGGGCGTGGAGATGAGGGTAAAGCTAGGGGAAAAGGGCAAGGCGATGATAAAACCAGGGAAGAAAACCTAGGGAGCGGAATCCAGGGGCTTAAGACCTGTTAGATAAAACCAGAAGGCTAAAGACAGTTGTGTAAACCAAATGTGGAGGCCATGTGGGTCACATACGATCAGTAAGACTAGTTGGGAAAACTAGGTGGCTAATCCAGATTGTTAAGGTCATGAGGTTAAGACCCATAGAGAGGCTATGGTGGGGATGGCTAATGGGGTCTGGCCAGGGCTATAACATAAGGGGGATAAGACCAGAGAGCAAGGGCAGGGCAGTAATGGGAGGAGCTGTATAAGGCAGGTGGGTAAATCTCAGTGGGTAAAATCAGGTGGGCCTTGACAGGAGATTGAGGCAAGCAAATTGCAACCAGGTGAGTAAGAATACATGGACATGGCAGGAACTTATGGCCAGTTGGGTAACACCAGGATTTGTAGGCAAAGTCATGAAAACTGGGCGAGAAGGGCCAGGAGGTTAAAAAGGCCAGATGGATAATGTAAAGTTTGTCATACTGTGAGGATGACATAAGGTGATGATGGCAATCAAATTAATAAGGTTGGCTGAGTTTGGCTAGTTTGCTAAAACCAGGTGTCTAAACCAACTCAAAAAAGGACTATTTCAGTAAAGCCGGGCTGTAAAATCAACAGGGGAAATGCCCAGTAGAATTAAGGACAAGTCGCCAAACCAGTCAAATGATGACTGAAGGCAAATACTAGGGGGGTAAGACAGTGTAGGGAAGGCGAGGAAGTGAAGGCCAGCTGAATAAACCAGGTGGTAAACACCAGTAGGGTATGAAGCCAGCAGATTAAGTCATGCTGGCTGAGGCCAGGCTGCTGAAGAGGATGAGTGAGTATGGCTATAAGGTTAATGACATGGTTAACCAAAGGTTAAGGACAGTTGTATACACCAAGTGTGAAGGTCATGTTTGGTAAGACTAGGTGGCAAACCCTGGCAGCTAATCCAATTTTTAAGGCTATGAGGTTAAACCCCATAAGGTTAAGCCAGGCAAGCAAGGCTAATGGCATCTCACCAGAGAGGGGAATAAGGCCAGGGTATAAGGACAGGGGAGTAGGGCCTTATGGGTAAGATCAGGTGGGTTGTGGTTGCAGCAATTTAAAGCCAGGTGGGTGAGAATAGGTGGATGATGGCAGGAAGTTATGGCCAGGTGGGTAAGACTAGGAATTTTAGGCTAGGAAATTAAGCCTGGATCAGTAACACCAGGAGTTTCAAAGGGTTACATGGATAAAGCTTGTTTAATAACGCCATGAGAATAAGGATGATTAAGACAATGAGGTTAATATGGTCTGCTGAGTAAGGCAAGGTTGCTAAAACCAGGTGTATAAATTGGTTGAATAAGACTATTTGGGTAACACCAGGCCAGTCATTCAAGGGAAAACAGTCAAACGCAACAAAGCAAAGTCACTAAGCCAACTAAATATTAACAGCAGGGTAATACTGGATAGGGATGACAGTGAGAGGAATGCTGGGAGGTGAAGTCCAGCTGAATAAAGCAAGGTGGTCAACACCAGATGGGTGTGAGACCAGCAGATTAAATCATGCTGGCTGAGTCCTGGTGAATACGGTAGTGAGTAAGCCCAGGCTGATCGAGACCTGCCTGGCCAATATGGTGAAACCACATCTCTACTACAAATACAAAAATTAGCCGGGCGTGGTGACACACACCTGTAATCCCAGCTACTTGAGAGGCTGAAGCAGAAGAATCGCTGGAACCTGGGAGTCCGAGTTTGCAGTGAGCCAAGATGGCACCACTGCACTCCAGCCTGGGTGACAGAGCAAGACTCCACCTCAAAACAACAAAAAGACTAATTTGTAATACAACTGGGTTAGGCTCAGTTGGTAAAATCAATTGGGGGCTGGGTGCAGTGGCTCACACCTATAATCCCAGCACTTTGGGAGGCCGAGGCAGGCAGATTACCTGAGGTCAGGAGTTTGAGACTAGCCTGGCCAACATGGTGAAACTTTGTCTCTGTTAAAATATAAAAATTAGCCGGGTATGGTGGCAGATGCCTGTAATCCCAGCTACTCTGGAGGCTTAGGCAGAAGAATCGCATGAACCTGGGAGGCGGAGATTGCAGTGAGCTGAGATCGTGCCATTGAACTCCACCCTGGGTGACAAGAGGGAAATTCCATCTTTAAAAAAGAAAAAAAAATCAATTGGGCATTCTGTTTGATAAGGACATGAGGTTAATGCTAGTGGGGTAAGGTCAGGTCAGCCGAGTGAGTAAGTCCAAGGGATTCATACTGAATGAGTAAGGTCCAGAAGTTCATAAGGCAGACGGGTGAATCTAAGCTGGCTAAACCATGAGGTTAAGACTGGGTCAGGAGACCAAGCAATTGAAAAGGCCAGGTGGCCAAGGTCAGTAAATTAAGGCCTCCCTGAGTAGAGCTAGGTGGCTAACTCCAAATGGGTAATGCCATGAGGTTAAGTCTAGGCAGATTAATACAGGAGAGTAAGGCCATGAGAGTAAGAATGAAAGGTAAAGGCCAGATAGGTAGGCCAGGTTGGTAAGCTATGTTGGTCAACTAGGTTGGTGAAGCCACGAGGTTAGGGCCAGGTGGGTAAGTCCAGGTGGCTAATTCAAGGTTTCTAAGTTCAGGGGTGTGGGGTAACCTAGGGAATAAGGACAGGGTTATTAGTCTAGGGGAGTAAACCCAGGGGTTAAGTCCTGGCAGATAAAACCAGAAGATTAAGGACAGTTGTGTAAATCACGTGAAGGCCATTTGGGTCATGTATGGACGGTAAGACCAGGTGGGAAAATATGGTGGCTAATCCAGGGTATTGAGGCCATGAGGTTAAGGCCCATAGGGTTAGGTCTGGTGAGGAAGACTAATGGGGTCTGGCCAGGATGGCAAAATGGGGAGGCAAGGACACGGAGTAAAGGCTGGGAAATATGGCCTCATGGGCAAGATCAGGTGGGTCATGACCAGAAATTGAGGCCAGCAAGTTAAACCTAGGTGGGTAAAAACAGGTGGATAAAGATGGATGGGAACTTATGGCCAGGTGTTTAAGATCAGGACTTTTAGGCCATGAAATTAAGTCTGGGTGAGTAAACCAGGAGGTTAATAAGGACGGAAGGATAATGCCAGGCTCCTAACATCATGTGTACCAAATAAGGTGATGAAGGCAAGAAGGTTAATAAGTTTGGCTGTGTGCAACCAGTTTGTTAAAACCAGGTTTATAATTCCACCTGAATAAAAGACTATTTGAGTAACACCATGTTGGTAAATTAATAGAAGAAACATGCAGGAGAATTAAGGCCCAATCAGTAAGCCATCCAAATAATGACAGGAGGCTAATACTTGGTAGGTACACAGGTGAAGGGAAAACGAGGAGGTTAAGGCAAGCTGAATAAAAGCAGGGGGTAGACACCAGATGGGCATGAGGCTAGCAGATTAAGTCATGCTGTCTGAGACCAGGCAGGTGAATATGGCTGGTGAGTATGTCCCTAAGGTTAATAAAGTTGGCTAGGGAAGCCCTAGTGGGTAAGGCTAGATAAATAAGGCAATATGGGAAGGATAACAGGTCAGGTTTTGGAAAGTAAGGCCAAGGGTCAGGACTAAGGATAATGCCACTAGGTTTAGGCCAGTAGGGCTGGGAGATGTGAGTAAGAGCAGAAGTTGGGACTAATTTTGAAGACCAAATGGGTAAGGCTGGGTAAATAATATCAGTTGGTGATTCGGGTTGGTGAGGACTTGAGGTTAACAACAGTAGGGTAAGGCCAGGGGGGTAAGCCAGGTGAATAATTCCAGGGACTTCACACTGAATGAGTAAGGCCCAGAGGTTCATAAGGCAGTTCGGTAAATCTTAGTTAGCTTAACCATGAGGTTAAGACTGGGTCATGAAACCAAGCAATTTAAAAGGTCACATGGCTAAGGCCAGTAAGCTAGGACCTCCCTGAATAGAGCTAGGTGGCTAACTCCAAGTGGGTAATGGCATGAGGTTAAGGCTAGGCAGATTAATCCAGAAGGGTAAGGCCATGAGAGTAAGAATGAAAGGTAAAGGCTGGGTGAAAAGGACAGGTTAATAAGCTATGTTGGTCATCTTGGTTGGTGAAGCCATGAGGTTAAGGCCAAATGCGTAAGTCCAGGTGGCTAATGCAAGGTTTCTAAGTCCAGGGATGGAGTGTAAATCTAGGGAGTAGGGCAGGGGTATTAGTCTACGTTAGTAAACCTAGGAAGGTAAATCCAGGGGTTAAGACCTGGCAGATAAAACCAGAAGATTAAGGACGGATGTATAAACCAACGTGAAGGCCATTTGAGTGATGCATGGTCAGTAAGACCAGGTGGGAAAACATGGTGGCCAATCCAGGTTGTTGAGGCCATGAGGTTAAGGCCCATAAAGTTAGGTCTGGTGAGGAAGACTAATGGGGTCTGGACAGGGTGGTAAAATGAGGTGGAAGAGGCCAGAGAGTTAAGGCAGGGGACTAAGGCCTGAGGGGCAAGATCAAGTGGGTCATGACCAGAGATTGAGGCCAGCAGATTAAAGCCAGGTGGGTAAGAACAGGTGGATAAAGATGGGTGGATACTCATGGCCAGGTGTGTAAGATCAGGACTTTTAGACCATGAAATTAAGTCTGGGTGAGCAAGGCCAGGAGTTTAGTAAGGACAGAAGGATAATGCCAGGCTCCTAATACCCTGTGGACAAGATAAAGTGACGAAGGCAAGAAGGTAGTAAGTTTGGCTGAGTTCGGCCAGGTTGTTAAAACCAGGTGTATAAATCCAGCCGAATAAAAGACTATTTAGGTAACACCAGGCTGGTAAATTAATAGAAGAAACATGTGAGATAATTAAGCCAAGTCTGCAAGCCAGCCGAATAATGATAGGAGGCACGGTGGGTAAGACAGGTGAAGGGAAGGCAAGGCGGTTGAGGCAAGATGAATAAAACTAGGGAGTAGACACCAGATGGGCATAAGGCAAGCAGATTAAGTCATGCTATCTGAAACCAGGCAGGTGAATACGGCTGGTAAGTGTGGCCCTAAGGTTAATAAGGTTGGCTGGGGAAGCCCAATGGGTAAGTCTATATAAATAAGGCCACATGGGAAGGTCAATAGGTGAGGTCCATGAAAGTAAGGCCAAAGGTCAGGACTTAACCACTAGGTTAAGGCCAATAGGGCTGGGAGATATAAGACCTGATGTTGGGAATAATTGTGAAGTCCAAATGGGTAAGGCTGGTAAAAGCAGTTGTGTGATTCGGGTTGGTAAGGATGTGAGGTTAACAACAGTGGTTAAGGCTAGATGGGTAAGCCAGGTGGGTAAGTCCAGGGGCTTCATACTGAATGAGGAAGGCCCAGAGATTCATAAGGCAGATGGGTAAATCTAAGTTGGCTAAACTATGAGGCCAGGACACCAAGCAATTTAAAAGGCCAAGTAGTTAAGGCCAGTAAGTTAAGGCCTCCCTGAATAGAGCTACATGGCTAACTCCAAGTGCGTAATGCCCTGAGGTTAAGGCTAGGCAGATTAATCTAGGAGAATGAGGCCATGGGAGTAAGAATGAAAGGTAAAGGCCAGGAGGGAAGGCCAGGTTGGTAAGCTATGTTGGTCATCTAGGGTGGTGAAGCCATGAGGTTAAGGCCAGGTGGGCAAGTCCAGGTGGCTAATGCAAGGTTTCTAAGTCCAAGGGTGGGGGGTAAAACTAGGGAATAAGGGTAGGGTACTAGTGTAGGGAAGTAAACATAGGGAGGTAAATCCAGGGGTTAAGACCTGGCAGATAAAACCAGAAGATTAAGGACGGATGTGTAAACCAACGTGAAGGTCATTTGAGTGATGTATGGTCAGTAAGACCAGGTAGGAAAACATAGTGGCTAATTCATGTTCTTGATACCACGACCTTAAGGCCCATATCATTACATCTCGTGAGGAAGACTACTGGGGTCTGGCCAGGGTGGTAAAATGAGGGGAGCAAGGTCAAGGCGTAAAGACAGGGGACTAAGGCCTCTTTGGCAAGATCAGGTGGGTCATGACCAGAGATTGAGGCCAGAAAATTAAACCTAGGTGGGTAAGAACAGGTGGATAATGATGGGTGGGAACTTATGACCAGGTGTGTAAGATCAGGACTTTTAGGCTATAAAATTAAGTCTGGGTGAGTAAGGCCAGGAGGTTAATAAGGACAGAAGGATGATGCCAGCTCCTAATACCATGTGGACAGGATAAGGTGATGAAGGCAACAAGGTTAGTAAGTTAGGTTGAGTGTGGCCAGGTTGTAAAACCAGGTTTATAAATCCAGCTGAATAAAAGACCATTTGGGTAATACCAGGCTGGTAAATTAATAGTAGGAACATACAGTGGAACTAAGGCCAAGTCAGCAAGGCAGCCAAATAATTACAGGAGGCTAATGCTAGGTAGGTAAGATAGGCAAAGGGAAGGCCAGGAGGTTAAGACAAGCTGAATAAAACTAGGGGGTAGACACCAGATGGGCATGAGGCCAGCAGATTAAGTTATTCTGTCTGAGATCAGGCAGGTGAATACAGCTGGTGAGTATGGGAGTATGGCTTTAAAGTTAGTAACATTGGCTGGGGAAGCCCTAGTGGGAAGGCTATATAAATAAGGGAAGGTCAATAGGTGAGGTCTGGGAAAGTAAGGCCGAGGGTCAGGACTAAGCATAATGCCACTAGGTTAAGGCCAGTAGGGCTGGGAGATGTAAGACAAGAAGCTGGGACGAATTGTGAAGGCTAAATGGAGAAGGCTGGGTAGATAAAATCAGTTGGGTGATTTGGGTTGGTAAAGACATGAGGTTAAGGCCAGTAGTGTAAGGCCAGGTGGGTAAGCCAGGTGCATAGCTGCGGATTAATACTGAATAAGTAAGGTCAGGAAGTTAATAAGGCCAGTGGGTAAATTTATTTTGGCAAAACTATAAGGTTAACACCGGGTCAGGAAGCGAAGCCACTGAAAAACCCAGATGGCTAAAGCTAGTAAAGTTAAGGCCACTGAGTACGCTAGGTGGGTAACTCCAACTGGGTAATGCTGAGAGGTTAACACTAGGCAGATCAGGCTGGGAGGGTGAGGTTATGTGACTAAGAATAAAACACTAAAGCCAGGGGAGAAGGCCAGTTTGGTAAGCTATTGAGGACATCAGGATAAGGTGGGATGGGTAAGTCCAAATTGGAAATGTAAGGTGTGTTAAGTCTGGGTGTTGGGGGACATTTAGGTAATCAGGGCAGGGAAGTAAGTCCAGGGGAGGAAAGCTAGGGAGGTAAGTTTAGGAAAATTAGACCAGTCGCTAAGTCCTGGTAAATAAAACTAGAAGGTTAAAGAAAGCTGTGTGAACTAAGCATGAAACCCATAATGGATAAGTCTAGGTGGGAAAACTAGGTACGTAATGCAGGTTGTTGAGACTGAGGTGAAGGTCCATAGGTTTAGGCCAGGTTTGGAAAGCTAATGGGTTCTGGCAACGGTGATAAAATGAGGTGGGTTGGCTAGGCATGGTGGCTCACGCCTGTAATCCCAGCACTTTGGAGGCCGAGGCAGGCAAATCACGAGGTCAGGAGATAGAGACCATCCTGGCCAATATGGTGAAACCTCGTGTCTACTAAAAATACAAAAATTAGGTGGGTGTGTTGGCGCGTGCCTGTAATCCCAGCTACTTGTCAGGCTGAGACAGCAGAATCACTTGAACCAGGGAGTCAGAGGTTGCGGTGAGCTGAGATCACACCACTGCAGTCCAACCTGGCAACACAGCAAGACTCCATCTTAAAAAAACAATAATAAAATAAATAAATAAAATGAAGTAGGTAAGGCCAGGGAGTAAAGAAAGGGCAGGAAGGCGCCATGGGCCAGAGTGGTAGGTCTTGACAGCATTTTGAAACCAGCAAATTAAAGCCAGGTGGGTAAGAACAGGAGGATAATGGCGAAAAGTTATGGCCAGGTAGATGAGACCAAGACAGTTAGTAAGGCCAGGAAATTAAGGCTAGGTCAGTAAGGCCACGAGTTTCATAGGGCCACGTGGATGAAGTTTGTTTAATAATGCCACGTGGGTAAGATGATTAAGGAAACGAGGTTAATAATGTCTGCTGAGTAAGGCCAGGTTGTTAAAATCAGGCATTTAAATTTAGCTGAAGAAAAGACTGTTTGGGTAACCCCAGGCCAGTAAATCAATGGAGACATTCCCAGTAGGATAAAAGCCAAGTTGTCAAGCCAGCTAAATAATGACAGGAAACTAATGCTAGGTGGACAAGACAGTGTGGGGAAGGTGAAGAGCTGAAGGCCAGATGAATTAAGCCAGGTACTCCACACCAGATGGGTGTGAGGCCAGCAGATTACATCATGCTATGCTTACTGAGGCCAGGCAGATGAATATGGCAGGTGAGTATGGCTGTCAGGTTAATAATGTTGGTTTCAGAAGGCCTACTGGGTGAGGCCAGTAGTAGAATGAGGCCAAGTGGGTAAGGCCAAGAAAATACAGCCATGTGAAAAGGCCAATAGGTGAAGGCCAGGAAAGTAAAGCTAGGGCCTGGGACAGCAGACAATGACACTAGCTTAAGGTCAGTAGGGTTGGGACAGCTAAGTAAGATCAAAAGGTTGAGGCTAATTGTGAAGGTGAACTGGGTAAGGCTGGGTAGGTAAAATCAGCTGTGTCATTCTGGTTGGTAAGGACATGATGTTAAGGCTAGCAGGGTAAGGCCAAGTAAGTAAGCCAGGCGCATAAGACCAGGGGATTAATACTGAATGAGTGAGGCCAGGAGGCTAATAAGGTAAGTGGGAAATTTACGTTGGCAAAACCATGAGGTTAAGGGTGGGTCAGGTAGCCAAGTTACTTAAAAAGCCAGATGGTTAAAACCAGTAAGTTAAGGCCTCCCTGAATACAACTAGGTGGCTGAGTTTAAGTGGGTAAAGCTAAGAGGTTAAAGCCAGGCATGTTATGCCAGAAAGTTAAGGCCATGTGAGTGAGAGTAGAACATTAAGGCCAGGTAAGAAGGTCAGGGAGTTAAGTTGGTAATCCTGGATGGTAAGGCTGTGAGGTTGAGGCCAGGTGGACAAATCCAGATGGATAATGCAAGGTGTCTGCATCCAGGGAGGGGATATCTAAGGAATAAGTAAAGGGGGATAAGTCTAGGTTGAATGTACCTAGGGAGGTAAATCCGGGGGTTAAGTCCTGTTAGAAACAACTAGAAGGTTAAAACTAGGAGGTTCATACTGGATGAGTAAGGCCAGTAGGTTCATGAGACAGTGGGTAAATCTAAGTTGGCAAAAACGTGAGGTTAAGACCGGTTGGGAAGCCAACTGATTGAATAGTCTGAGTGGCTTCGGCCAGTAAGTTAAGGCCTTCCTGAATACAGCTAGGTGGCTAACTCCACTTGGATAATGCCAGGAGGTTACTACTAGGCAGACTAGGTCAGGAGTTTAAGGCCATGTGAGTTAGAATAAAAGGTTAAGGCCAGGTGGGAATGCCAGGTTGGTGAGCTATGTTGATCATCCAGGTTGGGAAGGTCATGAGGTCAAGGCCGGGGTGGTGATGCACAATGTCTAAATATGGGGCGGGGCTGGGGCATGGAGCTAGGGATGAAGCTAGAGAAAAAGGGCAGAGTTTGGAAGATAAAAGCAAAGGAAAAAAATCTAGGGAGGTAACTTCAGGACCTTAAGCCCTGTTAGATAAAACCAGAAGGCTAAGGACAGTTACATAAACCAAGTGTGGAGGCCATTTGATCACATATGATCACATATGATTAGTAAGACTAGTTGGGAAAACTAGGTAGCTAATCCAGTTGGCTAATCCTTAATCCTTAATCCAGGTGGCTAATCCTAAAATCATGAGGTTAAGACCCATACAGTTAGGCCAGGTGAGGAAGGCTAATGGGGTCTGGCCAGGGCCTTAACATGAGGTAGATAAGGCCAGAGAGAAAGGGGAGGGGAGCATGGCAGGCGCTTCATAAAGCAGGTGAGTAAATCTTAGCTGATAAAATCAGCTGGCTCTTGATAGGAGACTGAGGCCAGCAAATTACAACCAGATGAGTAAGAACGTGTGAACAATGGCGGGAGGTTATGGCCAGTCGGGTAAGGCCAGGGTTTTCAGGCAGTCATGAAGACTGGGTGAGAAGGGCCAGGAAGTTAATAAGGCCAGATGGATAATATCAAGTTTGTGATACCATGAGGATAAAATAAGGTGAGGAAGGCAACAAGGTTAATAACGTTGGCTGAGTTCAACCAGGTTGTTAAAACCAGGTGTCTAAATCCAGCTCAATAAAGGACTATTTCAGTAACCCCAGGCTGTGAAATCAAGAGGGGAAACACCCATTAGGATTCACAGCAAGCTGCCAAGCCAGGCGAATGGTGACTGAAGGAAAATACCAGGTGAGTAACTGTGGGGAAGGCGAGGTGAAGGCAAGCTGAATAAGCCACGTGGTAAAGATCAGTAGGGTATGAAGCCAGCAGATTAAGTCATGTTGGCTGAGGCCAGGCAGCTGGAGAGGGCAGGTGAGTATGGCCATGAGGTGAATGACATGGTTAATCAAAGCTTAAGGACAGCTGTATACAACAAGTGTTAAGGCCATGTTTGGTAAAACTAGGTGGGAAAACCTGGCAGCTAATTCAATTTGTTAAGGTTATGAGTTACAGCCCATAGGGTTAAGCCAGGCGGGTGAGGCTAATGGGGTCTCACCAGAGAGGGGGTAAGGCCAGGGTTTTTTTTTCCCCCAATATTTAAAGTTTTATACTTTATAACTTTATTGTTATTTGGAGGAGATGTTTGGCATAGAAAAATGCATTATTTGGTATGATGCTGAAGTTTCACATACAATTATTTCTTGATTATCTATTTGCAAACTAAAAAATAATGTACATTTCACTTTCATGGGGAAAACTTGGCATATTTATGTATATTTTCAATATCTTTGTTGGTGGAAATTCTATTTTCCTGAAAATCTTAGCAGATAAGGGCAGATATGTCATGAAATACTTTGACACTTTTGTAAGTCCTTTTATTTTGCTAAGGTCAGAAGCGATGATGCAGTCATAGAAATGGAAAATCTTTAATCGTCTACAATTTTTGCAGAGTTTTTCAACTGCATCCAGGGTGACATTCTAACAGAAACTGAGTTTTACACATTCCAAACTAATATGACAATAATTAGCCACTGAACAACCTCTTTATTTCAGAGTCAAAAAGGCCTCTTCTTGGATAAGGATCTCTGTATAACCTAAATCACTAGTTCTCAAAGGTAGATGAAACCAGACGGCTAAGGACAGTCGTGTTAACCAAGTGTAAAGGCCATGTGGGTCATGTAGGGTTGGTAAGACTAGTTGGGAAGGCTGGGTAGCTAATCCAGGTTGTTAGGGCCATGAAGTTAAGGCCCATAGGGTTAGGCCAGGTGGGGAAGGCTAATGTGTTATGGCCCAAGGCCATAAAATGAGGTCGGTAAGACCAGGGATTAACGGCAGTGGAGTAAGGCCTCACAGGCAAGATCATATGGGTCTTGACCAGAGATTGAGGCCAGCAAATTGAAGCTTGGTGGGTAAGAACAGGTGGATAATGGTGAGTGGGAAGTAATGGCCAGGTGGGTAAGGGAAGGACTTTTAGACCAGGAAATTAAGACTTGGTGAGAATGGCCAGGAGGTTAATAAAGCCAAATAGATAAAATGCCAGGTTCGTAATACCATGAAGATGAGATAAGGTGATGAAGCCAATGAGCTTAGCAAGTTCTGCTGAGTGCAGTAAGGTTGCTAAAACCAGGTGGTTCAATCCAGCTGAAGAGAAGACTATTCTCAGGCCTGGAAATCAATGAGGGAAACAGCCAGTCAGATTAAGGGCAATTCTCCAAGCCAGCCAAATGATGACTCAAGGGTAACATTAGGTGGGCAAGACAGTGTGGGGAAGGCAACAAGGCGAAGGCCAGCAGTATAAAACTAGGTGGTAAACACCAGGTAAATATGAGACCAGGAGATTAAGTCTTGCTGGCTAAAGCCAAGCAGGTGAAGAGGGTAGGTGAGTATGGCCCTACGGTTAATGAGGTTGGGTGGGGAAGGCCTACAGGGTAAGGCCAGGTAAATATGGCCACTGGGAGTGCCACCAGGTGAAGACCAGGGAAGGAAAGCCAAAACCCAGGACAGAGGATAATGACAGCAGGTTAAGACCAGTAGGGCTGGGACAATTGAGGAAGACTAGAAGGTTGACACTAATTGTGAAGGCCAACTGGGTAAGCTGGGAGGTAAAATCAGCTAGGTGATTTGGGTTGGTAAGGATGGGTCATTGACGGCACAAGGGTAAGGACAGGTGGGTATGGTAGGTGCATAAGGCCAGGAGATTCATACTGGATGAGTAAGACCAGCAGGTTCATAAGACAGGTCGGTAAATCTAAGTTGGCAAAACCATGAGGTTAAGACTGGGTCAGGAAGCTGAGTGACTGAAAAGAACCTAATGGCTTAGGCCAGTAAGTTAAGGCCTTCCTGAATAAATGTAGGTGACTAACTCCACCTGGGTAATGGCAAGAGGTTACCATGAGGCAGACTAGGTCAGGAAGTTAAGGCCAGGTGAGTTAGAATGAAAGGTTAACCTGGGAATGCCAGGTTGTAAGCTATGTTGGTCATCCAGGTTAGGCAGGTCATGAGGTTAAGGCCAGTTGGGTAATGCAAGATGTCTAAATATGGGCCTGGGGCTGGGGCACGGAGTTGGGGGTAAAGTTAGGGAAAAGGGCAGGGGGATGATAAAAGCAGGGAATAAAACCTAAGGAGCTGAATCCAGGAGCTTAAGGCCTGTTAGATAAAAGCAGAAGGCTAAGGACAGTTGCGAACACCAAGTGTGGAGGACGTGTGCGTCTGAGCCTGGGCATCTAAGCAAGACTCTGCCTCAAAACAACAACAAAAGACTAATTGTGCATACCACTGAGTTAGGCTCGGTAGGTAAAATCAATTGGGGGCCGGGCACAGTGGCTCACACGTATAATTCCAGCACTTTGGGAGGCCAAGGCAGGCAGATTACCTGAGGTCTGGAGTTTGAGACTAGCCTGGCCAACATGGTGAAACTTCATCTCTACTACAAATACAAAAATTAGCCGGGTTTGGTGGCAGGCACCTGTAATCCGAGCTACTCTAGAGGCTTAGGCAGAGAATCACTTGAATTTGGGAGACGGAGGTTGCAGTGAGCCAAGATCGTGCCATTGCACTCCAGCCTGGGTTACAAGATGGAAATTCCATCTCAAAAAAAAAAAAAAAAAAATCAATTTGGGCAATTCTGGTTTGTAAGGACATGAGCTTAATGCCAGTAGGGTTAGGCCAGGTTAGTAAGCCAGGTGAATAAGTCCAGGGGATTCATACTGAATGAATAAGGTCCAGAGGTTCATAAGGCAGATGGGTAAATCTAAGTTAGCTAAACCATGAGGTTAAGACTGTGTCAGGAAACCAAGCAATTTAAAAGGCCAGGTGGCCAAGGTCAGTATGTTAAGGCCTCCCTGAGTAGAGCTAGGTGGCTAACTCCAAGTGGGTAATGCCATGAGTTTAAGGCTAGGCCAATTAATCCAGGAGAATAAGGCCATGAGAGTAAGAATGAAAGGTAAGGGCCGGGTAGGAAGGCCAGGTTGGTAAGCTATGTTGGTCATCTTGGCTGGTGAAGCCATGAGGTTAAGGCCAGGTGGGTAAGTCCAGGTGGTTAATGCAAGGTTTCTAAGTTCAGGGGTGAAGGGTAAACCTAGAGAATAAGGGCAGGAGTATTAATCTAGGGGAGTAAACCTAAGGAGGTAAATCCAAGGGTTAAGACCTGGCAGATAAAACCAGAAGATTAAGGACAGTTGTGTAAACCAACATGAAGGCCATTTGGGTCATGTATGGTCAGTAAAACCAGGTGGGAAAACATGGTGGCTAATCCAGGTTGTTGAGGCCATGAGGTTAAGGCCCATAGGGTTAGGTCTGGTGAGGAAGATTAATGGGGTCTTGCCAGGGGGGTAAAATGAGGGGGGAGAGGCCAGGGAGTAAAGGCAGGGAACTAAGGCCTCATGGGCAACATCAGGTGGGTCATGACCAGAGATTGAGGCCAGCAAATTAAACCTAGGTGGGTAAGAACAGGTGGATAATGATGGGTGGGAACTTATGGCCAGGTGTGTAAAATCAGAACTTTTAGGCCATGAAGTTAAGTCTGGGTGAGTAAGGCCAGGAGGTTAATAAGGAGAGAAGGATAATGCCAGGCTCCTAATACCATGTGGACAAGATAAGGTGATGAAAGCAAGAAGGTTAGTAAGTTTGGCTGAGTGCAGCCAGGCTTTTAAAACCAGGTTTATAAATCCAGCTGAATAAAAGACTATTTGGGTAACACCAGGCTGGTAAATTAATAGGAGAAACATGCAGGAGAATTAAGGCCAAGTCAGCAAGCCAGCCAAATAATGACTGGAGGCGAATACTAGGTGGGTAAGACAGGTGAAGGGAAGGTAAAGAGGTTAAGGCAAGCTGAATAAAACTAGGGGGTAGACACCAGATGGGCATGAGGCCAGCAGATTAAGTCATGCTCTCTGAGACCAGACAGGTGAATACGGTTGGTGAGTATGGCCCTAAAGTTAAGCAGGTCGGGTGGGGAAGGCCTACTGGGTAAGGCCAGATGAATAAGGCCACATGGGAAGGTCAATAGGTGAGGGCTGGGAAAGTAAGGCCAAGGGTCAGGACTAAGCATAATGCCACTAGGTTAAGGCCAGTAGGGCTGGGAGATGTGAGTAAGACCAGAAGTTGGTACTAATTGTGAAGGCCAAATGGGTAACGCTGGTTAGATAAAATCAGTTGGGTGATTTGGGTTGGTAAGGACATGAGGTTAAGGCCAGTAGGGTAAAGCCAGGTGGGTAAGCCAGGTGCATAAGGTCAGCAGATTAATACTCAATGAGTAAGGTCAGGAGGTTAATAAGGCCAGTGGGTAAATTTATTTTGGCAAAACCATGAGGTTAACACCGGGTCAGGAAGCCAAGTGACTGAAAAAGCCAGGTGGCTAAAACTAGTAAATTTAAGGCCAGCAAGTACAGCCAGGTGGATAACTCCAACTGGGTAAGGCTGAGAACTTAACGCTAGGCAGATTCTGCTAGGAGGCTGAGGCCATGTGACTAAGAATGAAAGGCTAAGGCCAGTGAGAAGGCCAGGTTGGTAAGCTATGGAGGCCATGAGTTTCAGGCCAGATGGGGAAATCCAAATAGGAAATGTAAGGTGTGTTAAGGTTGGGTGCAGGAGGAAATCTAGGTAAGAAGGGCAGGGAAATAAGTCCAAGGGAGGAAACCTAGGGAGGTAAGTTTTGGAAAGTAAGACTGAGGGCTAAGTCTTGGTAAATAAAACCAGAAGGTTAAGGACAGCTGTGTAAACTAAACATGAAACTCACAATGGGGAAGACTAGGTGGGAAAACTAGGTAGGTAATCCAGGTTGTTGAGACCACATGGTTAAGGCCCACAGGTTTAGGCCAGGTGTGGAAAACTAAAGGGTTCTGGCAAGGGTGATAAAATGAGGTGGGTAAGGCCAAGTAATAAAGAAAGGGCAGTAAGGTGCCATGGGCAAGACCAGGTAGGTCTTGACGGCAGATTGAGGCCAGCAAATTAAAGCCAGGTGGGTAAGAATAGGTGGATAATGGCAAGAAGTTGTGGCCAGGTAGGTAAGACCAAGATCATTAGTTAGGCCAGGAAATTAAGCCTGGATCAGTACAGCCAGGAGTTTCATAGGGTCACATGGATGAAACTTGTTTAATAATGCCATGAGGGTAAGGTGATTAAGGAAGTGAGGTTAATAATGTCTGGTGAGTAAGGCCAGATTGTTAAAACAAGGCATTTAAATTTAGCCAAAGAAAAGATTATTTGGGTAACCCCAGGCCAGTAAATCAATGGAGACATTCCTTGTAGGATTATGCCAAGTTGCCAAGCCAGCTGAATAATGACAGGAAACTAATACTAGGTGGGCAAAACAGTGAGGGGAAGGTGAGGAGGTGAAGGTCAGATGAATTAAACCAGGTAGTCAGCATCAGATGAGTATGGGGCCAGCAGATTAAGTCATGTTATGCTGGCTGAGGCCAGGCAGGTGAATATGGCAGGTGAGTATGGCTATCACGTTGATAATGTTGGTTGCAGAATGCCTACTGGGTGAGTAGGCATTCAACAAGGCCAAGTGGGTAGAGCCAAGAAAATACAGCCATGTGGGAAGGCCAATAGGTGAAGTCCAGGAAAGTAAAGCCAGGGGCTGGGACAGCAAATAATGACACTAGGTTAAGGTCAGTAGGGCTGGGACAGCTAAGTAAGGTCAGAAGGTTGAGACTAATTGTGAAGGCCAACTGGGTGAGGCTGAGTAGGTAAGATCAGTTGGGTAACTCTGGTTGGTAAATATATGATGTTAAAGCCAGTAGTGTAAAGCCAGGTGGGTAAACCAGATGCACAAGGCCAGGGGATTAATACTGCATGAGTGAGGCCAGGAGGTTAATAAGGTAGGTGGGTAAATCTAAGTTGGCAAAACCATGAGGTTAAGGCCAGGTCAGGAAGCCAAGCTATTTAAAAGGCCAGATGGGGAAGGCCAGTAAGTTAAAGCCTCCCTGAATACAACTAGGTGGCTGAGTTTAAGTGGGTAAAGAGGATGTCCATGTGAGTAAGAATGGAAGGATAAGGCCAGGTTGGTAAGCTCAGTTGGTAATCCAGATTGGTAAAGCCATGAGTTTAATGCCAGTTGGGCAACTCCATATGGGTTTAGAAGGGTATCCAAGTCTGGGGAGGGGAAATATAGAGAATAATGAAAGGTGGACAAGTCCAGAGGAGTCAACCTAGGCAGATAAATCCAATGGGGTAAGGCCCGGAGATTAAGGCCTGTAGATAATACCAGAAGGTTAAGGACATTTGGGTAAGGCCCATAGGGTTAAGCCAGGTAGGGAAGTCTAATGGGGTGTGCCCAGTGTAGTAAAATGAGGTGGGTGAGGCCAGGGTGTAAGACCTCATGGGTATGATCAGTTCGATACTGACCAGAGAATGAGGCCAGCAAATTAAATAGCTGGTTATAAACAGGTGGATAATGGCAGGATGTTATGACCAGGCTGGTAAGCCCAGTTCTTCTAGGCCAGAAAATTAAGACTGGGTAAATAAGGCCAGGAATTTAGTAAGGCCAAGTGGATAAAGCCAGATTATGAGGATAAGATAAGGTGATTAAGGCCATCAAGTTAATAACATCTGGTGAGTAAATCCAGGTTGTTAAAACCAGGTGTTTAAATCCAGCTGAATAAAAAACTATTTAGTTAACACACCAGGCGGGTAAATCAATGGGGAAACTTCTCAGAGGATCAAGGCCAAGTCAGTAAGCCAGCTAAATGACAGGAGGCTAATTATACATGAATGGGACACAGAGGGTACCGTTTAGAGATGAAGTCTCGCTGAGTCAAGGTAGGTGGTTAACAACAGATGGGTATAAGACCAGAAGATTAAGTCATGCTGGGTGAGGCCGGGCAGGTGAGTATGGTCATATGTTTAAGAAGGTCGGCCAGGCACGGTGGCTCACGCCTGTAATCCCAGCACTTTGGGAGGCTGAGGTGGGTGGATCATGAGGTCAGGAGATCAAGACCATCCTAGCTAACATGGTGAAACCCTGTCTCTACTAAAAATACAAAAAATTAGCTGGGTGTGGTGGCGGGCGCCTGTAGTCCCAGGAGGCTGAGGCAGGAGAATGGCGTGAACCTGTGAGGCAGAGCTTGCAGTGAGCCGAGATTGCACCACTGCACTCCAACCTGGGTGACAGAGCGAGACTCTGTCTCAAAAAAAAAAAAGAATGCCACATGGGTAAGGCCTAGTGGGTCAGGCCAGAAGGTGAATAATGCCAAGTGGTTAAGGCCAGGTAGATAAGGCCAGGAAGTGAAGGCCAGCTCTATAAAGCTATGTGGTTAACATCAGGTGTGTAAATTGAAGAGGTTAAGGTAGGTGGGTAAAATTCAGTTTGTAAGGACAGGAGATTAAGGCCAAAAGATTAAGGTCACATGGGTAAGGCCAGAGGTTAAGACCAGGAATCCATAGCCGTGTGGGTCAGACTGGAATGTTAAAGGACAGCTGTGAAGCCTCTGTGAATGGGGCTGGGAGGTTCAAACCAGAAGGTTAACATCAGGTGAATAACATCAGCTGTTTGAGGTCGAGTGGGGATGTCTGAGAATTTAAGGCCAACTGGGCAATGCCAGGAAGTTAATGTCAGGTAGGCATGTCCTGGAAGTTGAGTTTTTGGCCAGGTCTAAGCCATACCTGGGTTCCACGTTCAGCAATTGTAGTATTCCTTGCTTATCTGCAGTTTTGCCTTTTATGGTTTCAGTTTCACACGGCCGAGCGTCTCCAAAAATATTCAATGGAAAATTCCAGAAGTAAAGAATTCATAACTTTTAAATTGCAGGCAATTCTGAGTAGCGTAATGAAAATTACACCATTTCTAGCTGTCGTGCTCTGTCCTGTCAGGGACATCAATTATCCATTTGTCCACCATAATTGGACAAAGATTGATGTGTTCGAGTAACCTTTATTTTGGTTAATAATGGCCCCTGGCCAGGCATGATGGCTTTAGCCTGTATTCCCAGCACTTTAGGAGGCAAAAATGAGCCCAGGATCAGTTGGAACATACGAGTTTCAGACCAGCCTGGGCGACATAGCATGAGTCCATCTCCACAAAAAAATATTTTTTTAAATTAGCCAGGCTGGGCACGTAATCCCAGCACTTTGGGAGGCTGAGATGGGCAGATCACGAGGTCAGGAGTTCGAGACCAGCCTGGCCAACATGGTGAAACCCCATATCTACTAAAAAATACAAAAATTAGCCAGGCACGGTGGCGCATGCCTGTAGTCCCAGCTACTCAGGAGGCTGAGGCAGGAGAATCGCTTGAACCTGGGAGACGGGGGCAGAGGTTGCAGGGAGCCAAGATCATGCCACTGCACTCTAGCCCTCTAGCCTGGGCAACAGAGTGACACTCTGTCTCAAAAAAAAAAAAAAAAAAATTACCCAGGCATGGTGGTACATGCCTGTGGCCCCAGCTACTTTGGAGGCTCAGGCGGGAGTATTGCTTGTGCCAGGATATCAAGGCTGCAGCGAGCCATGAGTATGCCACTGCATTCCAGCCTGAAAGACAGAATGAGATCCTGCCTCATAAATAAATAAATAAATAATGCTCCAAAGCAAATGAGTAGCGATGCTGACATATTGTCCTAATTCTTCTACTTTACTCTTGTTGATCTGTCACTGTGCTTAATTTCATAATTAAACTTTAACATAGGTATGTATGTATAGAAAAAGAGCAGTATATCTAGAAGTCAGCATTAGCTGTGGCTTCAGACATCCTCTGGGGTCTTGGAACACATCTCGGAGGATGAGAGGGGACCACTTACTGTACAGTATGAGGGGATCAGCTCCTCATCTTCAGCTTCCCCTACTTCTCATGGGCATGTCCCTGTCTCTGAACATTGGTCTGGGTATCTATGAGGCTCTTAGTGCAGCACATGTAAGGCCACTATTTCAAGTTAGTGAATCTCTTGCACAATCACCGTCATGGTCTACTGGAGTCACTGGGACTAACTTACCTGCACACTGGACAAACAGTAGCTGTCAAAGGACGGCTGCCTTCTCACTTGATCAGTGTCAAGGCCATGCCAGCCCGCAGGTCCCTTGCAGATCATTGTTCTCCATGACAACCCCATTTCATAACTCCATAAGAGGATCATTTTGCTACTGACTTCTTTCTTCACCATGACAACTTACAAATGAAGGGACACTGTGTAAACTGCACAGGATCAGGGACTGCAGGTGGGAGGTGGTGGCATTCCCTGCCTTTGGTAGGAAACTGGGTTTACACATTGGTGGAGATGAGTGGAGCGGAGGCTGCTCCTCATCCCCGTGGCAGCAGAACGTGCAGAAGACACCTCGGAAACGGGATCTGTTCACTGCCTAGTGCTGAGTCCTGCCTCAGTGGAACTCCGGCAAGTTGGGCCCCATCACAGAGGGACAATGCCCGAGGATGCAGCACGCTCACACACATTGTTGTTGCTCAAAGAAATCAGTTTCTAATAGAGGAGGTCCTCTGCATCCTGGGATTCAAACAACCTTGGATCAAATAATTCGGAAAAATGAACACAAAATAACAAAACAAAACAAAAATACAAGCAAAAACACTGTAATATCTATTTACACAGCAAAAAATTGCCTCTACCTTGCTCCTGACAATGTTGTATGAGCCTCGCAGAATCTGAGACCCTAGTTTGTAACCTCCCATGTCCTATCCTATGTGAGTCTCTTCTCCACTGTCACTTTAGACATTAAAATGGTCCAAGGTCATCCAACAACTTAATCGATGAACGCCATTATCAATACAAGAATATACATCCAATTATAGCCTCATTATGATTTAATATTAAGTTAGTCTTACAGGTCAATGTTTAGTCAATCATACAACCACAAAGATGGACTTGAAAAAATTATTTGTTACACCACCCGAAACATACCATTCACAGGAGTCTTTCTTCCTTACATTTCATAGCACATAGGCTATCGCCTACAAGAACTTGATAATGAGTATCAAAACACAAATTGTTATATTTTTTAAATATGGTGCTGAAATTGCTATTTTTTTTAAGATAAGTGCTCTCGACTTATTTTCCTATGAAGAATTTATACTCAAGATGCAAACCCACCAAGAGGTCAAGCTGCCAAAGAAATCAATGCATAAACTGATGGCAAATGTAGTCAGCTACAACTATCCTTAATTTCTCTTAGAAAAACCATGCTTAACCATTTGTGTTTGTAGTTACTGGAAATAAAAGTTAACTATTCTCTTCTATCTTTTATTAAACTATACCATTAGTAGCGGCAATAAAAGTAAAACACGTGTTCCCAAAACACATCACTGCTGGAAAAAGCCAAAGCAATTAAATATAAGAACTAAAAATTTGTTTTTTTCTTTTTTCTTTTTGAGATGGAGTTTCATTCTTGTTGCCCAGGCTGGAGTGCAGTGGTGTGACCTCGGCTCACTGCAACTTCTGCCTCCTGGGTTCAAGCGATTCTCCTGTGTCAGCCTTCCAAGTAGCTGGGATTACAGGCATCTGCCACCACTCCCGGCTAATTTTTGTATTTTGTATTTTGATAGAGATGGGGTTTTGCCATGTGGGCCAGGCTGGTTTCGAACTTCTGACCTCAAGTGATCTGCCCACCTCAGCCTCCCAAAGTGCTGGGATTACAGGCATGAGCCACCATGCCTGGCCGAGAACTACAAATTTGAATACAATGACTTTGCTTCATTTAGCACATCTTTCTAGTGCTCATGGAGTGCCAGGCTTTACAAATGCCACTGATTTAAGCTCAGGCACAACCATGGAAGGGGGTCCTATTACTGCCATCTTTTAAAAGAAATGCACAAGTGACCACAATTCTTGTAACCTGAAGTTGCACTCGTTGCCCACACAACAGATGCAAACTCCTAAGCAAGAAAGAGGCTGTGCAGAAAGGAGATGGTGCCCCGCCCACCCTTCCCCCACTACTGCCCCTCCAGTTTCCCCTCCCAGCCACTCAACACCCTGGCCACATGGCCCTGTGGTGACTGTGTCTTGTGCTCAGTCCAGGAGACTCTTCCTCTGGAGATCCATAGGACCCCCAGGAGGGGACTGATGAAAGGAGGTGTGAAGACATTCCGGTTACTCTGGAAGGTCCCTGTGTGGAAGGAACGTGGGGTCAGCACACTGGTGGAAGAGCAGCCAGGCTGGGCACAAACCCACAACCTCAGTGCGGCCTGTGCACACCTCCCACTTCCGCTCACCCCTCCTGGCTTGACTCTTCTCGCACTTTCTAATTTACTGTACACTTTACTTATTTTTTATTGCCTATTATTCCCCAACTGAAGTATAAACTCTGTAAGGGCAGGAATTTTGCCAGGTAAGAAAAGTGCTGAAGCAAGTGCCCTGTAGTCTGGACAGAACAGGCCCAGGAGGGGTCAGGGAGATGCAAGCAGAGGGTCAAAAACTTCTTAAAGGGCTGCCTCATAAATAATTTGGGCTTGAGGACCCTCGGGTCCTCATCACAAGTTCTGATCTATGCCACTGTGGCAGGAAAGCATCCAAAGATGATTGTAAACAAATCATCGTGGTTGAGTTCTAATAAAACGATGTTCCAATAAAAAACTACTGACAAGAACAGGCAGTGAGTGGGATCTGGCCCCAGGCAGTGGCTTCCTAGCTGAAATGCAGGTGATGTTCCAGCACAGAAGAAAGAAAACACCAAGATGGGGGCCAAATAACAGTATGGAAGAGGAGAGATTTTAGTAAGTATAATAATGACACAAAAATCTGAAAATGAGGCCACAGAACAAGAACATTGCAACCAATCTCATTTGTAGATATTTATTACCAGGCACATTGAAAACATCCACTAATGGGGAACTGGAGACAAAGCCACACATGGACACATTAGTAATCTGCACATATTACTGGCCACACTGCCTCAGGAACGCACATGGTAAGGTTAGCGCCCACTCTGACCAAGTTTTTCCCCACACATACATCTCAGCTCCATAACCAGCATCATGATTAGTCAAAGGTCAGAAGCAAAGGACAGGCAGGAATACTGAAGCCACCTGATGGTAGCTGCACCAGTTCCACAAGGTAACAGAAAGACACAGACAAATTCATCACTCTTTGCCTCCATGAACATCAATAGAAAAAATATATCAGTAGCTTTCCTGTACATGACCAATAACATGGTAGAAAAAATAAAAAATTAAATCCTTTTCACAATAGCCATCCAAACACAAATTACCCAGGAATAATTGTAATATTAAAAACGTATGCAGAGCCAAGAAGAAAGCTCCCTAACTTCACTGAGGGATACATTTAATGACTGGAAGAAACATATCCCATGTTATAAAGCAGAAAACACTAATGCTGCAAATTAAAATGCATAGTACAAGCACTTTTAATCAATACCACAAATGTTGGGTGTGATTTTAAGGAGCTGAGAAACAGATTTAGGGCCGGGTGCAGTGGCTCACACCTGTAATCCCAGCACTTTGGAAGGCCAAGGCAGGCAGATCATTTGAGGTCAGGAGTTTGAGACTAGCCTGGCCAATATGGTGAAACCCTGTCTCTACTAAAAATACAAAAATTAGCCAGTGTGGTGGCGGGCACCTCTAATCCCAGCTACTCAGGAGACTGAGGCAGGAGAATCGCTTGAACCCAGGAGGTGGAGGTTGCAGTGAGCCAAGATCGTGTCACTGCACTCCAGCCCGGGCGACAGAGCAAGACTCTGTCTCAAAAAAATGAAATAAAATAAAATATCCAACAGACAATGAAAAAATACCCAAGCAGACAGGAAGGAAAAGTTATGACCAAAAAGCACAACCACAAAAACAGACACACAGGGATCAGGATGATGAAATCGCCAGGAGTAAACCCTAAAAAATCTATCATTAATATGTCCAATATATTAAAGATCAAGGTTGAGAATTTCAACAAAGGAACTAAAAACCATAAAAGACATCAAAAGGAAGTTCCAGAGCAAAAAAATACATTAATTGTACAGTAACTCCTCACTTAATAGAACCTGTGTCTTTAAGCAAACCTACAAATAACAAAAGGAATCTTAGCATAGGCTAATTAATATAAACCAGAGTTAAATTCCTCCAGCATATTTCCGGTCACAAAAATGTCACCAAACTTCTAAAGAAAGATTAAAAACATTTCTAACATTATACATTAAAATAAATATGAGCTATATATCCACTGAAGATTAATTAAAACAAGACAATTACTGAATTTTTGGTGAATGAGTGCGTGATGGTGATTGTAGAGGTGGTAGGTTAAAATCAAGAATAGGCTGGGTACGGCGGCTCAGGCCTATAGTCCCAACACTTTGGGAGGCTGAGGTGGGTGGATCACCTGAGGTCAGGAGTTTGAGACCAGCCTGGTGAATATGGTGAAATTCCGTCTGTACTAAAAATACAAAAATTAGCCAGGTGTGGTGGAACGTGCCTGTAGTCCCAGCTACTCGGGAGGCTGAGACAGGAGAATTGCTTGAACCTGGGAGGCAGAGGCTGCAGTGAGCTGAGATTGTACCACTGCAGTCTGGCCTGGGCAACAAAGAGAGACTCCATCTCAAAAAATAAATAAATAAATAAAAATAAAATAAATGTTTGCAAAGCCACAGATGGAGGGAGCACCTCCTACCACACCACACAGTCATGATCACAGATATGGTGACTGGATGCTTTCAGAGCACATTGTTTATTGTCATGCATTTGTAAAATTATCTTATGTTTTAGGAATTTTTATTTCATGATAATTTGCATTTATTCGTTTTCCAACCTGCTTATTGTATTTCAGGGTCTCGGGTAGTCGGAGCCTATCCCAGCAGCTCATGGCACAAGGCGCAAACCGATCCTGGCCAAGACGCCATCCCATATCAGGGAGCTCTCACATATGCCCACTCTCACTCACTGAGACTGTGACCAGAGACCCAGATTCACCTCAGGGGTGCAGCTTAGGATATGGGAGGAAACCTGAGTACCAAAAGAAAACTCACAGACAAGAGGAGAACATGCAAACAAAACCCAGACAGCAGCCGTAGCCCTGGCTGACAGCTTTGTTTTCTCATCAGTGTTATAACAAAATGAAGTTATTTGAGGACCTGCTGTAGATGAGATGAAGCTAGAGAAAATATCGAGGTTTCAGGAGTTCAAATTCAGCCTAGGCAACAGAATGAGATGCAGTCTCTGTAAAAATAATTTTTTAGGCTGGGTGTGGTGGCTCACGCTTGTAATCCCAGCACTTTGGCAGGCTAAGGTGGGCAGATCACCTGTGATCAGGAGTTCAAACCAGCCTGGCCAACATGGTGAAACCCTGTCTCTACTATAAACCAAAATTAGCCAGGCGTGGTGGCGGGCACCTGTTATCCCAGCTACTCAGGAGGCTGAGGCAGGAGAATTGCTTGAACCCGGGAGGCAGAGGTTGCTGTGAGCTGAGATCGTTCAGCTGCACTCTAGCCTGGGCGAAAGAGCAAGACTCTGTCTCAAAAACAAACAAACAAGCAAACAAACAAAAACGAAGGCACACAAAATGATGTAAAAACCCCTAACAAATGTGTAATTTGAATGGAAGAAGGAAAAAGAGACTAACGCAGAAGCAATATTCCAATAGAAATAGGCAGAATAATCAATCAATAACCTCTTCATCAAAAGAAACCCTTACAAATTTTAAAAAAGCAAGTCAGAGACAGGGACATGAGCAATTTTTGCATACTTGTTTGCATACAAACATATTTGCAATACATAGACATGAGCTAGTTGTATGTCCAAAATAGACAAAGAAGCCCTACAAATCACCACACAAAAACAAATAGCCCCCTCTTTTTTAAGAGATGGGATCTTTTGCCCAGGCTATGAGCAACACAGGGTCTATGCTGTGTTGCCCAGGCTGGTCATGAACTCCTGGCCTCAAGCTATCATCCCATCTTGGCTTCCCAAAGTGCTGGGATTATAGGCGTGAGCCACCGTGCCCAGCCAAACAACACATTCTTTCAAGTGGACAAGAGATTCTAACAGGCATCTGATGATAAAGGTCATCTGAAAGCCAGCAAGCACAAGAAAAAGTGCTCAACATGCTTAATCACCATGAAACGCAAATCGAAACCCCAATGCTAACCAACACACACCAAACAAAATGGCTAAAAACTGTTGTATAGTGACATCACATGCTGTTAACCAAGGAACAGGAGAAGGCTCCCATGTGCTGTGCATTCTGGAAAACTGTTGGGCATGAGAGGAAGACCCCATGGGCTCACCACCTGCCCTACCACCCCGCCGTGCCGCCCTGTTTAAACACTCAACAGGAGCACACACAGATGTACACCAAAGCCTTTGGCAAGATGCTCAAAATTAGTTTGTCATTATTGCCAAACACAGGAAATAATAAAATTCCTTTAACAGTAGAAGAACAGATAAAGGAGGTGCATTCAGGAAACAAAGTATTGCTGTTGGAAGCCTAGTTGACTTCTCATAGGCTTAACATTGAGCATGAGAAGCGAACTCCCCAGAGGGAGGGCACTGCCCAGGAGGATCCTGTATGGCTTGTAGCGTCTCCTGGGTGGTAGTGACACAAGTGTACAAGGTTTTAAAAAATCACTGTATTTTTTTAAAAAGCTCTATACTTAAGAGCTGTGCATTCTATAGTATGTGATCATTCACATTCAGGTTTTTTTCAGTCATAAGAATCCTTGAGAAAAATGGACAAATACCCATAAAAACAGTAATAACCAATGCAAAAATACAGTGGGGAAAAACTCACTGATAACAGCACTTAAAAATATATATAATAACCTATAAACTTATATGCAAGGTCAACATTTATAAAATGTTAAACTTTCCTGAATATCATCATTTTTAAAACTAAAGAAAAACTTTACCCAAATGGACAGTCAGACCATGCTTTGGATAAGAACTGTTAAGTCAATTAAAGCACAAACACCTCCTGAGAAAATACATTAAAGACCCTAAGCTGGGAAAACATAAGCCACTGCATTCCATCCCATTCACACGGAGAGAAATGCAAAGGTAAACCTCCGCTGCTGGACTGTCAGAGATGTGAACAGACAAAAACTTGGCTCTGGTGGCCGGTTCCTGCCCACCCCCACCAGTCCTCCCTCTGTGATTCCACCACCAAGAACCCGGCAAAAGGAGATGTCCCCCAGTTCTCTCACTTTCTCTCCCGTCATGACCAAGAGACACCAGGTGCTTTGACTGCTCTGTGAGCTGGGCAGCTGCATTTCTCTCGCAGCCTTGAACCCAAGCTGGGGCCGTGAATATTCCCAGGCACAAACCAAGATGTTTGGATTGTTACCAAAATGCGGAAAGAAACTGGCACCAGCCCTGAACCAAATTCCTGAACCTTTCCTATAAACTCCATACCGTGACACCCTTGACAGGGACATACCTAAGCAGAACATCCATTTCTCTGGGTGTCTATCCGGGCATACGCTACAGCACCTGGTAAGTTCCCCTAATGAACACTTTGGACCAATCGCCCTGGAGCTTGGTGCTTCCTTCTTTGGAGTCCCAGCAAGTCCCATTTCCACATGGACTGGGGCACTCCCTTGTGGGAATTCCTCTGCCAACAAATTTAGGGCAACTCCAGCTGGAGGTTCAGCCTGAGGAAATGAGAGCCAAACTCAATTCTAGTATATTAATCACAGATATGATTAAATAATGACAAACGATTGCAAACAACCTAGATGTCTCTTCGGGTTGCTATACCAAAGCACCAAAGCCATGGTGCCTTACAAATAATGGATTATTTCTCACGGTTCTGGAGGGTAGAAGTCAGTGATCAGGGCCCACTTTCTGGTTGCTGAGTCCAGTTCCTCGCTGAGTCCTCACAAGGTGGAAAGAGAACAACCTCATGATGGGGCCTTCTTTAAGAGACTGTATCTTATTGCAAGGGCTCTGCCCTCAGGACCTTGTCCATCCCTAATCACCTCCCAAAGGCCCCACCTCCTAACACCATTGCTTTAGAAGGATAGGGTTTCATCATGTAAATGACATTCAGTTCGCAGTCCATCAACGGGATGGATTAAATGAGGGTACATCCAAATAGCATACCCACACAGCCATAGAAAAATAATCTAGACGCTTATACAAACAAGCTCTTCCAATGTTGAGACAACCGGGGAACTCCAAACACTGCCTATGTGACAATAATAATGAATTATTGTTAAATGTTTCAGTTATTTTTTAAAAGTTCTCTTTGAGGCCAGGTGTGATGGCTCATGCCTGTAATCTCAGCACTTTAGAAGGCCGAGTTGAGTGGATCACCTGAGGTCAGGAGATCGAGACCAGCCTGGTCAACATGGCAAAACCCCATCTCTACTAAAAATACCAAAACTTAGCTGGGCATGGTGGTGGGTGCCTGTAATCCCAGCTACCTGGGAGGCTGAGGCAGGATAATTGCTTGAACCTGGGAAGTGGAGGTTGCAGTGAGCTGAGATCTCACCATTGCACTCTAGCCTGGGTGACACAGTGAGACTCTGTCTCAAAAAATTTAAAAAATAAAAATAAAAAAAGTTATCTTTGAAAGATACAAACTAAAATATGTAATGACTATTTAGTGAAATGATTACCCTAGCCATGCACAGACAGTTATCTAAGACAGTGATGGGGATGAAGGGCATCAACATAAACTCTCTTCTTTTGTGTTCCTCTGAATGGTTCCACAAAAGTTTCTCCAGCCCCCTTCCCCACCCACCCAGACGGAGCCTTGCTCTGTCCCCTAGGCTGGAGTGCAGTGGCACAATATCAGCTTACTGCAACCTCTGCCTCCTGAGTTCAAGTGATTCTCCTGCCTCAGCCTCCTAAGTAGCTGAGATTACAGGAATGCACCACCACTCCCGGCTTTTTTTTTTTTTTAAGTGGTGGTGGGGTTTTACCATGTTGGCCAGGCTGGTCTCGAAGTCCTGACCTCAAATGATCCACCCAAATCGGCCTCCAAAAGGGCTGGGATTACAGGTATGAGCCACCACGCCCAGGTTTTTTTTGTTTTAAATTAGAGACTGAGTCTCAATCTTGCCTAGGCTGGAGTGCAGTGGCACTATCTCGGCTCACTGCAACCTCCGCCTCCCGGGTTCAAGTGATTCTCCTGTCTCAGCCTCCTAAGTAGCTGGGCTTACAGGTGCCCACCATCGTGCCTGGCTAATTTTTGTATTTTTAGTAGAGATGGGGTTTCACTATGTTGGCTAGGGCAGTCTCAGACTCCTGACACAAAAGCTTTTTTTTTTTCTTTTCCCTGGCTGAAGGAGAATTTGTACTATTGTAATTATTTTTAGGTACAGAAAACAGTGTACATTTAACCCAGTTAGTGGCAAGTTTTTTAGCCTTCGCCTTTTTGAGCTTGGTGATGTGGGCCACAGACTTGGGACTCAGGACATTGCCTCCCCAGTGATGGCGGATCTCATCGTGTCTGTCATTGTAATTAGTCCTGTTAGCTTCCACCAGCTTAGCCAAAGTACCTTTTTCTTCCGAGATAACCTGTGTGAAGGTGACAGTGGTGCAGGTCTTCCTGTGGACCAGACGTCCCAGTCTTGCCTTCCCCTTCATAATGCAGTAAGGGACTCCCATTTTACAATAAAAGGCAGGCAAGAAGACAACGAGCTGGAAGAAAGCATTAGCTGAAGAATGTATTTTGACCAAAAGCGGTAAATTTCAAAACTAGCTTGGTAGCAATTGCTCAGGGTTAAAAAGTTCACGGATTTGCACTTCAAGGTTGAATTCAGTGAGAGATTCACATCATTACAAAAAAGCTTTTTAAAACCACGTGTTTATATTTACTGACATAAAAATCCAGGACAAATTGTTGAGTAAAAGAGCAGAAAAGATAATAAACTAAATTACATGTAAAATTGTGTAATCCATGTGAGAATTTCATCACACACCTGGAATGTTTTCCTCCCAGTCACCAAAACGTTGAGTTGAGCCACCTTGCCTGTGATTTCAGGAAACTGTTTACTTCTTTTTTTTTTTTTCTTTTAGACAGAGTTTTGCTCTTGTTGCCCAGCCTGGAGTGCAATGGTGTGATCTCAGCTCACTGCAACCTCCGCCTGCCAGTTTCAAGCGATTCTCCTGCCTCAGCCTCCCAAGTAGCTGGGATTACAGGCATGCACCACCACACCCAGTTAACTTTGTATTTTTAGGAGACAGGGTTTCTCCATGTTGGTCAGGCTGCTCTTGAACTCCTCGCCTCAACTGATCCTCCTGTCTCAGCCTCCCAAACTGTTGAGATTGTAGGCATGAGCCACCACACCTGGCCTAGCCTGGAAAAATTTGCACATGATCTAGGAGGTTGCATTAAGTGTCTTTAAAGGTATTTTACATTGTAAGCCATTGCAGCACTTTGGGAGGCTGAGGCAGGCAAATCACCTAAGGTCAGGAATTTGAGACCAGCCTGGCCAACATGGTGAAACCCTGTCTCTACTGAAAATACAAAAAATAGCAAGGCATGGTGGTGGGGGCCTGGAATCCCAGCTACTTAGGAGGCTGAGGCAGGAGAACCCAAGGGGCAGAGGTTGTGCAGTGAGCCGAGATCTCTCACCATTGCACTGCAACCTGGGCAACAAGAGCAAAACTCCATCTTAAAAAACAAACAAACAAACAAAAAAAAAAACGTATATTACATTCTGGATCCATTCATCCATTCGACAGAAATCAAAACTGGATATTTCAGATACGATTTAGACAAGAAACTGGAATAAGTGGACTGACTCTCCAAGAATAAGTTTTATGCCTGTAGACAAAAGATTGCAAAGTAAAGCTAGGTGCCATGGCTCATGCCTATCATTCCAGCACTTTTGGAGGCTGAGGCGGGCAGATCACTTCAGTCCAGGACTTCGAGACCAGCCTGGGCAACATGACAAAACCCTGTTGAGAGGTGACAACACGCTAGCAGCCCTTGCTCTCGGCCCCTCCTCAGCCTCGGCGTCCACTCTGGCAGTGATTGAGGAGCCCTTCAGCCCGCCACTGCACTGAGGGAGCCCCTCTCTGGGATGGCGGAGGCGGCTCCCTCTGCTTGCCTGGAGGTGTGGAGGGAGAGGCGCGGGTGGGAACCCAAGCTGCGCCGCAGGCTCACAAGCCAGCACGAGTTCCAGCGGGCGCAGGCGTGGGCTCAGCGGCCCCGCACTCGGAGCTACCGGCCGGCGCGTGGGCCCAGGGCAGTGAGGGGCTTAGCACCAGGGCCAGCAGCTGCGGAGGTGGGTCCCCCAGCACTGCAGGGCTACATGCACAGCGCTGGAATTCACGCAGGGCCTCAGCTGCCTCCCTACGGGACAGGGCTCGGGACCTGCACCCTGCCATGTCTGAGCCCCCCGCCTCCGCAGTGGGCTCCCAGGCAGCCCCAGCCTCCCCGACGGGCACTGCCCCCTGCTCCGTGGCACTGGGTCCCATCAACCACCCGAGGGCTGAGGAGTGCAGGCACTGGGGACTGGCGGGCAGCTCTGCCTGCAGCCCCTATGCTGGATCCACTAGGTGAAGCCAGCTGGGCTCCTGAGTCTAGTGGGGACTTGGAGAACTTTTATGTCTAGCTAAAGGATGGTAAAGGCACCAATCAGCACTCTGTGTCTAGCTCAGGGTTTGTAAATACAATGATCAGTATTCTGTATCTAGCTAACCTAGTGGGGACTTGGAGAACTTTCCTGTCTAGCACTCTGTGACTAGCTAAAGGACTGTGAACGCATCAATCAGCACTCTTGTGTCCAGCTCAGGGTTTGTAAATACACCAATCAGTACTCTGTGTCTAGCTCAAGGTTTGTAAATACACCAATCAGCACTCTGTATCTAGCTAACCTAGTGGGGACTTGGCGAATTTTTCTGTCTAGCACTCTGTGTCTAGCTCAGGGATTGTAAATGCACCAATCAGCACCCTATCAAAACAGTCCAATCAGCGCTCTGTAAAATGGACCAATCAGCTCTCTGTAAAATGGACCAATCAGCAGGATGTGGGTGGGGCCAGATAAGGGAATAAGATCAGGTGGCCCTAGCCAGCCTGCAGCAACATGCTCGGGTGCCTTTTCACAGTGTGGAAGCTTTGTTATTTCGCTCTAAAATAAATCTTACTGCTCCTCACTCTTTGGATCCACGCTGCCTTTAAGAGCTATAACACCCACTGTAAAGGTCTGCAGCGTCTTTCCTGAAGTCAGCGAGACCACAAACCCACCAGAATGATAAAACTGTGGACACATCTGAACATCTGAAGGAACAAACTATGGACACACCATCTTTAAGAACTATAACACTCACGGCGAGGGTCTGCAACTTCATTCTTCAAGTCAGCGAGACCAAAAACCCACCAATTCCAGACACACCAAGTATACAAAATATATACAAAAATGGACCTGTAGTCCCATCTTGGGAGGCTGAGGTGGGAGGATCATTCTAGCCCAGGAGATTGAGGATACATTCACCTGAGACTGTGACATTGCACTCCACACACTCCAGCATGAGTGACAGAGCTACACTCTTATCTAAAAAAAAAAAAAAAAAAAAAAAAAAAAAATTGCAAAATAAGTATACCGTTGTTTAAATTTTAAATGAGGTGTTTCAATGTATATCATATTTTGTTATTTTCCATATGAACTCATTTCTTCAATAGCTAAACATTTATGATTCCCTAACATGTAAAATAAATATACACAGCTTCTAAAAACATGGTAGAAGGCCAGGCACAGTGACTCACCTGTAATCCCAGCACTTGGGGAAGCCAAGGTGGAAGCATTACTTGACCCCAAGAGTTTGAGACCAACCTGGGCCACACAGGAGGACCCTGACTCTACAAAACAATTCTTAAATACGCTTAGCATGGCGGCATACACCTGTAGTCCCAGCTACTTGGGAGGCTGAAGTGAAAGGATCACTTGAGCCCAGGAGTTCGAGGCTGCAGTGAGCTATGATTATGCCACTGCACTCTAGCCTGGGTGACAGAGTGAGATCCTGTCTCAAAAAATAAATAAATAAAAAATAAAAAAAATGGCAGGAAAAATGACTGATATGGTAAAATACTGATAATACATTCAAGTGAAAAGGAAGATTAGAACAAAATGTCCAGTACATTCACATCTTAGAAAAGTATGCCTTTGTTACATATGGCTAAATAGAAATCCAACAGGAGTATACTACAAAATCCTAACAATTCTTCCCAGACATGAACTAAGAAAATTTTATTTTCTTCCTTTTGTTTTCCTAGGATTTTCCAAATCTTCTAAAACTAAGATTACTTTTATTTCTTCCTTCTTTCCCCCCCCCCCCGGCAACACAGTCTCACTCACTGTTACCCAGGCTTAAGTGCAGTGGTGCGATCTCGGCTCACTGCAACCTTTGCCTCCCAGGATCAAGCGATTCTTCTGCCTCAACCTCCAAAGTAGCTGGGATTACAGACATGCACCACCATGCCCAACTAATTTTTATATTTTTGGTAGAGACGAGGTTTCACCATGTTGGCTAGGCTGGTCTTGAACTCCTGGTCTCAAGTGATCCGCCTGCCTCAGCCTCCCCAAGTGCTGGGATTACAGGCATGAGTCGCTATGTCTGGCCTAAGACCCTTTTTATAATCAGAAGAAATATTGCTTAAGTTTTTGTTAGTCTTTCAAATTCTTGTGGAAATGCCACTAAATGGATAATCAAAAAATGATTGTGTCAGAAAAGGCCTTTGAGGCTACATGAGCCCATGGAGGTCACTCAGTGAGACGAAAACTCAGTTTCTGTGGTGAATAGACTACAATGACACAGAATAAACCTGGACATGACTGAATTTCTGCTGCAGGGTAAACCACAGAGGAGCGCACAGCACCCCTGTCACCCAGGGGTGGAAGGACACCAAGGAGGAAGGGAGGCAGGGCAGAGCTGGGGGGAAGCTCTGGTAAGGTCAAAGCCTGGGTTGATCCTGTTCAGATTTCTGACTTCTTTCTGCTCATTCTCTATCAGAGCTGCTCACACTGTCTCCTTTTCTCAGACCCTAGGGCCTAGGCGACAAAATGTTATTTAACGAGAGATCAGGGTGCACAGGACAAGCAACTGTGTTAAAAGGTGCTGTATCCTAGAACCACAGGGGACTCACAGTGGTTTCATTCCATCAAATACATTCTTTTTGGCTGGTGTAAATATAGGATTTGATGAAAAAGGTCCTAAGTTCAAATGACAGAATTTGATAAGAAGACATAGATACAACAGTTAATTTAGTTTCTGAGATAGGGTATCCCTCTGTTCCCAGACTGGAGTGCAGTGGCACCATCACGGCTCACTGCAATCTCGACCTCCCAGGTTCAAGTGATCCTCCCACCTTAGCTTTCTGAGTAGCTGGGACTACAGGCGCTATCACCACACCTGGCTGTGTGTGTGTGTGTGCGTGCGTGTGTGTGTGTGGAGATGGGATCTCTCTGTGTTGCCCAGGCTAGTCTTGAACTACTGGACTCAAAACGATCTTCTTGCTTGGATCTCCCAAAATGCTGGAATTGCAGGTATGAGCCATCATGCGCGGTCTTGAATTCTTAAAGTTACCTGTACCACATGTGAATAGAGTTTGTGATCTCTGCAGGAACTTTAAGTCATAATCAGCATCCACCTGAGAACCTCATAGCAGAGTAAGGCTTTTGCAGGAATCTCAGCCAGCCTAGTAAATATTCACGAAACGCTCACTCTTTTCCAGGCCCTGTGCTATGTACAAAGATGCAGATTCCTTAGCAGTTGTCGATATCCCACTAACTATGATCATTTGAGTAGAAGGTGCTTGGAGATGAGGGGTCATCAACTCCAATATCTAATTCAGACAATGTCCACCCCCAGCCCATCTGGCACCAACCCCCTAGGCACTCTAAGACATTGTTGCCAATTCTCTCTGAGCAACACTTGAGAAACATAGTCCCTGATAAACAACAGCAGAAAGCTACACTGCAAGCCAAGCTAAATCAATTCCAATTGTAAATTTTCTAATTGTTTGACAATGAAAAAATACACAATTTAAATAATACCAGGAACAGGCTGGGCAGTGGCTCATGCCTGTAACCCGCAGCATCTTGGAAGGCAGAGGTGGGCAGATGACTTGAGGTCAGGAGGTCGAGACCAGCCTGGCTAACATGGCAAAACCTGGTCTCTACTAAAAAAAATACAAAAATTAGCTGAGGGTGGTGGCATGCGCCTGTAATCCTGGTTACTCAGGAGGCTGAGGCCTGAGAATCACTTGAAACCAGGAAGCGGAGGTTTCAGTGAACTGAGATTGTGCTGCTGCACTCCAGCCTGGGTGACAGAGTGAGACCCTGTCTCCAATAAATAAATAAATAAATAATACCTAGAGTGAAGAGCTTTAAAAACAGATGTATGTAAGGGTGGGCACAGTGGCTCATGCCTGTAGTTTCAGCAATTTCGGAGGCTGAGGTGGGCGGACCACCTGAGCTCAGGAGTTTGAGATCAGCCTGCCCAACATTGTGAAACCCCATCTCCACTAAAAACAGAAAAATTAGCTGGGCGTGGTGGTGGGCGCCTGTAATCCCAGTTATTCAGGAGGCTGAGGCAGAGAATCGCTTGAGTCCGGGAGGCGGAGGTTGCAGTGAGCTGAGATTGTGCCATTGCACTCCAGCCTGGGCCTTAAGAGTGAAACTCCATCTCAAAAAAAAAAAAAAAAAAAAAAAGAAAAAGAAAAAAAAGCGCCAGGAATGATGGCTCACTCCTGTACTCCCGGCACTTTGGGAGGCCAAGGTGGGCAGGCAGATCACGAGGTCAGGAGTTTGAGATCAGCCTGGCCAACATGGTGAAACCCCAGAAGGCTGAGGCAGGAGAATCACTTCAATCCAGGCGGCAGAGGTTGTGCACTAAGCCGAGATCTCTTGCCATTGTGAGAGGTGACAATGTGCTAGCAGCCCTCACTCTCAGTGCCTCCTTGTCCTCTGGCCTCGGCATCCACTCTGGTGGCGACTGGGAAGCCCTTCAGCCCGTCACAGCACCACGGGAGCCCCTCTCTGGGCTGGCTGACGCCGGAGCCTCCTCCCTCTGCTTGCAGGGAGGTGTGGAGGGAGAGGCGCAGGCGGGAACCAGGGCTGTGCTCATGGGCCGGTGTGAGTTCCGGTAGGCGTGAGCATGGGCTCGGCGGGCCCCACACACAGAGCGGTGGGCGCACCACTGGCCCAGGGCAGTGAGGTGCTTAGCACCTGGGCCAGCAGCTGCGGAGGTTGCACCGGGTTTCCCAGCAGTGCCAGCCGGCAGGTGCCGCGCTCAAATTCTGGCTGGGCCTTAGATGCCTCCTGGCGGGGCAGGACTCGGGACCTGCAGCCCGCCATGTCTGAGCTCCTCCCCCTGCGGTTGGCTCCCTGGCAGCCTGAGCCTCCTAGATGGGCGCCGGTCTCATCGACAGCCCAAGGGCTGAGGAGTGCAGGCGCGGCTCAGGACTGGCCGGCAGCTCCGCCTGCAGCCCCAGTGCAGGATCCACTGGGTGAAGTCAGCTGGGCTCCTGAACCGGATGGGGACTTGGAGAACTTTTATATCAAGCTCCAGGTTTGTGAATACACCAATTGTTACTCTGTATCTAGCTAACCTGGTGGAGACTTGGAGGACTAGCACTCTGTGACTCTGTGTCTAGCTCAAGGATTGTAAATGCACCAATCAGCACTCTGTGTCTAGCTCAGGGTTTGTAAATACACCAACCAGTACTCTGTGTCTGTCTCAGGGTTTGTGAATACACCCATTGGTACTCTGTATCTAGCTAACTCTGCATCTAGCTAACTAGCACTTTGTGACTCTCTGTCTAGCTCAAGGATTGTAAATGCAACAATCAGCACTCTGTCAAAACGGACCAATCAGCTCTCTGTGAAATAGACCAACCAGCTCTCTGTAAAATGGACCAATCAGCAGGATGTGGGTGGGGCCAGATAAGGGAATAAAAGCAGGCTGCCTGAGCCAGGCAGCGGCAACCCGCTGGGGTCTCCTTCCACACGGTGGATTCTTTGTTTTTTTGTTTTTTGCAATAAATTTTGCTGCTGCGCACTCTTTGGGTCCATGTTGCCATTATGAGCTGTAACGCTCACCATGAAGGTCTGCAGTTTCACTCCTGACAGCAAGACCGCGAACCCAACAGGAGGAAGAAGTTCCTTCCAGACACATCTGAACATCTGAAGAAACAAACTCCGAACACCCCATCTTTAAGAACTGTAACACACCGTGAGGATCTGCTGCTTCATTCTTGAAGTCGGCGATACCAAGAACCCACCAATTCCGGACACAATTGCACTGTTGCACTCCAGCCTGGGTGACAAGAGTGAAACTCCATCTCAAAAAAAAAAAAAAAAAAAAAAAAAAAAAAAAAAGACCAGGTGAGCCAGGTGTGGTGGCTCATGCCTGTAATCTCAGCACTTTGGGAGGGCAAGGCAGGCGGATTATGAAGTCAGTAGTTCAAGACCTGCGTGACCAATATGGTGAACCCCATGTCTGCTGAAAATACAAAAATTAGCTGGGCATGGTTGTGCTCGCCTGTAATCCCAGCTACTCAGAAGGCTGAAGCAGAAGAGTCGCTTGAACCCAGTAGGTGGAGGTTGCAGTGAGCCAAGATGGAGCCACTGTACTCCAGCCCAGGTAACAGAGCGAGACTCCATCTCAAAACAAAAACAAAACAGATACATGTGGAAAAAGTCACCAAAAGCGCATTGAATTAAAAATGAAATGATTGTCCTTATTTCCCATATTACCTCAGTTCGTCAGTAAGTATCAGGCTGGGTGTGATGTGTCATGCCTGTAATTACAGCACCTTGGGAGGCCGAGGCGGAAGGAGTGTTTAAGCTCAGGAGTCTGAGACCAGTCTAGGCAGCAGGGCAAGAGTCCATCTCTGCAAAACATAAAAATAAAAAAAATTAGCGAGGTGTGGTGGCGTGCACCTGTGGTCCCAGCTACTTAGGAGGCAAGATAGGAGGACACTTGAGCCGGGGAGGTCAAGGCTGCAGTGAGCTGTGGTGGTATCACTGCCTGGGCCACAGAGTGAAACCTTGTTTCAAAAACAACAAACAGAAACCAACCATGTGCAATTCTTCACCATGTCAAACATACTGGGAACAAGAAACAAAGAAGTGGAAGTCTCAATTCAGGGGTAGCTATTCCTAGCATCTTGCTAGACTTTTAAAGGTACTCAGTAATACACTATAGCTGAAGAGCGAAGCATGTTTTGTTGTTGTTGTTGTTGTGTTCCAAGACAGAGTCTTGCTCTGTTGTGCAGGCTGGAATGCAGTGGTGCCATCTCAGCTCATTGCAACCTCTGCCTCCCAGGTTCAAGTGATCCTCCTGCCTCAACCTCCCGAGTAGCTGGGACCACAAGCTCACACAACCCCGCCCGGCTAATTTTTTTGTATTTTTAGTAGAGATGGGTTTTCAGCATGTTAGTCAGGATGGTCTCAATCTCCTGACCTCATGATCTTCCCGCCTTGGCCTCCCAAAGTGTTGGGATTATAGGTGTGAGCAACCGCACCTGGCCCCTACTCCCAGCTACTTTTAACATTTTTTTTGGCCAGGCTCAGTGGCTTACCCCTGTAATCCCAGTACTCTGGGAGGCCAAGGCGGGTGGATCACAAGGTCAAGAGTTCAAGACCAGCCTGGCCAATATGGTGAAACCCCATTTCTACTAAAAAAAAAAAAAATTATCCAGGCTTGGTGGCAGGCCCCTGTAGTTCCAGCTACTTGGGAAGTTGAGGCAGGAGGATTGCTTGAACCCAGGAGGCAGAGGTTGCACTGAGCTGAGATCGCACCACTGCACTCCAGCCTGGGTGACAGAGCGAGACTCCCTCTCAAAAAAAAAAAAAAATTCTTTTTTCTTAGAGACAAGATCTCACTATGTCGCCCAGGCTGGTCTTGAACTCTTGGCCTCAAGGCATCCTCCTGCCTTGGCCTCTCAAAGTGCTGCAAGTACAGGCATGAGCCACCCTGCCCAGCCAAGACAATCATTTTTTAAATGAAATGTTACCTACTAGTCACCAAGGAGTTAGAATTATTTTCATATGTGGCTGGAAAATATGGTATTTATTTTTAAAAACTTATAGTGTTTTCTTTAGATATCTTTTATAAAAATATTCAAACGTTTATGTGTGTTTTAGAAACAGAATAGTGGACATAAGATTTACAATTGATGCCAGAGCCCACACATGCCAGCTGACAACCACCTGACTTTCTCTGAAACTGACCCAATAGTCCCAATGGCATTTTTTTTTTGAAATTAGAAACTTACCCTTCTGATCTAAAAGCTAGAAATCTACACTTGTTTTATCTGAGCTCCTTCCTCAGCAAAAGACCTCCAGACCTCTCAAAAAGTACCAAAGACCTCAGACTTAGCAGCTCATCGGCTCCAGACAGTGAGACGTCTGGCCCCTCATTCTTCATGACTGCTTCCTTATTAACCACCTGAGTTCCCGTTTTCCCACACATGGTTGCATTTCTCCCCCACTATTTAAACCCCTAATTTTAGTTGGTGAGGGGTGCAAATTTGAGATTGGTCTTTTACTTCCATAGCTGCAGCACCCGATTAAAGCCTTCTTCTCTGGCAATACTCACCTCTCAGTGATTGGCTTTCTGTGCTGTGAGCAGCAGGACTCAGGCCAAAGCCCTGGTGGTGTGGTAACAGCTGCACATCTGCATACATGTCTCTGCTGCTCTTCGGCCTTCCTGCTGCACTTCACACCTCCCTATTCTGGCATCTCCTAATGCCCTGCTCTTCCTGACCTGGCCCCCCGTGCCACCTAGTGACTGCCCTGAGCAGGTCAGACCATGCCATTGGTCACCAACTGGCCCTGCCTGGCACATAGGCACCCTGTGAAAGTTAAGAAAATGGATGTGAGAAAGAATGCAGTGAGGCTATCGTTATATCAGGTGTTTCTACTTTATTCACACAGTCAGGAATCTGCTCACGGGCCCATATAATATTATAAACAAAAATACATATACCAGCCAGGTGTGGTGGCTCACGCCTATAATCCCAGCACTTTGGGAGGCCAAGGCGGGTGGATTACCTGAGGTCAGGAGTTCGAGACCAATCTGGCCAACATGGTGAAACCCCATCTCTACTAAAAATACAAAAATTTGCTGGGCGTGTTGGTGTGCACCTGTAATCTTAGCTACTTGGGATGCTGAGGCGGGGGAATCGCTTGAACCTGTGAGGTGGAGCTTGCAGTGAGCCAAAATCTCACCATTGTACTCTAACCTGGGCAGCAAGAGTGAAACTCCATCTCAAAAAGCAAAAACAAAAACAAAATGCATCTACCACAGGATGCACTAAAAGTGTCAAGTTCTTTTAGAAGGCATCTTAGCAGAAAGAATCCCTGAAGCACACTAGTGAGGTCCAGCATTTTAAGTAGAACCTCCATACTGCTCACTCCCCTTCCCACTCCCCACCAACCCCACTCACATCCCTACTCACTCCCCACCACGCAAGCTCACTCTCCCATTTGGTGTCCCTTTTGTGTGATATCTTTTCCCACTGTTGCACACTATGGACTGTAGAGTGTGTTTCTTCATCTAAAAAAAGATAAGCCAGTGGTTCTGCATGGTACACTATTTTTGTTCCATTCCTTTTATGGTGTTTTAAGCATTTGCGTCTATTACTGGATGTGCGAAGTACAATCGGGAGCAAGTGTCTCTTCGTATCAGGACCATTTTATAGTCTTCCAAGGTGACAAGCACTGAATGGTCACCTGCAGGAAATCTGCCCTGTAATCATCCACAGTCTTCTGTCTTTCCTGCTGGCAGACAGGACAGCTCTTGTTGGCATTTTATGCTTCTGAGGGTGCAGAAGAGTATGTGTCTGTGATCACCCCTCTCTGCATGGCTGCTGCTCCCCAATGTCCACTCATTTCATGGGCCCAATTGGCCACCTTGGGTGTACCATGATATCCACTTGGGGTTCCAAGTCTGGGAAAAAGGTTTTTCTGATGGACATTAACATGTCCTATTTAATGCATCCCTTAAATTCCCATATGATTTCCATAAGGCCATGTTCCATATGGACGCCCCTTTAACAATCCAGTTTTCCATTGTTTCTCTTCCTGACCACATTGCCAGCTATTGGCCTATTCCCATGAGTTGGAATGCACCTAGATTTCAGGGCTTTAATTGTTCAGTTCTTCCATCACTGCAAGAAAATAGCATGCAATTCAGCTCACTGAGCTTTACTTGTTCTCAACCTCTTCAATTCGTTTTACCATCAGTTGGTTACGGTGGCGAGCTTTCCAAACAGGATGCCGACCATCTACTTTAGAAGTGTTAATGTAAACCAAGGAGATTTTTATTGGTCAGTGGAGAGGTGTTCATGAGACATCATCAGCCACATGTCAATAGGATCTGGCAGCTCCTCAGATGGTTCCAAAGTTGGTCCTAGAGGTAATGAGCCTACCTGCTTGTGAATATGATGCAAACGTCTTTGCATTCCTCCAGTATCATGTTCCTGTATAAACCATTGCCATTTTATTACAGAGTCAGCTCTTCTGGGCAGTAACTTCCTCATTAGTGTTTCTCTGACATCACCCAAGACATCGTGGGTATTTCAGATCTTAAGAATATTTTATTCTTCAGTCATAGACTGCTTCAGTCATAGGAGCAGTTTCAGTTAATGCCCCCCAAAATAGCAACCCAATAATTGTCTCTGAAATGAGACATACCATATTGTCCCATCTGGAAATTTTCTGGTCCAAAATTCAAGTGCTCACCATTAGGCAGCACTCTTGGGCTTTTACCATAGACTCTAGTCTGTGGAAATGCAATTTCAGATACAGGTGACCCTGGCTATCTGTGGGGAATTAGTTCCAGGACTCCTCCCTAAGGGGATACTAAAATCACAAGGAACTGAAGTATCTTTTTAAAAATGACATAGCATTTGCATATAACTCATGTACATCCTTCCCCATACTTTAAATAATCACTAGATTACTCAATAACTAACATAGAGAAAATGCTATGGAAATAGTTGTTCTATTATTTTAAAATTTGTATTATTTTTATTGTTGTTTTGAAAACATTTTCCAAATATTTCATATATATACACATATGTGTATATATATGTAGATGTGTGTGTGTGTATGTATTTATTTATTTATTTATTGAGACAGGATCTTGCTCTGTTGCTCAGGCTGGAGTGCAGTGGCATGATCATGACTCACTGTAGCCTCCATCTCCCAGGTTCAAGCAATCCTCCCACCTCAGCCTCCTGAGTAGCTGGGGCTACAGATGCATGCCACTACGTCAGACTCATTTTTGAATTTTTTTCTTTTTGAAACAGGGTCTCATTATGTTTCCCAAGCTAGTCTTGAACTCCTGGGCTTAAGCAATCCACTCTACTTGGCCTCCCAAAGTGCTAAAATTTCAGGTGTGAGCTACCACATGCAGCAGCAAATATTTTAGACCTGAGGTTTCTTCAATCTCCAGATATGAAGCCTACAGATAAGAGTGCTGACTGAGGCCAAGTAAGGTGGCTCACGCCTGTAATCCCAGCACTTTGGGAGGCCCAGGCAGGTGGATCACCTGAGGTCAGGAATTCAAGACCAGCCTGGCCAACATGGTGCAACCCCGTCTCCACTAAAAACACAAAAATTAGCTGGGCATGATGGTGGGCACCTGCAATCCCAGCTATTTGGGAGGCTGAGGCAGGAGAATTGCTGGAACCCAGGAGACGGAGGTTGCAGTGAGCCAAGACCGCACCATTGTACTCCAGCCTGGACAACAAAAGCGTAACTCTGTCTCAAAAGAGAAAAAAAAAGAGTCCTGACTAAACTTCCAAAATCGTATCAGAGTGGACCATAAGGGCCTAATATATATCCAGACATCACTTCTTGAAATTCAGTCATAGACTGCTATTGTGATGGCTCCCATTCAAATACAGGCTTCCTTCAGACAATCTTAATGGATAGGAGCTCACACTCTTTCCAGATGCAGAATGTGTCTTCCAAATCCAAACAACCCACCCGACACTGCTTCTCACAGAGTTCCAGTGGTAGGTAACAAAAGCAATCTATTTTAGCTGTCTGTGGGATGTGATAGCTCCTGCCCAGGTTATGCCTGAGAATTTCATTGTTGATATGGACTCTGGGATCTTTGCTGGATTGGTCAGCTAGCCTGTGCTAGTCATGACTGTCACTACTGCATTAAAGTCAACCCTGGCTTGTTTTTCAGTTTCTGATGTGATCGCAGCATTAGCGATGTAGCGTATCGACACAGCAGTAGAAAACGATTGAAGCCATATCAGGAACTGCTAGTGCTGTAGGCAGGACTACTTTATTTTTATTTATTTATTTTTTATTTTTTTGAGACAGAGTCTCAATCTGTCGCCCAAACTGGAGTGCAGTGGCACGATCTTGGCTCACCGCAAGCTCCGCCTCTCAGGTTCAAGCGAAGCTCCTGCCTCAGCCTCCATAGAGTAGCTGGGACTACTGACGTGCACCACCATGTCTGGCTTATTTGTTTGTTTGTTTGTTTGTTTTGTTTTTGAAATGGAGTTTTACTCTGTCACCCAGACTGGAGTGCAGTGGTGCAATCTCAGGTCACTGCAATTTCCACCTCCCAGGTTCAAGCAATTCTACTGCCTCAGCCTCCCAAGTAGCTGGGACTACAGGCGCAAGCCACCACGCCCAGCTAATAGTAGTGGTGGGGTTTCACCATGTTGGCCAGGCTGGTCTTGAACTCCTGACCTCAGGGTGATCCACCCGCCTTAGCCTCCCAAAGTGCTGGAATTACAAGTGTGAGTCACCGTGCCCGGCCAGGACTACTTTATTCAAGTCTGGAAAAATCTACTGTAGTCTTGATGAACCACTTCCCTTTTCATGGGCCACACAGGACATTTGCACAGAAAATTTGTTAGTACCAGCACTCCAACTTCTAACATGTCAGCAATTAAAGTGGTATTCTCTTTTTGTCTGCTAGGATTCATCCGACACTGGGTCAAATTAACAAGCTATGTGGGCTCAGGCAATTCTACAGGTTCCCATTTAGTATGCCCAGTTAATGATTGCAGAAGGGCAAACTTATATACCTTTGATTTTATAATACTAGGAGTGGGAAGTGCTCCCAGTCAGATGTAATTCCATCTAATAATACACTTAGGTAGAGGAGACACAAGCACTTCACATGAAGTCCGTTCTAACTTTCCAATTTTTATCTGAACTTTCACCTTCATCTCATCAATCTTTATACCCCCAGATACTTCCTAGAAAACTGTCACTCAATTAGGACCTCACCAACAGGTTTTGATAACATAATGCATTGGGATCCTGTGGGAAGGACTCCCAAAAGTTTTTCTCCACTCCGTGTCCACTATCCTCACACATATGCACAAGCCCTGGGTCTGCTGTTGAGGATCAGGCCAAGGGACTCTGACCCCTGCATCAGTCTTTGTCCTGATTAATGTGTCTGATCCCTAGCCCCATGATTTGAGGTCACATTTGTCTCTCTTTTTTTTTTTTTGAGATGGAGTCTTGCTCTGTCGCCCAGGCTGGAGTGCAGTGGTGCAACCTTGGCTCACTGCAAGCTCTGCCTCCCGGGTTCACGCCATTCTCCTGCCTCAGCCTTCCGAGTAGCTGGGACTACAGGTGCCTGCCACCACGCCCGGCTAATTTTTTTTTTTTTTGTATTTTTAGTAGAGACGGGGTTTCACCGTGTTCTCCAGGATGGTCTTGATCTCCTGACCTCGTGATCTGCCCGCCTCGGCCTCCCAAAGTGCAGGGATTACAGGCGTGAGCCACCACGCCCAGCCTTTTTTTTTTTTTTTAGACGAAGCCTCACTCTGTCGCCCAGGCTGGAATGCAGTGACCCGATCTTGGCTCACTACAACCTCTGCCGCCCGGATTCGAGCAATTCTCCTGCTTCAGCCTCCTGAGTAGCTGGGATTACAGGTGCCTGTCACCGCAACCGGCTAATTTTTGTATTTTTAGTAGAGACAGGGTTTCACCATCTTGGCCAGGCTGGTCTTGAACTCCTGACCTCGTGATCCAGCCACCTTGGCCTCCCAAAGTGCTAGGATTACAGGAGTGAGCCACCGCGCCCAGCCAGATTTCTCATTTTCATCTTTGCCTTCAGTCTTTTCAAATTCCTGCAAACTCAGGTAAATAGGGTGAATCTGTTTAGGGCCCTTCAATGTTAGAACACCAGCAGGGGCGCCTGTGAGTCCCCTGAACCTTCCATAGGGCTGCAGTATTTCTTTTGAATCATCAATATTCAGCTTTTTCATCCCAGTTCTTTTTTTTTTTTTGTCGGGGGGGTGGGGTAGGGGATGGAGTCTCGCTCTGTCACCCAGGCTGGAGTGCAATGGTGAGATCTCGGCTCACTGCAACCTCCACCTCCCGTGTTCAAGTGATTCTCCTGTTTCAGCCTGCTGAGTAGCTGGGACTACAGGCATGTGCCACCATGCCCAGCTAATTTTTGTATTTTTAGTGGAGACGGGGTTTCACCATGTTGGCCAGGCTGGTCTTGAACTCCTGACCTTAAGTGATCTACCCACCTCAGCCTCCCAAAGTGCTGGGATTACAGGCGTGAGCCACCATGCCTGGCCCATTCCAGTTGTTAGTTAATATTTGAAAATTTCTACCCTGCTGGGATAAGTGTCTTGACTATTTCCTTTGACTTTGCCCATTCTTTTGTGACTGGGCATCATTTTCTTGGCATCTGTAAGACCCATGAGGGGAAACTGAGATAACAAATCTGCTATGATTTCTTGAACTGGGCTTGATTTGCAGCAGTAAGTTTCCATGGGATTCCTGTGCAAAAGGAGCTCTCGTAATCACACTGAGGCAGGAGATCAGCAGGACTTGTTTTCTGAGCACTGGTCACAACCCAGCTGATTGAAACAGGATCCGGTCAAAAAGGATGCAGTAAAGAAACTGGCCAACACCACCTAAAACCAAGATGGCAACAAAAGCAACCTCTAGTTGCCTTCACTGCTCATTACAGGCTAACTGTAATGCATTTGCATGCTAAAAGACACTCCCACCAGCAAGTGACAGTTTACAAATGTCATGGCAATGCTCTGGGAAGTTACTTTACACGGTTTAAAAGGGCAGGAACCTCAGTCTCTGGAACTCCCAACCTCTTTTGTAGAAAATTTGTGAATAACCTGCCCCTTATTTAGCTTATGATGAAGGAGTAGCTATAAACACAGCTCCCCAGCAATACCCAAGTGCTGCTCTGCCTATGGGGTACCCTGCGCTGTCTATGGAACAGCCATTTTCTTGTACTCTCTTGTTCTAATAAACTTGCTTTGCTTTCACTTTACTCTGTCAGTTTGCTCAGAAATTCTTTTCTGTGTGAAGTCAAGAACTTTACTGGGCTGAGCTCCAATTTGGGGGTTCACCTGCTCAATAGCTAGGTGCTATGACCTGGTTAAGGGACATATGAGGGGATGAACGTCCCAATCATTATAAAGTAAGTCCAGCCAGGATTGGATATGTGGCAAATCAGCTGCCTCTTCTGGGGAGGCCACTTAGCATGTAAAGGAGGGAAATGTCGATTTACCTTCTCAGGGTAAACAAACTACAGTGGCGTTTCTCCATTCCAGCAGGCTAGCTGACTCCTCAGGGACAACCTGCCATGTGTTGGGATCACATACAGGCATCTTTTATTGTTCCATAATAAGCTTGTGGGTCCTGCAGCAATCCAGACATGCTCTTCTACTCCGCAGCATTCAAAATCTAGAAGGCTGCTCCTCAGTTAGCCACTCTCACAATCCATTTTGGTAAAACTTCCTCAGGAAGTTGCAGATACCTATCAACAAATGAGACATTCCTTCACATTTTATCCTCTGCTTTAGTAGTTTCTTGGGTTTGCACAGCCTTGCCATCCTGACTTTGCAACAGTGTTATCTGTTGTTCAGGCACAATTTTTCCCTTAGAGAGTGGTCCTGAGACTAATAACCATAGCTCTGACCAGCTGAAATGCAAGCGTAGCACAGCACCGGAATCTGTCCCAGCACTCTCCTTTACTGTCATTTTAGCTATTACAGATAAAAACCACTGAAGGAGGCCAGGCATGGTGGCTCACGCATTTAATCCTAGCACTTTAGGCGGCCAACTGAGGTGGGTGAATCATTTGAGGTCAGGAGTTCGAGACCAGCCTGGACAACATGTCGAAACCTCATCTCTACTAAAAATACAAAAAAATTAGCCCGGTGTGGTGGTGCATGCCTGTAGTCCCAGCTACTCGGGAGGCTGAGGCAGGAGAATGCTTGAACCTGGAAGGTGGAGGTTGCAGTGAGCCAAGATTGCACCACTGCACTCTAGCCTGGGTGACAGAGTGAGACTTTGTCTCAAAAAAAAAAAAAAAAAAAAAAAATCACTGAAGGATTTACACTTTACTTTGTTTCTCATTGTTTTCCATTTATTTATGTATCTGAAGAGTCAACACCTTGGGAGTTGGGGTCGTCATTTCTCAGTCCCATTGACAACTACGCCTTCAGTAACAGACATCAGGGCAGCTGCTGTCTTGTTCCTGTTTTGAGAGACAAGACAATTAAATTGTGGAGAGGTTATGTAGCTTGTTCAAGGTCACACAGCAAGAAAATGACAGAGGTGGTATTTGAAACCACACTTATTTGACTTCAAGGGCTTCTCCTTAAGCTTTAGCAACACTTTCTCCTGTGAACAGATTCTAAACCTTAAAAACTAGAAGCTGCTCATGCCTGTAATCCCCGCACTTTGGGAGGCTGAGGTGGGAGGATCTATTGAGCCCACCAGCTTGAGACCAGCCTGGGCAACATCATGAGACCCCCAGCTCTTAAAAGAAACCTAGCTGAGTGTAGTGGCATGCTCCTCCTGTTCCAGCTACTCAGGAGGCTGAGGTGGGAGGATTGCTTGAGCCCAGGAGTTTGAGGCTGCAGTGAGCCCTGATCATGTCACTACACCTCAGCCTAGGTGACAGAGGAGACCTTGACCCCTCAAAAACCACAAAGAAACAAACAAAAACCCTAGAAGCTTCTCCCATCCCACTGAGCATTCCTTACATTATTCCATGGGGATTCTACTTTTGAGGCATAGCCCTCTTTTCTCTTTGGGAAGGCGCAGTCCTCTTGATCTCTTTCAGTTTTGCATGTGTTTGGGGGCCAGAACATCCTTTGGTCTCTCTTTTGGGCTTCTTGTCTGTTTGTACCCAGGACCTCTGCTGGGCACAACATGGCAGTTCAAGTAGACCAATGATTCTCAGCCTTGGCTGAACCTTGGAATCACCCAATGACCTTTAAAAAATACGAATGCTGCTCCGGACAGGTGTGGTGGCTCACGCCTGTAATCTCAGCACTTTGGGAGGCCAAGGCAGGTGGATCACGAGGTCAGGAGTTCAAGACCAGCCTGACCAAGATAGTGAAACCCGTCTCTATTAAAAATATAAAAATTACCTGTGCGTGGTGGCAGGCACCTGTAATGCCAGCTACTTGGGAGGCTGAGGCAGGAGAATCGCTTGAACCCCAGGGGGTGAAGGTTGCAGTCAGCCAATATCGTGCCACTGCACTCCAGCCTGGGTGACAGAGCGAGACTCCATCTCAAAAAAAAAAAAAAAAAAAAAAGGATGCTGGTGGGCCGTGGTGGCTCATACCTAGAATCCCAGCATTTTGGCAGGCTGAGGTGGGAGGATCACTTGAACCCAGGAGGTCAAGGCTGCAGTGAGCTGTGTTTGCACTCCAGCCTGGACAACAGAGGAGACCCTGTATTTAAAAAAAAAAAAAAAAAAGCAAATGCTCAGGTTTCACCCTAAAGACTCTGATTTACTTGGTTATATGTAGTGGGTTGAGCAGTCATTCCTATAAAGGTATGTTCATATCCTATAAGCTGTGAAATTTAACTTGTTTGGAAAAAGGGTATTTGCAGATATAATTAAAGACCTCAGATGAGATTATCACGGCTTAGTCAGTGAGCCCTAAATCCAACTACACGTGTCCTTGTAAGAGATACCCAGAGAAAAGTCCCATGAAGAAGAGGAAGAGGTCACGTGAAGATGGAGGCAGAAATCACAACTATGCAGTCACAAGGCAAGGAACATCGGAATAATCAGAAGCTGGAAGAGACAAGGCAGAGTTCTTCCTTACAGCTTGTGAGGAACTCGGCCCTGCCGACATCTTGATTTTAGACTTCTAGGCTCCAGAATTGTGACAGAAGAAGTGAGTGTGGTTTCAGCCAACACTTTTTTTTTTTTTTTTTTGTAATTTGGTTATTTGTTGTGACAGACACAGGAAACTAATACAGTTGGTGGGCGGGGGCAGGGCCTGGGCCTTTGTACATTTTTTTATTTTTTTTGAGACAGGGTCATCCATGTTGTCACGTGGATCAGTCCTTTCTATCTGTTTGTCTGAAGAAGCAGAGTATGGTAGAAAAGGCTCAGGCTTCAGAGACTATCAGACTTGGGTTGCAACCAGCCACCTAGAAAAGCTCAGAATGTCAGTTCGGTTACTCCACAGTCACACAGAGGAGGAACAGAATTCCCTTACCTGGAATACAGATGCCTCCTCAATACTCTCTGGCATCTGCTCCCCCAGGGCTAGATTGAAAGGAAACTAGACATCAGAAACAGCGTCTCCCTGTTCAGGGACACAGATACAGGGCAAAACATCAGAACCTCACTGCGGCCCTCTGCTCCTGTCCTACTCAACACTTCATCAGCCCTGATGACAAAGCAGCCACAGGTGTCCATCTGGAACCATTCTTTGTCCTTCCTCAGCCCAGTGTTTCCGGAGGTGCTAATGAGCCCTGGGATAAACTCCCCCAACACAGGTATGTGGAGGGAGATGAGAAGGCAGGAGAGGAAAGCAGCAGGATAATTTATAAATTAAACAGAGAAGCAGAAGCAACACTACAGTTATAGCCCAAACAGCCTTAGAGACACAAACTACTTAAGATATAGATACCTATATGCAGGCCCACAGAGCTTTTTATTTTCTTACCATCAGGTTTATTTATCCTGGCTGTTTTCATAGTGTATCAAATATTTACTCTGCTAAAAAATGATAAAAATACAATTAAGAAAACATTATGATAGCCAGGCACACGTGTGTGCTTGTAATCCCAGCTACTCAGGAGGCTGAGACAGGAGGGTCATTTGAGGCCAGGAGATCCAGTCTAGCTTGGGCAACATAGCAATACCCTGTATTTAAAAAAAAATTAAAATTAAAAATTAAAAAGAAGACATTTTGATATTGCAGAAGCATTTATACCCTAAGCTGAGGAAAACTGCCAGAGGGAGATGCTTCTGACATGCCCTATTCCAGTGGTCCCCAATCCTGGATGCACATTAGAAGTGCCTAGGAAGCTGTTAAAAAGGTACAAATGTGGGCCGGGAACTGTGGCTCACACCTGTAATCCCAGCACTCTGGGAGGCCGAGGCAGGCAGATTACCTGAGGTAAGGAGTTCAAGACCAGCCTGAGAAACGTGGTGAAACCCCATCTCTAATAAAAATACAAAAAATTAGCCAGGCATGGTGGTGTGCACCTATAATCCCAGCTACTCAGGAGGCTGAGGCAGGAGAATCACTTGAACCCGGGAGGCAGAGGTTGCAGTGAGCCAAGATCGTGCCACTGCACTTCAGCCTGGGTGACAGAGCGAGACTCTGTCTTGGAAAAAAAAAAAAAGGTGTACAAATGTGGCCAGGTGTGATGGCTCAGTCTATAATTCTAACACTATGGGAGACCGAGGCAGGAGAATCACTTAAGCCTGGGAGTTTGAGACCAACCTGGACAACATAGTGAGACCCCCGTCTCTGAACCATCTCTGAAAAAAAAAAATTGTAATTAGCTGGGTGTGGTGGGGTGTGCCTGTAGTCTCAGCTCCACCAGCTTCAGAGTCTGAGGTGGGAAGATCACTTGAACCCCGAAGGTCAAGGCTGTAGTGAGCTGTGATCATGCTACTGCACTCCAGCTTGGGTGACAGTGAGAACCTGTCTCAAAAAAATAAAAAATTAAAAAAGTACAAAGGCCCAGGCCCACTCCCCGCCCCCACTAACTGTATTAGTTTCCTGTGTCTGTCACAACAAATAACCAAATTACAAAAAAAAAAAAAAAGCTTGTTGGCTGAAACAATACTCACTTCTTCTGTCGCAATTCTGGAGCCTAGAAGTCTAAAATCAAGGCGTCGGCAGGGCTGAGTTCCTCACAGGCTGTAAGGAAGAACTCTGCCTTGTCTCTTCCAGCTTCTGATTGTTCTGGTGTTCCTTGCCTTGTGACTGCATAGTTGCAATTTCTGCCTCCATCTTCACGTGACCTCTTCCTCTTCTTCATGGGACTCTTCTCTGGCGGCTCTGCTGTGAAGTCAGCTGCCCACTGTTAGCAGTGCAGCAGTGCAGTGCCTGGTGACCCGGGCACTGGGCTCGTTCCCTCTGTGGAGTGATATGGGTGTCGTACCTGATGGCAACATTACCAAATCGGGCTCTCTAGCCTCTGGAGAGTCTGTGAGCTATCCAATAGATTTTTTTTTCCTGTAATTGTTTTTTTGAGATAGGGACTCACTCTGTCACCCAGGTTGAAATGCAGTGACAAGATCATGGCTCACCGAGTCTCAATCTTCCAGGCTCAAGCAATCCTCCCACCTCAGCCTCCCAAGTCACTGGGACCACAGGTATATGCCACCACACCTGGCTAATTATTTTATTTTTTGTAGAGACAGTACCTCCCTATGGTGCGCAGGCTGGCCTTGAACACCTGGGCTCAAGGGATTCTCCTGCCTCAGCCTCCCAAAGTGTTAGGATGACACGTGTGAGCCACCACGCCCAGTGCCCAGTAGCTTTTGAATAACTGTTTCTCAAACAGTAATCAAACAAATCGCTGGGGGAGTGTGTTGAAATGTAGACTCAGGGCTGGGCACGGTGACTCACCCCTGTAACTTTGAGAGGCTGAGGCAGGTGGATCACGAGGTCATGAGATCGAGACCATCCTGGCCAACATGGTGAAACCCCGTGTCTACTAAAAATACAAAAATTAGCTGGGCATGGTGGTGCATGCCTGTAGTCCCAGCTACTCGGGAGGCTGAGGCAGGAGAATTGCTTGAACTCAGGAGCCAGAGGTTGCAGTGAGCCGAGATCACGCCACTGAACTCCAGCCTGGGTGGCAGAGCAAGACTCTGTCCCCCCTCCCCCCCCAAAAAAATGTAGACTCAGATTCAGTAGGTCTGGTTGGGCATGAGCCTCTGCATTTCTTTTTTTTTCTTTTACTTTTTCTTTTTTTTGTGTGTGTGTGTGTGTGACATTGTCTCGCTCTGTCACCCAGGCTGATGTGCAGTGGCATGATCTCAGCTTACTGCAACCTCCGCCTCCCAGGTTCAAGCGATTCTCCTGCCTCAGCCTGCTGAGTAGCTGGGACTACAGGCATGCAGCACCATGCCCAGCTAATTCTGTATTTTTAGAAGAGATGGGGTTTCACTATGTTGGCCAGGCTGGTCTCAAACTCCTGACCTCAAGTGATCTGCTGACCTTGGCCTCCCAAATGGCCTTTAGGAAGAAAACCAAGATTTGCTTAAATATACCACTAAAGATTTCCACCAGCTAATATCAGCATCCAAAAAGAACTTCTTAGTGTTGATTTCTTGGCTGCACCTGCCTTTTCAGGTGTGATAACAGAAGACAGGAATCTATGATACAGAGAAAACAGACATGGAGAGAAAACTGAGTAGCATTTGTCATATCAAATTTCAACAATGGGGCCGGGTGTGGTGGCTCACACCTGTAATCCCAGCACTTTGGGAGGCTGAGATGGGTGAATCACTTGAGGTCAAAAGTTCGAGACTAGCTTGACCAACATGGTGAAAACCTATCTACTAAAAATACAAAATTAGCCTGGCATGGTGGTGCATGCCTGTAATCACAGCTACTTGGGAGGCTGAGGCAGGAGAATCACTTGAATCCGGGAGGCAGAAGTTGCAGTAAGCTGAGATCGTGTTATTGCACTCCAGCCTGGGCAATAAGATAGAAATTCCATCTCAAAAAAAAAAAAAAAAAAAAAGAAAAGAAAAAAAGAAAAAGGAAAAAAAAAGAAAGGAAAATTCAAGCATGGGCTTTGCTGACCGGGATCCCCAAGTACCCCTACTTGGCCAGGTGTGGTGGCTCACGCCTGTAATCCCAGCACTTTGGGAGGCTGAGGCTGAGGCAGGCAGATCACCTGAGGTCAGGAGTTCAAGACTAGCCTGGCCAACATGGTGAAACCCCGTCACTACTTAAAATACAAAAATTAGCCAGGCGTGGTGGCAGGCACCTGTAATCCCAGGTACTTGGGAGGCTGAGGCAGGAGAATTACTTGAACCTGGAAGGCGGAGGTTGCAGTGAGCCAAGATGGCGCCACTGCACTCCAGCCTGGGGGACAAGAGCAAGACTTCATCAGGAAAAAAAAAAAAAAAAAAAATAGAACTACTCCTACTTGGATCTCAGCTAAAGGAAAAACACCACCTGTATAATTTTATACCTTCATGGGTTTAACCAAACATGTTGGGAAAAACAGTAAACAAATATATTTTTAAACCCCATCTCTACCAAAAATACAAAAATTAGCTAGGCATGGTGGTGCACACCTGTAGTCCCAGCTACTCGGGAGGCTGAGGCAGGAGAATCACTTGAACATTTAAATAAGGAAGTTGAGAAATGTTACAGGATTTCCTCAAGTTCCTACAGCCAGAAAAGGGCAGTGCTGGGTTGGAACTCCACTTAGCAGTTAAAGTTCATGTAAGTAAGCAAAATGCTAGCTTGTCGTCCAACAAAACTATGTGAAAATGAACCCTAGCTCTTCACTTAAAACCCAGCAGCCCTGTGTGAGCTATGTAATCTAAAAGAACCTCAGTTAGCTCATGTGGGAAGCGGGGCGTAATATTTTTCTTGCACTGTTATTGGGATGTGTAAATAATATAATTTGTTGATGCTCTCCAGCCAGAAACCACTAGGAACACATCTATAGTTAAGAAAGTTGGGTTTAATTCTCACTGCAAAGAGGGAAAATGCAAACAATGGGAAATCCTGGGGGTGTCTCAGTGGGAGGATGTTAGAAAATGTTATTAAAGGATTTAGGCTTTGGTTAGCTGCTTTGGGAGAAGTTGAAGAAAGCATAGCTTTTCTCTGGGTTGGATAGAGTCAGGAAACTGGGGTAATTTTATGAATGTGTATCATCATAAATCTTACCCATAGGGAAAGCAGACTACACCAAGTCTGAAGCTGTAATTGGGGCTGAGTGTGGTGGCCCACATCTGTAATCTCAGCACTTTGGCAGACTGAGGTGGGAGAATTGCTTGAGCCCAGGAGTTTGAGACCTGCCTGGGCAATTTGGCAAGACTCTGTCTCCACAAAAAATTTTTAAAAATTAGCCAGGTGTTGTGGCATGTGCTGTGATCCCAGCTACTCAGGAGGCTGGGGTAGGAGGATTGCTTGAGCCCAAAAAGCTGAGGTTGCAGTAAGTCATTGTACCACTGCACTCCAGCCTGGGTGACAGAGCGAGACTCTGTCTCAAAATAAAAGCTATAACTGGCAATGAAGCAGCAACCAGTTCTATTAGCCAAGACAACTGCTATATTTGTGTGTACGTGTGTGTTTTTTTGTGGCTTGAACAATGTTTATACTTTGTCTGTTTTCAGATACGATGTTGCAGTGGTCTTATTCTGGTCTAGATCCATCCTGGTCACAGAGGAGTCTTGTCTAACGGTGCTGTGGGAAATTGTTTTTGTTCATGTTCAACAGGAGAACATGGCCCAGGATAGTGCCAGGCCAGATCTATTTCAGAATATACGGTATTCATCCCGGTGCTGGACTCACAGGTGTTGGAACCACAGGGGTTATGACTCTAATGGTGTATACCCAAATGCCATCCCAGACCTCCGAACCACAGTAACACAGGCAGGTGCATTCTGGAGAGGCTAAAAGACAGATGTCCCATCAGGGAGTAATGACTCATTTTCTTCCTTCGCTTCAAACATTACATGAAGCCATTTCCATGAAGTCAGTGGTATTTCAGCCCAGCGAGAATTTTGGACACAGCAAAGAGGGGCCTGCAAGTTAGATGACCTATCTTGTGCTCTGCCGTTGCCTCCTTCATGCAGCAAATATGTAGGGTGTGTCTCAGAGCTGGGCTAGATACTGCGACACCCACCACCTCACGAAAAAGGCAGAGAAGCAAACAATCTAGCTGAAAAAAAACGTAAAAGCACATAGTGTTCAGTGAGGGCAGTGGTGCTCACTCTTTCCTATGTAATGGAATCACCTGTGAATCTTTTAAAACACTAATGGCTGGGGTCCCATCCCACTGAGTGAAGTGATCTGGGCTTCCACTCGGGGCTTCCAGCTTTTAAAAACTCCCTGGGTGATTAGTGTGCAGCCAAGTTTGGGTACTATTGGTTTAATCCATCATTTTTACAGGTTTGGAGAGGGGTTTTGGGGGGTAGGGGTGGAGGTGGGACGTGGGCAATAGGGGGTGTCACAGATGTCGAATTGGATAAAAACTTTTGTCCCTCAATCCAGGCACTTGCATTTAGATGTAAAACCTGGCATAGTATTTCAGGGTATTTACAGATCCCAGGAAGTGAACCCGGGAATGCCTGTGAGCCGTGTGGTCCCCAAGTGAGAAAAGTCCAGCTGCAGGAGTGTCCACCTCCAATCGGGGTGACAGGAGCTCTCTTGTCCTATCCAGAATGGTGCTGGCCCTTCGTCTCAGTCTTTTTGTGCTGTAATAACAAAGTACCCAAGACTGGGTAATTTGTAAAAAGCAAAACAACAACAACAAACCAGGGATTTATTTCCCACAGCTTCTGAAGTCTGGGAAGTCCAAGCTCAAGGTGAAGTCTCCTCAGGTGGCAGAGAGCAGAAGCACACAAGAGACCAAACTCCCTCCCTCAAGCTCTTTTACAAGAACACTCAGACATTCACAAGAGCTGAACCCTCAAGCCTACTCACCTCCTGAAGGCTACACCTCTAATACGGATTGAACTTTCGCATGAGTTTTGAGGGAGAGCCATTCAAAGCCTAGCACCCTTCGACTTCAGAGAAGCTCCGGCCCTGCTCTCACCAAGCCAGTTCCCCCTAGGCAGAGCGCCAAGAAGCAGCCCAGGCGATCCCAAGGCTCACAAGTGCTCTCATCAGGCTGCGCGCTGGCCGGTCAGTGCACCAGGGCAGGGCCGCCGCCCACGCGCGCTTGGTTCAGGCAGTCCAGGCTGCCCCCACTGGCGGCTACAAAAGCGCGCCGAGTCTTCCTGTCCACCCAGTCGCCCCACATGTCAGCGGTTGGTCGCCTCGCGGTGCAGCGCTGGGCACGCGAGCCCCTCCCGCAGCCATTCGCAGCACAAGCACCACCCGCAGCGACAGAGCTAAGAGCCCCCACGCCGCAGAGGTCGCGCGGAGCAGGTAAGCGCAGCCTCCTGGGTGGGGAGCCACGGAGGAGAAAGGGCGGCTGGGTCCCACGGTCCCGCCAAAGGACAGGCTATGCCCTTTCAGTACCCCCTCATCCCCGGCTCTGTTTCTAATCTAGGAATAAACAAGAAAGTCCTTAGTCTTTGAAAAGAAAATGATTCCCAAATACAAAACAACAACAACAACAACAACAAAAAAGTTAAAAAGTGAAATATCACATGTTTGTTTGGCTTAAAATAATTATACATGCTTGTAATGAGGGAAATCAAAAATTCACAAGCCTCTTGATTTAAAATAGTTTAAATATCTTTGGCTTGGGATTATGTGGTTACTACCCTTCAGAAACACTGTGCCAACAAAACATACCACAGCTGATGGGAAAGTGGTTTACTTCCCATTAGGTTGCAAATGCCTTAGAAACACACTCCTGGACCACAGCTTCAAGAGACACAAGCAGTCACCTCATCTGCTGGTTTCCAAACTGCCCTGCCAGGAGCAGGTCAGGGACCCCACAGGGCTCCTCAGTAACCCCTCAAAATCCTCTCCCATCAATGGCCCCACCAGAGCATCCCTACTTTTGAATGCTTGTCTAACGCAGGTTCCAGGTAAGATTTCCTTTCACAAGCGACTTCCATGGCTAAGGAGAAATTTAACACTCTAGAACTAGTCCAAGCCCCTCTCTGCAGCGGTTTTTATAAGCAGTGGAGCCATCTTGTAGATTTCTAAGCTTGCTGGAAAATAAAACACTGCTATAAATGCATAGAGCCTTCTCCCTTGTGAAAAGGAAACTCCTGCCAGAGGTAAAAGCAACAGCAAGAATAGCATTGCTCAGAGTAAGGATGGCTAACACCAGTCTTCCTCCTGGGGATTTACATCAGGATTGTAACATATTAGATGTAAATCCACGTGTGGGCTCCAGGGTGGAGCTGGAGTCAAAACCAACTGTTGCTAAAAGTCAAGGGAATTACAACTAAGGAACAAGATGCTTTAAAATATGACTTGTGGCTGGGCGCAGTGGTTCACACCTGTAATCCCAACATGGGAGGCCAAGGTAGGCAGATCACCTGAGGTCAGGAGCTCGAGACCAGCCTGGCCAACATGGCGAAACCCCCTCTCTACTAAAAATACAAAAATTAGCCAGGCGTGGTGGTACATGCCTGTAATCCTAGCTACTAGGGAGGCTGAGGCAGGAGAATCGCTTGAACCCAGGAGGCGGGGGTTGCAGTGAGCCAAGATCACACCACTGCACTCCAGCCTGGGAGACAGAGCAAGACTATGTCTCAAAAAAAAAAAAAAAAAAAAAGGCTTGTAAGTAAATAATGATACAAAGAAGATACATGAGCAGTATCAAAAGGCAGGTTTTTTTTTCTTCCCTTTATCCATAATTTAGGGATTCTTAAAATAGCTTAAGCAAAATATATCCAAGTTGTTAATCACCACATGCATGATGCTGGGTGGTTAATTTAATTGGTGAAATGGTTTTGTTGCCTCCGTAGAGTAGCAGTATCTATATGGACCAACAAAATCATTTCACCAATTAACAAAAGCCAGTGTGGCCCATTGTTCTCTGTGGCAAGTCTCCTTTAAGAAGTGACATGCACCTGTACTCCTAGCTGCTTGGGAGGCTTGAGGACTCCTTGAGCCCAGGAGTTCCAGGGTACAGTGAGTATAATTTGCCACTGTGCTGCAACCTGGAGGGCAAAAACCCCGTCTCTACTAAAAGAAAAAAAGAAGAAAAAGGAGAAGAAGAAGAGAAGGAAGTTTTTCCTTGGTTCTTTGAAAGCTCTTTCTGAGTAGCATTCCTCCCCCACTACAAGTGTAAATGATTCCATGGTGAAAGACAAGAAAAGAACTTCTCCAATAGGATGAGGTGGTCTCATACCAACCAAAGCAACCAAGGTTTGCATACCAACATTGCCAGGTGGGTGAGGATTGCATTCGTTCCTAACCTCTTGAGGCTTCAGCATCCCAAGACTAGATGGTAGAAAATCTCAGTAGCTCTCCAGGCAAAGCTGGCCGGGGGCGGGTGTTCAGAACACTCGCCTACCATGTCTGAAAAGCATCCAGAGAGATCATAATGCTTTGACTTCCGATATAACCTTTTGGGGTGTTTATGTACTTTTACATGCTTCAAGGAATAAAAAGTCTAAATAGAATTCTAAGTGCAAAACCTCTCTCTGTACTACTGAGGATTCTCAGACAGAAGAATACATTTGTTAACCACGGTAACAACATATATAATCAAAGTTTTGTATTGTTTTGAGCTTGGTTATAACAATGTGCTACATCCATACACACACACACAGAAGGAAGTGGTTGAAAACCAAGACAAGGAACCCTGTGGTTTTCTGGATCAAGACCAGGATCTACCCGCTCCAGTCCTGCCTGGGCTCTGCTTTCTCCCTTCCCCTCTTTGCCGGTTGAACATCTCTGGCACCACTTAGTGGTCCCCATGATCCATGCTTCAGTGCCCCAGAGGGCCCAGAAGGCTTAATGTTACCAGCCCGGTCTCAAGTACTAGAGTGACATGACCGCTCCCTTACTGAGCCTGACCAACCACCTGGATCTTGACGTGCATGGCCTCCTTTCACTCTCACCACAGCCCAGATCATGGGGGGTTTGTACCCATTTCACAGATGGGAACAGAGAGGCTTCAAGTTAGGTTGAGACTTTGCTTACACTCCCAAAGCTAGCCAGCACTGGGACTGGGCTTCCAACCCTTCCTGTGACTCAGCTGCACACACCATCCTTACTAAGAGGATGGCAACCCCTTGCTTACTGTGCATTTGCATTAACTCTCTGAACCCAAGCTTTTAAATAACCAAGCAACACATTCTGTACTATGCATTTGTTATTCCCAAAAGACACAGCTTGATTCCAAATAAAATGACTAAGTTTATTTCCTGCTCACCTTCCAGCACATCTTGGACTTCAAGAGAGATGACGTCATTCAAGCACTTACATAAATTCTGTGTTGCGGCAAGGCTCTGATCCTTTTCTTGTCACTTCTTCAGCATCCTAAACTTGCACATGATAACATCTGTTGTCCTCCATCGGATATCATCAGTATTGCTAATCTACAGTGCCACATTGGCAGTAGTGATTTTTTTTTTTTTTTTGAGACAGAGTCTCGCTCTGTAGCCCAGGCTGGAGTGCAGTGGCACGATCTTGGCTCACCGCAAGCTCTGCCTCCTGGGTTCATGCCATTCTCCTACCTCAGCCTCCCAAGTAGCTGGGACTACAGGCACCCGCCAGCATGCCTGGCTAAGTTTTTGTATTTTTAATAGAGACGGGGTTTCACTGTGTTAGCCAGGGTCGTCTCAGTCTCCTGACCTCGTGATCCGCCCACCTAGGCTTCCCAAAGTGCTGGGATTATAGGCGTGAGCTACCGTGCCCGACCTGGCAATAGTGATTTTTATCCACTTTTTCTCCAGGTTCCCAGAAAGAATATTCAACTTAATATCTATTTGGGTGGGAGGGCAGGGTGTTAGTCTTTGCTTCATCTAAAAGTAAATGAGGAAT